>NC_069499.1:143653791-143968791 GCF_027579735.1 Bombina bombina | reverse complement strand
TTTCTGCGGTGTTTGTGTTTAGCTGTAATTTTCCTCTTACTCATTTACTGTACCCACACATATTATATACCGTTTTCCTTGCCATTAAATGGACTTTCTAAAGATACCATTATTTTCATCATATCTTATCATTTACTATAATTTTTTTTTTTTAATAAAGTATGATGGGGAAAAAAATGGGGAAAAAAAAACACTTTTTCTAACTTTGACCCCCAAAATCTGTTACATATCTACAACCACCAAAAAACACCCATGCTAAATAGTTTCTAAATTTTGTCCTGAGTTTAGAAATACCCAATGTTTACATCTTCTTTGCTTTTTTTGCAAGTTATAGGGAGATATATACAAGAAATACTTTGCTATTTCCAAACCACTTTTTTTCAAAATTAGCGCTAGTTACATTGGAACACTGATATCTGTCAGGAATCCCTGAATATCCCTTGACATGTATATATTTTTTAGGGAACATCCCAAAGTATTGATCTAGGCCCATTTTAGTATAATTCATGCCACAATTTCACTGCCAAATGCGATCAAATAAAAGAAAATCGTTCCCTTTTTCACAATTTTTTTTTTTTTTAACAAACTTTAGGTTTCTCACTGAAATTATTTACAAACAGCTTGTGCAATTATGGCACACATGGTTGTAAATGCGTCTCTGGGATCCCCTTTGTTCAGAAATAGCAGACATATATGGCTTTAGCGTTACTTTTTGGTAATTAGAAGGCTAAATGCCACTGTACATCACACGTGTATTCTGCCCAGAAGTGAAGGGGTTAATTAGGTAGCTTGCAGGGTTAATTTTAGCTTTAGTGTTAGAGATCAGCATCCCACCCCCTGATCCCTCCCAAGCAGCTTTCTTCCCTCCCCCACCTCACAATTGTCCTCGCCATATTAAGTACTGGCAGAAAGGTACTAAAATAAAAAGCATTTCATTTATTTTTTTTATATTAATTATGCAGTGTTGCATCCCCCCCAATACAGCTTTCTAACCCTCCCCCCCTCTACCTATTTGCTGCTATCGTGGGTACTGGCAGCTGTCTGCCAGTACCCAGTTTGCCCAAATAAAGTGGGGGGGTTTTATTTTTATATTAATGTTTTTTCTGTAGTGTAGCTGCCCTCCCTCCTTCATGTTGATGCTTACTTTTATTTTTTTGTGTGTAAATGTGGCACCCCCCAGACGTCCACCGTGCCGCAACTGAACGAGCACACATCAGTTTACTCTGGAACTGGAACAAGCCATTGATGGGCCACCCTCTTTTAAATGAATCGCATACCACTCTTATTAAATCAAACAAGACATTTGGGGCTCCTTCCCTCCCTTTCAGGCAAAACTACAGTAGAAGCAATCCCATGCAACGGCAGTTCTATGTTATAGGGACAAGACTGCAGAGGCTGAGAAACAGTGAGGAAGTCCCTCCTCCATCTCCCCTCCATAAACAAAAAGCACCCCCCCCAATAGGGTGAGAGCTTGTTATCCTACATATCACTTCCCCATTGCGAAGGATGACAACAAAGTGCCATCGTTCACATTCTAGGGGTTAAAGGTATCTGAAAGTTACAGTTTATTCTGTTACGTTTTACAATTAAGTTTTATTTTTCACAGTTGGCTGTATAAACTTTTAGTGTCCTGTTTGTTTTTTATTTAAAAACAAAAGCTTTTTCTTTCCTATGACATGGAGAGTTCTAGTTACTAGTGGGATATTCAACTCCTGGCCAACAGGAGGCGGCAAAGAGCACCCCAGCAAAGCTGTTAAAGGGACACTAAACCAAAAATGTTTTTCATGATTCAGGTAGAAAATACAATTTTAAACAACATTGCAATTTACTTCTATTATCTAATTTGCTTCTTTTTTTTTTTTTAGATCACCTTTGTTGAAGAAATAGCAATGCACATGGGTAAACCAATCGCACAAGGCATCTATGTGCAGCCACCAATCAGCATCTACTGTGCCTATCTAGATATGCTTTTCAGCAAAGAATATCACGAGAATGAAGCGAATTAGATAATGAAAGTAGTTTAAAATTGCATGTTCTTTCTAAATCATAAAAGAACAATGTTTAGTTTCATGTCCCTTTTAAGTGTAACTGCCTTATTCATAATCCCCAGTCATTCTCTTTGCCTCTGTCAATGGAGGTTGTGCAAAGTTAGTGTCTGCAGAATTTAATCCTTTTATGGGTACTTTTCCCTGCAAGCAAGGATTGGGGCTGAGCTGTTTCCACGTCAATCTCTTGAGTAATAGTGGTGGCTTTTAGCAGTTAAAAGGCGGCGAGGCAGTCCTTTGCTTTACATTTAACACTTTGCTACCCCTTTGTGGAAAGCCAGACTTGGTTACTCTGTTCTTTCTTTTTCTACAGGTCCATGACAGGGAGCGTAGTGACTGCCACACCTTAGGGATCAGCATGTCTTATGCAGTAGGACCTGAGGTAAGTGCCTTTTGCCTTCTAGGTAATAAAGGACAGCAGCACGTATGGGGTTAATCCTCCAGATCCCTTTTGTTATTATGTTACAAGACATAATAATCCTTGATTAATTTGAGGATTCATATGGGCACATTTTTATTGGCACTTTTCAATATGGGATAAGTTATTCCTAATTTGGATGGGCTGGGATGTCAGATCTTTTAAAAAAAAAAAAATTTTTATAGAGACATGTGTAAGGCATGGGATATTAGGCTGGTGAGCCAAAGCATTGTTTTCTACTTGCGGTTGCTCTTCTGTGTATAAGATGATTATGCTGTTTTTACAGACAGTAGATTTTAACTGGCGCCTTTTTCTCTGTACAAAGAAATTGTTGCACACTTTATTTTCAGCCCTGTCATGTGACACCTGCACTTCCGGTTTAGCCTTGCCGTTTCGACCGGACTTATTTGCAGTTGAATTTAGCTCTTCAAGTGGAGGCTGCATTTGGTGTCCTCATTGGATCGTATTACTGAGCCAGTCAGACTCTATTGCTAGTGGGGTATTTTCTTGCCGGTAGGAACCTCAGACAATCTGAGGTATTTTTGGTCTTAAAGTTTGTTTCTTTCCTCATTTGATTTTGAACCTTTAATAAAATTTAAAGCAATTTATTTTTGTATTTCATTGCTTTATTACTTGTGGGAATTATTATCTATAGACTTAGAACACAATCCGTCCAGCTCCATGGATAAATGTTTACTTTGTTTAGAAGCCCAAATTGTTTTGCCTATGCAATTTTGTTCTTGTGGTTTATCTAAGACTTTAAAATTTAAAGACAAATTAATCCCTTCTGAGGCTAATGTCTTTCAGGATAATGCTGTGCGTGATATGCCTCAGCTTTCTCCTCAAACGTCCCAAGCCTTAATTGTTTCTCCTACTGTGCCTTCTGTGTCCTCTCATCCACCTAGGGGTGTTTATTTACCTGGGGATTTTGCTGTTTCTTCTGCAGTAACAGCGACTTTGTCAGTTTTCCCTTCATTGAGTAAGCGTAAGAGAAAATCTAAACACTTCCCTGATGCTCAGATGTCTGATGTGAATACTTCAGTAGCTTCTGAAGGTGAGATTTCAGGCTCTGACACTTTATCGGAAAAATCTTCAGAATCTGAAGAAGTTCATTTTAGATTTAAGCTTGAGCACCTCCGATTTACTTTTGAAGGAGGTCCTAGCTACTTTGGACAACTCTGAACCGGTGGTTGCTATCAAACCCACAAAGTCCTCAAAGTTGGATAGAGTCTATGATTCCCCATCTTCCGAGGAGATTTTTCTTGTCCCTAGGAAGATGTCTGAAATAATTGCTCAGGAATTGGTGCAATGCATTATCTGATCTTATTACAGAGGAAATACATTAGTGGAGATCTAAGATAGGACCAAAGCTCTTAAATTGGCCAAAACTTTATCTGTGATGCCAATATGCAGATAATTCGTCTGGGAGCTATGTCTAGCTTCACTGTTCTAGCTCGCAGGACTTGGTTAAAATCTTGGTCGACTGATGTCTCTTCTAAGACCAAGCTTTTGGCTTTGCCTTATAAGGGAAAGACTCTGTTTGGACCTGGTCTGGCAGAGATTACGGGTGGAAAGGGATCTTTCCTACCTCAGGACAAAAAGAACAGACCTAGAGGTTGTCAGACTTCTATTTTTCGTTCCTTTCTTAACTTTAAGGGACAAAAGTCCTCCTTCCTCATCTAAACCAGATCAACCCAGATATTCTTGGAAATCCAACAAACCCTGGAATAAGGCACAATGAAACGAGAAGCCTTCTGCTGACTCTAAATCAGCATGAAGGTTCCGCCCCTGATTCCTGTGTGGATCAGGTGAGGAGCAGGCTTTCTCTTTTTCGTCAAGGCTGGATATGCGATGTCCCAGACCCTTGGGCAGTGGACATAGTATTTCAAGGTTACAGAATAGGATTCAAGTCTTGTCCTCCCAGGGGCAGATTTCTCCTGTCAAGACTTTCTTCAAACCAAATAAAGAAGGAATCCTTCTTAAACTGTGTAAAAGACCTATTCTCTCTGGGAGTTATCATTCCTATTCCTCTAGCAGAACAGGGTCTAGGATTCTACTCAAATATATATTTGGTTCCCAAAAAGGAGGGAACTTATTAGCCCATTTTAGACCTCAAGAGTTTAAACAAGTTCCTCAGGGTTCCGTCCTTCAGGAGTGAAACTATTCGTTCCATTCTCCCTTTTGGTTCAGTAAGGTGAGTTTATGACGACCATAGACCTGAAGGACGCATACCTTTCACGTTCCCATACATAGGGAACACCATCAGTATCTGAGGTTTGCCTTTCTGGACAAGCATTTCCAATTTGCTGCACTTCCATTTGGTCTGGCCACGGCTCCCAGAATATTCACAAAGGTTTTGGAGGCGCTATTGGCTGTGATCAGATCCCAGGGAATTGCTGTAGCGCCTTATCTAGACGACATCTTGTTCAGACGTCCTCTTTTGAACTAGCCCAATCTCATTGATAGATGCTGTTGTCTTTTTTTACGTTCCCATGGGTGGAAGGTGAATTTGGAAAGAGAAGAAAAAAAGTCTCTCTTGTTCCATCTAACATTTGTGTTTCCTAGGGACTATAGTAGATTCCCTGTCCATGAAGATCTTTCTGACGGAGGTGATTGGTCTGATGGAGACATCGATGGACATCATTCCTTTTGCTCGGTTCCATCTTCGACTGCTGCAACTTTGTATGCTCAGTCAATGGAACGGAGATCATTCGGATTTAGCTCAAAGGATACATCTGGACCCTCTGACAAGAGACTCTCTCTCTCTCTCTCTGTCTCATCTGTCTCAGGGCATTTGCTTTCTGAGACCTTCCTGGGAATTTGTGACTACAGATGCCAGCCTGTCAGGCTGGGGTGCTGTTTGGGGCCCTCTAAAAGCTCAGGGTTTGTGGTCTTGTGAGGAATCCTCTCTTCCCATAAACATTTTGGAGTTGAGAACTATCTTCAATGCCCTATTGGCATGGCCTCAACTGGTGTTGGTCCGGTTTATAAGATTTCAATCGGACAATATCACCTCAGTGGCTTACATCAATCACCATGGAGGGACTCTGAGTTTCTTAGCCATGAAGGAGGTGAAACGAATTCTGCAGTGGGCGGAAGCCCACGATTGTCTCCTATCTGCCATCCACATTCCAGGAGTGGACATTTGAGAGGCAGATTTTCTGAGCAGACAGACATTTCATCCCGGGTAGTTGGCTCTACATCTGGAAGTGTTCTCTCAGATAAACCCTCAAGTTGGGGGTTCCAGAGTTGGATCTGATGGCGTTCCGCCAAAACACCAAGGTTCCAAAGTACGATTCAAGGTCAAGAGATCTTCAGGCCGTTCTGATAGATTCTCTAGCGGTTCCTTGGAGGTTTTCTCTGGCTTATGTTTCCTTTATTTGCTCTCCTTCCACGAGTCATTGCTCGCATCAAACGAGAAAGCATAAGTGATTCTAGTGAATAGCTCCTGCATGGCCTCAAAGGATATGGTTCGCGGATCTGGTGAGGAAAGTCCTTCTACTTCAGGGTCCTTTCCTCCATCCAAACCTAGATTCTCTGAAGCTAACTCCGTGGAGATTGAACGCCTAGTTCTAAGCGTGGTTTTTCTGAAGCCTGTTACTCGCAAGATTTACCCTAACATATCACGTAAATATCTTTATTGGTGTGAATCTAAGGGGTTCTCCTGGAGCCGGGTGAGGATTCCCAGGATTTTGTCTTTTCTTCAGGATGGACTGGATAAGGGTTTATTGGTCAGTTCTCTTAAGGGTCAGATTTCAGCATTATCTATCCTTTGCACAACGGTCTGGCGGATCTACCAGATGTTCAAGCCTTTGTACAGGCCCTGGTTAGAATCAGGCCTGTGTTTAAACCTGTTGCTCCCCCATGGAGCCTTAATTTAGTTCTTACGGTTTTACAGCAGGCTCCTTTTGAGCCTATGCATGTTGTTGATATAAAACTATTATCCTGGAAGGTTTAGTTTCTTGTGAACATTTCTTCCGCTTGCAGAGCGTCTGAGCTTTCAGCTCTGCAGTATGATTCCCCCTACCTTATTTTTCATGCTGATAATGTGGTCCTTCGTACTAAAATGGGTTTTCTCTCTAAGGTAGTATTGGATCGAAACATTAATCGGGAAATTGTTGTTCTTCATAACTAAATGTTGTGCGGGCTCTAAAGTT
Source organism: Bombina bombina (assembly GCF_027579735.1). NCBI lineage: Eukaryota > Metazoa > Chordata > Amphibia > Anura > Bombinatoridae > Bombina > Bombina bombina. Next base: position 143,962,171 of record NC_069499.1, on the reverse strand, counting down.
TTACTTACAAGCTACTAAAGATTTTCGGCAGTCTTCTGCCCTGTTTGGTGTTTTCTCTGGAAAGCGTTAAGGGTCAGAAGGCCACTTCTACTATTCTGTCTCGGGTTGAGACGTTTGATTCGTTTAGCTTATGAGACTGCTGGACAGCAGCCTCCTGAGAGAATTATGGCTCATTCCACTAGGGCTGTATCCTTGTCTTAGGCTTTAAAAAAAAATTAAGCTTCTGTGGAACAGATTTGCAAGGCGGCAACATGGTCTTCTCTGCATACTTTTTCCAAATTCTACAAATTTGATACTTTTGCCTCGGCCGAGGCTTCTTTTGGGAGAAAAGTTATTTGAGCGGTGGTGCCTTCTGTTTAAGTCCTCCTGCCTTTTTTTTTCTCCCTCCCTGTTCATTCTGTGTCCTCTAGCTTGGGTATTGGTTTGCACTAGTAATTGGAATGATGTTGTGGACTCTCCATGTCATAGGAAAGAAAACAAAATTTATGCTTACCTGATAAATTTAATTATTTCCGGACATAGTCCACAACCCCGCACTCTTATAATTCTGCTTTTTTTTTGTAAACTTTAGGCACCTTTTCACCCTTGTGTTTCTTCCTTTTCCATTTCCTTCAGCTAAATGACTGGGGGTTATGGGTAAGGCAGTTAGACTTAACAGCTTTTCTGGGGTGCTCTTTGCCTCCTCCTGCTGGCCAGGAGTTGAATATCCCACTAGTAATTGGAATGACGTTGTGGACTCTCCATGTCCGGAAAGAAATTTATCAGGTAAGCATAAATGTATTTTTTTATTTTTTTATATATACCTCACTGTTAACTTTTTTTTTATTGTGAACCATTGTTACATTAGTAGTTTTTTTTTTTTTGGGGGGGGGGGGGTTGTTGTTTTTTTCTCTAGTTCTTTGTATGATTCTAATAATTTGAAGTTGACAACTAAAGAGAGAAGGGAAAAAAAATAAAAATATGTTTTAATATTGTGTCCTTTGTGGGTTTTTTTTTTTTTTTTTCTAGGTTGAGGCAAACAGTCTAAAGAACTTTATTTCCATAGTGAGACTCTCTGATAGAGGGATAGATTCTGGTATTGTACCGCTGACACGCTTGACTCCAGCCAAGTCCTCAGACATAGAAAAACCTAGGACTAGAATGTATATTACATGCCAGAAAGACTATCCAATCACAAAGAGCTTCCCTTATTCTTTAGAGCAACTTCAAGCTTCTTACTGCAAACTGGCCAGGATTGACATGCGGATTTTATGCTTGAAAAAACTCCAAAAACTTGACCTAAGCAACAACCACATCAAAAAGCTTCCAAAGACAATTGGTGATCTTGTGTGTCTCCAGGAACTTATCTTAAACAACAATCACTTGGAGTCTTTTGAGGTGTCACTTTGTCACTCCACGTTAACTAAGTCTCTTAAATCATTGGACCTGCGAGAAAACAGACTCAAAGCTCTTCCTGTCCAGTTTGGCCAGTTGAGAGAACTAGTTAATTTAAGACTGGATGAAAATGAGCTCATTCATCTGCCGTTCACCTTTGGTCAGTTAAGCAAACTCAATTTCCTGACAGCAACGAAAAATAAACTGTCCTATCTCCCCAACAGCTTCAAATTGTTGGTACTTGAGAAAGTCGATTTCTTTGGGAATCCTTTTGTTAATGCTTCACCAATGACTCCTGATATACAGTTGAAAATACCTTTAACATTAAAGGAATCTGCAGCAAGAACAGCTATTGCTTACAGGTGAGGTTACCAGGTTTAAAGTAATGCCGAGTTTTTGTAACTTTTTCCAGTTGTATCTTAACATTTGAGAGGAGATTCCCTATGGTACTAAGGACATGTCTTTGATTCAGGTTGGATTTTGATTGGTCAGTGAGACCATGGTTTTCATTTTTTAGAATAACTTTTCTGATGATATTTTTAGTTATATCGGATCATAACTGATTTGGTTATATATCATTAGATATGCCTAGATAGACCATTGAAATTATGGGGAGGTGAACTATTGAGTTTAAAAGGTGAATCATTAATATTTGATCAACCTTTCTGTACTTTAGTGGAAGGAGAAAAAATCTTAACAAATTTTAAATAGTTTCATTTAACTAAAGAAAAATAACCATTACCTTAATAATAACAATGTAAATAAAATTATATTTCATTTTCAATGCTTGCCCCTCCCTCCTCACACTTAGGTCCTTGTGCAGATCTATTCCACCCCAAACATCTATTCCACTCCAAACAATCTTGACAAGTTTAATCTTGACCTTACTGTCCCTTTAATTGGCACATTTTTGGTTTGTCATACTTTGGGGGGCTTTTAATGCTATCTGAAATTTTTTTTAAAAATCCTTGTTGTTTATAAATTATTTCTTAAAGAGACATGAAACCCAAAATGTTTCTTTCATGTTTTTGAAAGAGCATGCAATTTTAAACAACTTTCCAATTTACTTATATTATCTAATTTTCTTCATTCTCTTGGGATCCTTTGTTCAAAAACATATCTAAATAGGCTCTGTAGCTGCTGATTGGTGGCTGCACATAGATGCCTTGTGTGATGGGCTCACCTAGGTGCATTGTTATTTCTTCAACAAGGTATACCTAAAGAATGAATCAAATTGGAAAACGGAAGTAAAATGGAATGTTGTTTAAAATATTATTCTCTATATGAATCATGAAAGAAAACTTTTGGGTTTCATGTCCCTTTAAAAATATGAATATTGCACCAGTAAATACAATATCAATGGTCTGTAATTGTCCCTAACTACAGAAACTTAAAGGGACATTAAACACTAAATACATGCTAGATAGAATGATGCATTCAAAGAAAAGATTAGTCCATGACTAACATGTAGATGTATTTCTTTCATGTAATTAGCAAGAGTCCATGAGCTAGTGGCATGGGATATACATTCCTACCAGGAGGGGCAAAGTTTCCCAAACCTCAAAATGCCTACAAATACACCCCTCACCACACCCACAAATCAGTTTTACAAACTTTGCCTCACATGGAGGTGGTGAAGTAAGTTTGTGCTAGATTCTACGTTGATATGCGCTCCGCAGCAGGTTGGAGCCCGGTTTTCCTCTCAACGTGCAGTGAATGTCAGAGGGATGTGAGGAGAGTATTGCCTGTTTGAATTCAATGATCTCCTTCTACGGTGTCTATTTCATAGGTTCTCTGTTATCGGTCGTAGAGATTCATCTCTTACCTCCCTTTTCAGATCGACGATATACTCTTATATATATACCATTACCTCTGCTGATTTTCGTTTCAGTACTGGTTTGGCTTTCTACAAACATGTAGATGAGTGTCCTGGGGTAAGTAAGTCTTATTTTCTGTGACACTCTAAGCTATGGTTGGGCACTTTTTTAATAAAGTTCTAAATATATGTATTCAAACATTTATTTGCCTTGACTCAGGATGTTCAACATTCCTTATTTTCAGACAGTCAGTTTCATATTTGGGATAATGCACTTGAATCAATCATTTTTCTTACCTTAAAAATTTGACTTTTTTCCCTGTGGGCTGTTGGCCTCGCGGGGGCTGAAAATGCTTCATTTTATTGCGTCATTCTTGGCGCGGACTTTTTTGGCGCAAAAAATCTTTTCTGTTTCCGGCGTCATACGTGTCGCCGGAAGTTGCGTAATTTTTGACGTTCTTTTGCGCCAAAAATGTCGGCGTTCCGGACGTGGCGTCATTTTTGGCGCCAAATAATGTGGGCGTCTTATTTGGCGCTAAAAAGATATGGGCGTCCCTTTGGTCTCCACATTATTTAAGTCTCTTTTTGCTTTGCTTCTGGTTGCTAGAAGCTTGTTCCTTGGCATTTTTTCCCATTCCTGAAACTGTCATTTAAGGAATTTGATCAATTTTGCTTTATATATATGTTGTTTTTTCTCTTACATATTGCAAGATGTCTCACGTTGCATCTGAGTCAGAAGATACTTCAGGAAAATCGCTGTCTGGTGCTGGAACTACCAAAGCTAAGTGTATCTGCTGTAAACTTTTGGTAGCTGTTCCTCCAGCTGTTGTTTGTATTAATTGTCATGACAAACTTGTTAATGCAGATAATATTTCCTTTAGTAATGTACCATTACCTGTTGCAGTTCCATCAACATCTAATGTTCAGAATGTTCCTGATAACATAAGAGATTTTGTTTCTGAATCCATCAAGAAGGCTATGTCTGTTATTCCTCCTTCTAGTAAACATAAAAAATCTTTTAAAACTTCTCTTTATACAGATGAATTTTTAAATGAACATCATCATTCTGATTCTAATGACTCTTCTGGTTCAGAGGATTCTGTCTCAGAGGTTGATGCTGATAAATCTTCATATTTATTTAAAATGGAATTTATTCGTTCTTTACTTAAAGAAGTACTAATTGCTTTAGAAATTGAGGATTCTGGTCCTCTTGATACTAAATCTAAACGTTTAGATAAGGTCTTTAAATCTCCTGTGGTTATTCCAGAAGTTTTTCCTGTTCCTGGTGCTATTTCGGAAGTAATTTCCAGAGAATGGAATAATTTGGGTAATTCATTTACCCCTTCTAAACGTTTTAAGCAATTATATCCTGTGCCGTCTGACAGATTAGAATTTTGGGACAAAATCCCTAAAGTTGATGGGGCTATTTCTACCCTTGCTAAACGTACTACTATTCCTACGTCAGATGGTACTTCGTTTAAGGATCCTTTAGATAGGAAAATTGAATCCTTTCTAAGAAAAGCTTATCTGTGTTCAGGTAATCTTCTTAGACCTGCTATATCATTGGCTGATGTTGCTGCAGCTTCAACTTTTTGGTTGGAAACTTTAGCGCAACAAGTAACAGATCATGATTCTCATAATATTATTCTTCTTCTTCAACATGCTAATAATTTTATCTGTGATGCCATTTTTGATATTATCAGAGTTGATGTCCGGTTTATGTCTCTAGCTATTTTAGCTAGAAGAGCTTTATGGCTTAAAACTTGGAATGCTGATATGTCTTCTAAATCGACTCTACTTTCCATTTCTTTCCAGGGTAACAAATTATTTGGTTCTCAGTTGGATTCTATTATCTCAACTGTTACTGGTGGGAAAGCAACTTTTTTACCACAGGATAAAAAATCTAAGGGTAAAAACAGGGCTAATAATCGTTTTCGTTCCTTTAGTTTAAACAAAGAACAAAAACCTGATCCTTCATCCTCAGGAGCAGTTTCAGTTTGGAAACCATCTCCAGTCTGGAATAAATCCAAGCCTTCTACAAAAGCAAAGCCAGCTTCTAAGTCCACATGAAGGTGCGGCCCTCATTCCAGCTCAGCTGGTAGGGGGCAGGTTACGTTTTTTCAAAGAAATTTGGATCAATTCTGTTCACAATCTTTGGATTCAGAACATTGTTTCAGAAGGGTACAGAATTGGTTTCAAGATAAGACCTCCTGCAAAGAGATTTTTTCTTTCCCGTGTCCCAGTAAATCCAGTGAAAGCTCAAGCATTTCTGAAATGTGTTTCAGATCTAGAGTTAGCTGGAGTAATTATGCCAGTTCTGGAACAGGGGCTGGGGTTTTATTCGAATCTCTTCATTGTACCAAAGAAGGAGAATTCCTTCAGACCAGTTCTGGATCTAAAAATATTGAATCGTTATGTAAGGATACCAACGTTCAAAATGGTAACTGTAAGGACTATCTTGCCTTTTGTTCAGCAAGGGCATTATATGTCCACAATAGATTTACAGGATGCATATCTGCATATTCCGATTCATCCAGATCATTATCAGTTCCTGAGATTCTCTTTTCTGGACAAGCATTACCAGTTTGTGGCTCTGCCGTTTGGCCTAGCTACAGCTCCAAGAATTTTTACAAAGGTTCTCGGTGCCCTTCTGTCTGTAATCAGAGAACAGGGTATTGTGGTATTTCCTTATTTGGACGATATCTTGGTACTTGCTCAGTCTTCACATTTAGCAGAATCTCATACGAATCGACTTGTGTTGTTTCTTCAAGATCATGGTTGGAGGATCAATTCACTAAAAAGTTCATTGATTCCTCAGACAAGGGTAACCTTTCTGGGTTTCCAGATAGATTCAATGTCCATGACTCTGTCTTTGACAGACAAGAGACGTCTAAAATTGATTTCAGCTTGTCGAAACCTTCAGTCACAATCATTCCCTTCGGTAGCCTTATGCATGGAAATTCTAGGTCTTATGACTGCTGCATCGGACGCGATCCCCTTTGCTCGTTTTCACATGCGACCTCTTCAGCTCTGTATGCTGAATCAATGGTGCAGGGATTACACAAAGATATCTCAATTAATATCTTTAAAACCGATTGTATGACACTCTCTAACGTGGTAAACAGATCACCATCGTTTAATTCAGGGGGCTTCTTTTGTTCTTCCGACCTGGTCTGTAATTTCAACAGATGCAAGTCTTACAGGTTGGGGAGCTGTGTGGGGATCTCTGACGGCACAAGGAGTTTGGGAATCTCAGGAGGTGAGATTACCGATCAATATTTTGGAACTCCGTGCAATTTTCAGAGCTCTTCAGTCTTGGCCTCTTCTGAAGAGAGAATCGTTCATTTGTTTTCAGACAGACAATGTCACAACTGTGGCATACATCAATCATCAAGGAGGGACTCACAGTCCTCTGGCTATGAAAGAAGTATCTCGAATTCTGGTTTGGGCGGAATCCAGCTCCTGTCTAATCTCTGCGGTTCATATCCCAGGTATAGACAATTGGGAAGCGGATTATCTCAGTCGCCAAACGTTGCATCCGGGCGAATGGTCTCTTCATCCAGAGGTATTTCTTCAGATTGTTCAAATGTGGGAGCTTCCAGAAATAGATCTGATGGCGTCTCATCTAAACAAGAAACTTCCCAGGTATCTGTCCAGATCCCGGGATCCTCAGGCGGAGGCAGTGGATGCATTATCACTTCCTTGGAAGTATCATCCTGCCTATATCTTTCCGCCTCTAGTTCTTCTTCCAAGAGTAATCTCCAAGATTCTGAAGGAATGCTCGTTTGTTCTGCTGGTAGCTCCGGCATGGCCTCACAGGTTTTGGTATGCGGATCTTGTCCGGATGGCCTCTTGCCATCCGTGGACTCTTCCGCTAAGACCAAACCTTCTGTCGCAAGGTCCTTTTTTTCCATCAGGATCTCAAATCCTTAAATTTAAAGGTATGGAGATTGAACGCTTGATTCTTGGTCAAAGAGGTTTCTCTGACTCTGTGATTAATACTATGTTACAGGCTCGTAAATCTGTATCTAGAGAGATATATTATAGAGTCTGGAAGACTTATATTTCTTGGTATATTTCTCATCATTTTTCTTGGCATTCTTTTAGAATTCCGAGGATTTTACAGTTTCTTCAGGATGGTTTAGATAAAGGTTTATCCGCAAGTTCTTTGAAAGGACAAATCTCTGCTCTTTCTGTTCTTTTTCACAGAAAGATTGCTAATCTTCCTGATATTCATTGTTTTGTACAAGCTTTGGTTCGTATAAAACCTGTCATTAAGTCAATTTCTCCTCCTTGGAGTTTGAATTTGGTTCTGGGGGCTCTTCATGCTCCTCCTTTTGAACCCATGCATTCATTGGACATTTAAATTACTTTCTTGGAAAGTTTTGTTCCTTTTGGCGATCTCTTCTGCCAGAAGAGTCTCTGAATTATCTGCTCTTTCTTGTGAGTCTCCTTTTCTGATTTTTCATCAGGATAAGGCGGTGTTGCGAACTTCTTTTGAATTTTTACCTAAGGTTGTGAATTCCAACAACATTAGTAGAGAAATTGTGGTTCCCTCATTATGTCCTAATCCTTAGAATTCTAAGGAGAAATCGTTGCATTCTTTGGATGTTGTTAGAGCTTTGAAATATTATGTTGAAGCTACTAAGTCTTTCCGAAAGACTTCTAGTTTATTTGTTATCTTTTCCGGTTCTAGAAAAGGCCAGAAAGCTTCTGCCATTTCTTTGGCATCTTGGTTGAAATCTTTAATTCATCATGCCTATGTCGAGTCGGGTAAAACTCCGCCTCAAAGGATTACAGCTCATTCTACTAGGTCAGTTTCTACTTCCTGGGCGTTTAGGAATGAAGCTTCGGTTGATCAGATTTGCAAAGCAGCAACTTGGTCCTCTTTGCATACTTTTACTAAATTCTACCATTTTTATGTATTTTCTTCTTCTGAAGCAGTTTTTGGTAGAAAAGTACTTCAGGCAGCGGTTTCAGTTTGAATCTTCTGTTTATGTTTTTCATTAAACTTTATTTTGGGTGTGGATTATTTTCAGCAGGAATTGGCTGTCTTTATTTTATCCCTCCCTCTCTAGTGACTCTTGCGTGGAAAGATCCACATCTTGGGTAGTCATTATCCCATACGTCACTAGCTCATGGACTCTTGCTAATTACATGAAAGAAAACATAATTTATGTAAGAACTTACCTGATAAATTCATTTCTTTCATATTAGCAAGAGTCCATGAGGCCCGCCCTTTTTTGTGGTGGTTATGATTTTTTTTGTATAAAGCACATTTATTCCAATTCCTTATTTTATATGCTTTCGCACTTTTTTCTTATCACCCCACTTCTTGGCTATTCGTTAAACTGATTTGTGGGTGTGGTGAGGGGTGTATTTGTAGGCATTTTGAGGTTTGGGAAACTTTGCCCCTCCTGGTAGGAATGTATATCCCATACGTCACTAGCTCATGGACTCTTGCTAATATGAAAGAAATGGATTTATCAGGTAAGTTCTTACATAAATTATGTTTTTTTAAAGTTTCATTAGTTGTTTAAAAAGTGACAAAATAAGTGTAAAATTTTAGTGTCTATAAAACACTGGGAGCTGCCATGTTGTAACTTGTGTTACCTTCTCTGCTGTCGCCAATTAGAGACAGTTATAAATAGGTCACTAGAATGTGTGCAGCCAATGGTTGTGCTGGATTTAACAGTGTTCTGCACTTCCATTCTGAAATTGTGAGCTTTTCAGTTCCTGTTAGAAATGGAATTACAGGCAAAGAGGACAAAATAAATAATGAAAGTATATTGCAGAGTTGTTTTATTATATACAATTTATCATTTTATATTACCATCTCAAAGTGTTTAATGTCCCTTTAAGAAGCTGCAAGGTTTTTCAGTTGTCAGGACAGGCCACTCCGTCACCATAGCATAGCAGAATGAGCTGTGTCTAAACACCTTTCTATGACTAACGAAACTAAAAAAACTGATACACAAGCTTGCCGGATATTAAAGGGACAGTCCACTCCTAAAAAAAATTGTTTTTAAAAATAGATAATCCCTTTTATTACCCATTCCCCAGTTTTGCACAGCCAAAATGGTTATATTAATATAGACTTCACATCTGTGATTTACCTTGTATCTAAGCCTCTTTTGACAGCCCCCTGATCACATGGCTATTTATTATCTATTGACTTGCATTTTAACCAATTAGTGCATTGTCAGCCACAACCAACGGGAGAGAGCACAATGTTATCTATATGGCCCACATGAATTTGCAGTCTCTTGATGTGAAAAGCAAATAAAAACGCATGTGATAAGAGGCTGTCTGTAGTGGCTTAGTAGTTGTGCAAACCTGAGTAACGGGTAGTAATTGTCTTTTTAAACAATAATTTTGGTGTTGACTGTCCCTTTTAACTATTGTGTTTGCTTACTTAAAGGGACACTCAAGTCAAAATTAAACTTCATGATTCACATACAGCATTGAATTTTAAACAACTTTCCAATTTACTTTTATTAACAAAATGTGCACAGTATTTTAATATTTACACTTTTTGAGTCACCAGCTCCTACTGAGCATGTGCAAGAGTTCACAGCATATACGTATATGCATTTGTAATTGGCTGATGGCTGTCACATGATACAGGGGGAGTGGAAATAGACATAACTTTGCAATTTATTTTAAAAAATCTACTCATTTGAAGTTCAGACTAAGTGCTAATGCATTGTCTTCTTATCATGCATTTGTTGATTATGCAAATCTACTGTGTTGACTGGTTCTTTAACCCCTTAATGACCGCAGCACTTTTCCATTTTCTGTCCGTTTGGGACCAAGGCTATTTTTACATTTTTGCGGTGTTTGTGTTTAGCTGTAATTTTCGTCTTACTCATTTACTGTACCCACACATATTATATACCGTTTTTCTCGCCATTAAATGGACTTTCAAAAGATACCATTATTTTCATCATATCTTATAATTTACTATAAAAAACATTATAAAATATGAGGAAAAAATGGAAAAAACACACTTTTTCTAACTTTGACCCCCAAAATCTGTTACACATCTACAACCACCAAAAAACACCCATGCTAAATAGTTTCTAAATTTTGTCCTGAGTTTAGAAATACCCAATGTTTACATGTTCTTTGCTTTTTTTGCAAGTTATAGGGCCATAAATACAAGTAGCACTTTGCTATTTCCAAACCACTTTTTTTTCAAAATTAGCGCTAGTTACATTGGGACACTAATATCTTTCAGGAATCCCTGAATATACATTGACATGTATATATTTTTTTTTCGAAGACATCCCAAAGTATTGATCTAGGCCCATTTTGGTATATTTCATGCCACTATTTCACCGCCAAATGCGATCAAATAAAAAAAATTGTTCACTTTTTCACAAATTTTTTCACAAAGTTTAGGTTTCTCACTGAAATTATTTACAAACAACTTATGCAATTATAGCATAAATGATTGTAAATGCTTCTCTGGGATCCCCTTTGTTCAGAAATAGCAGACATATATGGCTTTGGCGTTGCTTTTTGGTAATTAGAAGGCTGCTAAATGCCACTGCGCACAATACGTGTATTATGCTCAGCAGTGAAGGGGTTAATTAGGGAGCATGTAGGGAGCTTCTAGGGTTAATTTTAGCTTTAGTGTAGTGTAGTAGACAACCCCAAGTATTGATCTAGGCCCATTTTGGTATATTCCATGCCACCATTTCACCGCCAAATGCGATCAAATTAAAAAAAACGTTAATTTTTTCACAAAAAACCCCAAAAACTTTTATTTTAGTACTGGCAGAAAGTCTGCCAGTACTAAAATAAAAGTTTTTTGTTTTTTTTTTTAAAGAAAAAAAAAAAAAAAAAAGCATATTTACATATGCTGTGTTTAGGATCCCCCCTTAACCCCCAACCTCCCTGATCCCCCCCCCCCAAAACAGCTCTCTAAGCCTCCCCCTCAGCCTAATTGGGGGCCATCTTGGGTACTGGCAGCTGTCTGCCAGTACCCAGTTGGAACAATCAAATGTTTATTTTTTTATTTTTTTTTATTTTTTCTGTAGTGTAGCTCCCCCCCCCCCCCCCCCCAACGCACCAACCCCCACCACCTAAATTACACCTAATGGGTTTTTTTTTTTACATTAAATGTCCCACTTTTATTTAGCTTTGGGACACATTTTTTCTGTAGTGTAGCGGCTCCCACCCGCCCCCTCGTGCACGTGCGCGCGCCCGCGCGCTCCCCCGGTCTTCCCCGCCCACGATCCCGCCCCCCTCCACATGACCAGGGCCATCGATGGCTGCCACCCACCTCCCATACCGGCTCCCACCCACCAACGATACCGGCCATCGATGTCCGGTGCAGAGAGGGCCACAGAGTGGCTCTCTCTGCATCGGATGGCCGTAAAAGGTTATTGCAGGATGCCTCCATATCGAGGCATCACTGCAATAACCGGAAAGCAGCTGGAAGCAAGCAGGATCGCTTCCAGCTGCTTTCCACACCGAGGACGTGCAGGGTACGTTCTCAGGCATTAACTGCCTTTTTTCTGAGGACGTACCCTGCACGTCCTCGGTCATTAAGGGGTTAAAGGGACACTGAACCCAATTTTTTTTTCTTTTGTGTTTCAAATAGAGCGTGCAATTTTAAGCAAATTTCTATTTTACTCCTATTATCAATTTTTCTTTGTTCTCTTGCTATCTTTATTTTAAAAAGAAGGCATCAAAGCTAAGGAGCCAGCAAACTTTTGGCTCAGAACCATGGACAGAACTTTATTAGTGCTGTCCAATCAGCAAGGACAACCCAGTCTGTTCACCAAAAATGGACCAGCATCTAAACTTACATTCTTGAAAAAAAAATTGATAATAGGAGTAAATTAGAAAGTTGCTTAAAATTGCATGCTCTATCTGAATCACAAAAGAAAAAAATTGGGTTCAGTGTCGCTTTTAAGTACTAGAAAGAGGGGAAAAAAAGGCTGAATTTTGAGGTGCAATCTAAGTTGCATAGTGTTACAAAACCCCATTACTTTACATTTAAAAAATGCCAGGGCAGAAAAAAAAGAGAATTCCTAAAATGAGCTCTTCTTCCAAAGCCCCACCCACCCTTATTTTCATGGCCAATATATGGATACTTAGGCATCTTTTAATAAGATACAGTTTCCAAGGTAAAAATTGCCTATAAAACAATCTCTGAGATGCCTCATAATACTGATGAGATATCATAGAATCTTGCCAGACCTGAGAGCAATAGAGCATTGGGCCCATAGTTAATACTTAGATACTAATTCTGATTATCCTAGCTTAGTGAAGGAGTAATCTAGATTTTATTAAAGACACAGAGACAAATATTTGCTTTACTTTCTTTTACTATTAAGTGTGCAGCATTTTAAAGTATAATAAATCACATAAAATATTACATAAATACAGAGAAAAAAGAACCAATGTAATTAGCCCAGGAAAAGGCCAGTGCAGATATCAGGGATATAATGGACCCATACTGTCCATAAACTGACCAATGAGCTCCCCATCTTCCTCTTTCTTGATTAAAACATGAAAAAGAAATTTCTGAAAAAACAAAATACTCAAAAGTCCAACAATTAATGATAAAATGAACATAAACCAGATCATTTGAAACAACTTGAAAAACACTTGACTCGAATTCTGAGAGTTGATAGACAATTTGTAAATCCATTTCAAGCTCCAGAATGATGATTGAGGCTTGATGGAAGGTGAAAATCCAGTCTTAATTAGATATTTGTGAAGTTGGTAACTAAAATAAAATATAAATGTTAATATCATATAAAACATAATGGGAGGGAGAGACAGAATAGTAGAGGAGGGAAATATTCGTCTCTGTGTCTTTAATAAAATCTAGATTATTCCTTCACTAAGCTAGGATAATCGGAATTTTATTACAAGACCAGAGACTTCATATTTGCTAGTTTAAAGCAGTTATTTAAAAAGATTTTGTGAGGCGTGTTGAATGGGTTTAAAGTAAAAATGTTTAAAAGTAGTATCAGAAGATCAATCTGCCGAAGTGGAGCGGATTTTAAAAAGGCTTTAGAAGCAGCAGAGCCTCTTACTGAATGAGCTGAAAAAGAACAATTCCAGCTTCAGACATAACCCATTTAATCCACCTCGCAATAGAAGTAGGAGTCACAGGAGCATGAAGAGGAACAAAAGATAAAAGAAGTTGATTTTTTTAAGAATCTCTAAACAAAGAAGTTTTGGATTCGTAAGATTTTAAACATGAGACACATAGAGAAGGTTCAGATGGAAAATAGGGATAAAAAATAGAAGAAGATAGAGTTTTTGTTCTTCGAGAGATAAGAAAAGTAACACCTTCAGGAGAAAAAGATTTAGAGTTAAAGTCAAGAGCCCAGACATCAGAGACTCTACGAAAAGAGATAAGACAGAGTAGAGTAGCAAGTTTAGCAGAAATCTGTTTCAAAGATAAAGAGTCATTAGAAGGCCAAGATTTAAAAAGAGAAAAAATTAGATCTACATCCCAAAATAAATTATATTTGGAAGAAGGGGGATTCTTTAATCTAATAGATTTTAGGAGACGAAAAACTAACGGATGTTTACCAATGGGAGAATTATAGATAAAATCATGTCTAGCGGAAATAGCAGATCGAGAGAAATTAATAGTTCTATAAGCAAGTCCACTGTCAAAAAGATGAGAGAAAATATAATACTTGAGTTAAAGGAGCTGAAAAGGGATCCAAGTTCCTAGACAAGCACCAGCCAGACCATCTGGACCATGCTGAAAGATAGAATTTATGGGTTCCTGGAGCCCATGAGTCCCGCATGAGACTTAGCTGATTCCGAAAGTTCGTGGAGATCTCTGATCTCCCCGTAATTGACCAAGCTATCAGTCTGAGAGATTGATTCAGAATAAGATTGTGAGAATTGTCTACTGGGTCTAGAAGAAGTTCTGGAAACAGAGGGAGGCGGAGGGGGGGTTTGAACGACATTTCCAGAAGAGAGGGATACCAAGCTTGAGTTGGCCAAAGGGGTTATTAGGAGAAGAGATAAAAGATTCCTGCGAACTACCGAAATCAGGGAAAAGGGGAGGAAACGCATAAACTCCGAGATGTGGCCACTGTTGAAGAAAGGCATCTATAGCTAATGCATCCGGATCCGGACACCAACTGAAGTATTGAGGAAGTTGGTGATTGAGACGAGATGCGAAAATGTCTAAAGAAAAAGGACCACAAAGAGATTGAACCGAAAGAAAAATGTTCCTGTTCAACATACAGTCGCTGGAGTCTTTCAGAAAACGAGAACCCCAATCTGCAGCTGAATTAGAGAGACCAGGAATATATTTTGCTTTGATGGAAATATTCCTGTCTAGACACACATGGATAAAGTCTTTGGTAATGTTGGATAGATTTCTTGACTTTGTACGGCCTAGGCGGTTGAGGTATCTGACTGCAGAAATATTGTCCATGCGAAGAAGGATGGAAGCTGGAGCAAAAGATTTTACAAAGCTTTTTACAGCAAAGGATCCGGCCAAAAGTTCCAAACAATTTATATGAAGATTTCTCTCTTCTGAGGACCATTTGCCTCCTGTTATGGATAGACCACAACGTGCCCCCCATCCTGAAAGACAGGCATCCGATTCTATAATAATATCCAGAGATTTTCCAAAAATAGCTCTCCCGTTCCAAGCTTCCATATGAGCAAGCCACCATGAAAGCTCCTTTTTGGAATCTGAAGATAAAGGAATGAGTTGAGAATAAGAAAAACCTTACTGAAGATAAGACATTTTTAATCGTTGAAGTTCACGATAATGAAGGGGGGGCAGGAAAAATAGCCTGAATGGAGGATGAAAGTAACCCAACAATTCTGGCTATTTGTCTGACAGAAACTAATTGTTTGGAAAGAGACCTCGAAATTTCCTTTTTTATATTCTTTATTTCTCTTGTTAAGTGTAGTCAGTCCACGGGTCATCGATTACTTATGGAATATATCTCTTCCTAACAGGAAGCTGCAAGAGGATCACCCAAGCAGAGCTGCTTTATAGCTCCTCCCCTCACATGTCATATTCAGTCATTCTCTTGCAGCCTAACTAAGATAGGTCGCTGTGAGAGGTCTGTGGTGTTTTTTAACTTAGTTTATTTCTTCAATCAAAAGTTTGTTATTTTAAATGGCACCGGAGTGTGCTGTTTGTTCTCAGGCAGCATTAGAAGAAGAATCTGCCTGCGTTTTCTATGATCTTAGCAGACGTAACTAAGATCCACTGGCTGTTCTCATCTGAGGAGTGAGGTAACTTCAGAAAAGGGGAATAGCATGCAGGGCCCCCCTGCAAATGAGGTATGTGCAGTAATTATTTTTCTGAGGAATGGAATTGACTGAGAAAATACTGCTGATACCAATGTAATGTAAGTTCAGCCTTAAATGCAGTGATAGCGACTGGTATTAGGCTGATGAGTGTGTGTACACTGAATGTATTTTTCTAGGGAATGGAATTGACTCTGAAAATACTGTTAATACTGAAATAATGTATGAGCCTTAACTGCAGTAAAAGCGACTGGTAGCAGGCTTATTAATAACACTTCATAACTTTTCAAATGTATGTTTAAAACGTTTACTAGCATGTTAATCGTTTTTTGTGAGGTACTTGGTGATAAAACTTATTGGGGCATGATTTTTACCACATGGCCATCTTTGTTTTCTGCATAGAAACAGTTATCTGAGCTTCCCCACTGTTGTAATATGAGTGGGAGGGGCCTATTTTAGCGCTTTTTTGCACAGTAAAAATTCAGTCACAATCTGTCTACTTCATCCTCCATGATCCAGATCGTCTCTAGAGAGCTCAGGGGTCTTCAAAATTCATTTTGAGGGAGGTAATCAGTCACAGCAGACCTGTGACAGTGTGTTTTGACTGTGATAAAAACGTTAATTATTAAATTGTTATCCGTTTTTGGGTATTAAGGGGTTAATCATCCTTTTGCTGGTGGGTGCAATCCTTTGCTAACTTAATACATTTACTGTGAAAAATTGGTTGCTATAACTATTTTGGTTCATTGTTATTTCAACTGTGACAGCTTTTTGTGCTTCTTAAAGGCACAGTAGCGTTTTTTATATTGCTTGTAAATTTATTTAGAAAAGTATTTCCAAGCTTGCTAGTCTCATTGCTAGTCTGTTTAAACATGTCTGACACAGATGAATCTCTTTGTTCACTATGTTTAAAGGCCAATGTGGAGCCCAATAGAAATTTGTGTACTAATTGCATTGATGTTACTTTAAATAAAAGTCAATCTTTACATGTAAAGAAATTATCACCAGACAACGAGGGGGAAGTTATGCCGACTAACTCTCCTCACGTGTCAGTACCTTCGCCTCCCGCTCAGGAGGTGCGTGATTTTGTGGCGCCAAGTACATCAGGGAGGCCCTTACAAATCACTTTGCAAGACATGGCTACTGTTATGACAGAAGTATTATCTAAATTGCCAGAATTAAGAGGCAAGCGCGATAGCTCTGGGTTAAGGACAGAGCGCGCGGATGAGGTGAGAGCCATGTCAGATACTGCGTCACAGTTTGTAGAACACGAAGACGGAGAGCTTCATTCTGTGGGTGACGGATCTGATCCAGGTAGACTGGATTCAGAGATTTCTCATTTTAAATTTAAGCTCGAGAACCTCCGCATATTGCTAGGGGAGGTATTAGCGGCTCTGAATGATTGTAACACGGTTGCAATTCCAGAAAAATTATGTAGGTTGGATAGATACTATGCGGTACCGGTGTGTACTGACGTGTTTCCTATACCTAAAAGGCTTACAGAGATTATTAGCAAGGAGTGGGATAGACCTGGTGTGCCTTTTTCCCCTCCTCCCATATTTAGGAAAATGTTTCCTATAGACGCCACCACACGAGACTTATGGCAGACGGTCCCTAAGGTGGAGGGAGCAGTTTCTACTTTAGCTAAGCGTACCACTATCCCGGTGGAGGATAGTTGTGCCTTTTCAGATCCAATGGATAAGAAATTAGAGGGTTACCTTAAGAAAATGTTTGTTCAGCAAGGTTTTATCTTACAGCCCCTTGCATGCATTGCGCCTGTCACTGCTGCGGCGGCATTCTGGTTTGAGTCTCTGGAAGAGGCCATTCGCACAGCTCCATTGGATGAAATTATGAACAAGCTTAAAGCACTTAAGCTAGCTAACGCATTTGTTTCTGATGCCGTCGTACATTTAACCAAACTTACGGCTAAGAACTCCGGATTCGCCATCCAAGCGCGCAGAGCGCTATGGCTTAAATCCTGGTCAGCTGACGTGACTTCTAAATCTAAATTGCTTAATATTCCTTTTCAAAGGGCAGACCTTATTCGGGCCCGGCTTGAAAGAAATTATAGCTGACATTACGGGAGGTAAGGGCCATGCTCTACCTCAGGACAGGGCCAAATCAAAGGCCAAACAGTCTAATTTTCGTGCCTTTCGTAACTTCAAGGCAGGAGCAGCATCAACTTTCTCCGCTCCAAAACAGGAAGGAGCTGTTGCTCGTTACAGGCAGGGCTGGAAAGTTAACCAGTCCTAGAACAAGGGCAAGCAGGCCAAGAAACCTGCTGCTGCCCCTAAGACAGCATGAAGAGAGGGCCCCCTATCCGGAAACGGATCTAGTGGGGGCAGACTTTCTCTCTTCGCCCAGGCTTGGGCAAGAGATGTCCAGGATCCCTGGGCGTTGGAGATCATATCTCAGGGATATCTCCTGGACTTCAAAACTTCTCCTCCACGAGGGAGATTTCATCTTTCAAGGTTATCAGCAAACCAAATAAAGAAAGAGGTGTTTCTACGCTGTGTACAAGACCTCTTACTAATGGGGGTGATCCACCCAGTTCCGCGGACGGAACACGGGCAAGGATTCTATTCAAATCTATTTGTGGTTCCCAAGAAAGAGGGAACCTTCAGACCAATCTTTGACTTAAAAATCCTAAACAAATTCCTAAGAGTTCCATCATTCAAAATGGAAACTATTCGAACCATCCTTCCCATGATCCAAGAGGGTCAGTACATGACCACAGTGGATTTAAAGGATGCCTACCTTCACATACCGATTCACAAGGATCATTATCGGTACCTAAGATTTGCTTTCCTAGACAGGCATTACCAGTTTGTAGCTCTTCCCTTCGGATTAGCTACGGCTCCAAGAATCTTTACAAAAGTTCTGGGCTCACTTCTGGCGGTACTAAGACCGCGAGGCATAGCGGTGACTCCGTACCTAGACGACATTCTGATACAAGCGTCAAGTTTTCAAACTGCCAAGTCTCATACAGAGATAGTTCTGGCATTTCTGAGGTCACATGGGTGGAAGGTGAACGTGGAAAAGAGTTCTCTATTACCACTTACAAGGGTTCCCTTTCTAGGGACTCTTATAGATTCTGTAGAGATGAAAATTTACCTGACAGAGGCCAGGTTATCAAAACTTCTAAATGCTTGCCGTGTCCTTCATTCCATTCCACACCCGTCAGTAGCTCAGTGCATGGAAGTAATCGGCTTAATGGTAGCGGCAATGGACATAGTACCATTTGCGCGCCTGCATCTCAGACCGCTGCAATTGTACATGCTAAGTCAGTGGAACGGGGATTACTCAGATTTGTCCCCCCTGCTAAATCTGGATCAAGAGACCAGAGATTCTCTTCTATGGTGGCTTTCTCGGCCACATCTGTCCAAGGGGATGACCTTTCGCAGGCCAGATTGGACGATTGTAACAACAGACGCCAGCCTTCTAGGCTGGGGCGCAGTCTGGAACTCCCTGAAGGCTCAGGGACTATGGACTCAGGAGGAGAAACTCCTCCCAATAAATATTCTGGAATTAAGAGCAATATTCAATTCTCTCCTAGCTTGGCCTCAGTTAGCAACTCTGAGGTTCATCAGATTTCAGTCGGACAACATCACGACTGTGGCTTACATCAACCATCAAGGGGGAACCAGAAGTTCCCTAGCGATGTTGGAAGTCTCAAAGATAATTCGCTGGGCAGAGTCTCACTCTTGCCACCTGTCAGATTTACATCCCAGGCGTGGAGAACTGGGAGGCGGATTTTCTAAGTCGCCAGACTTTTCATCCAGGGGAGTGGGAACTTCATCCGGAGGTCTTTGCTCAACTGATTCATCGTTGGGGCAAACCAGATCTGGATCTCATGTCGTCTTGCCAGAACGCCAAGCTTCCTTGTTACGGATCCAGGTCCAGGGACCCGGGAGCGGTGCTGATAGATGCTCTGACAGCCCCTTGGGTCTTCAACATGGCTTATGTGTTTCCACCATTTCCGATGCTTCCTCGTTTGATTGCCAAGATCAAACAGGAGAGTGCTTCGGTGATTCTGATCGCGCCTGCGTGGCCACGCAGGACCTGGTATGCAGACCTAGTGGACATGTCGTCCTGTCCACCGTGGTCTCTGCCTCTGAGACAGGACCTTCTAATTCAGGGTCCTTTCAACCATCCAAATCTAATTTCTCTGAGGCTGACTGCATGGAGATTGAACGCTTGATTCTATCAAAGCGTGGCTTCTCGGAGTCGGTTATTGATACCTTAATACAGGCTAGGAAGCCTGTTACCAGAAGAATTTACCATAAGATATGGCGTAAATATTTTATATTGGTGCGAATCCAAGAGTTACTCATGGAGTAAGGTTAGAATTCCTAGGATATTGTCCTTTCTACAAGAGGGTTTAGAAAAGGGCTTATCTGCTAGTTCGTTAAAGGGACAGATTTCTGCTCTGTCTATTCTTCTACACAAACGTCTGGCTGAAGTTCCAGACGTTCAGGCTTTTTGTCAGGCTTTAGCTAGGATTAAGCCTGTGTTTAAGACTGTTGCTCCGCCGTGGAGCTTAAACTTAGTTCTTAACGTTCTTCAAGGCATTCCATTGATATCAAGCTGTTATCCTGGAAGGTTCTGTTTTTGATGGCTATTTCCTCGGCTCGAAGAGTCTCTGAGTTATCTGCCTTACATTGTGATTCTCCTTATCTGATTTTTCATTCAGACAAGGTAGTTCTGCGTACTAAACCTGGGTTCTTACCTAAGGTAGTTACTAACAGGAATATCAATCAAGAGATTGTTGTTCCATCACTGTGTCCTAACCCTTCTTCAAAGAAGGAACGACTTTTGCATAATCTGGACGTAGTCCGTGCCCTGAAGTTCTATTTGCAGGCAACTAAAGATTTTCGTCAAACTTCTTCCCTGTTTGTCGTTTACTCTGGACAGAGAAGAGGTCAAAAGGCTTCGGCTATCTCTCTCTCTCTTTTTGGCTTCGTAGCATAATACGTTTAGCCTATGAGACTGCTGGACAGCAGCCTCCTGAAAGGATTACAGCTCATTCTACTAGAGCTGTGGCTTCCACCTGGGCCTTTAAAAATGAGGCATCTGTTGAACAGATTTGCAAGGCTGCAACTTGGTCTTCACTTCACACTTTTTCAAAATTTTACAAATTTGACACTTTTGCTTCTTCGGAGGCTATTTTTGGGAGAAAGGTACTTCAGGCAGTGGTTCCTTCTGTTTAATGTTCCTGCCTTGTCCCTCCCTTCATCCGTGTACTTTAGCTTTGGTATTGGTATTCCATAAGTAATGGATGACCCGTGGACTGACTACACTTAACAAGAGAAAACATAATTTATGCTTGCCTGATAAATTTATTTCTCTTGTAGTGTAGTCAGTCCACGGCCCGCCCTGTCTTTAAGGCAGATCTAAATTTTAATTAAACTCCAGTCACCACTGCACCCTATGGTTTCTCCTTTCTCGTCTGGTTTTGGTCGAATGACTGAATATGACATGTGAGGGGAGGAGCTATATAGCAGCTCTGCTTGGGTGATCCTCTTGCAGCTTCCTGTTAGGAAGAGATATATTCCATAAGTAATGGATGACCCGTGGACTGACTACACTACAAGAGAAATAAATTTATCAGGTAAGCATAAATTATGTTTTTCTCTTGAGGAAGGCTTAACATAGATTTCGAAGTATCTATAAGAAAACCTAGAAAGATCAGATTCTTGGTAGGAGTTAAGACTGATTTCTCTTTGTTAGAAACCTAAGTTTTCCAAAAGATTGATAGTAGTGGATAATTGGGATTGTAGACAAAGATAATTTTGATTCATTAAAAGAATATTGTCTAAATAAATAATTAGACTAACACCCCACTGTCTCAGCCAGGAAACTACTGGTTTGAAAAGTTTTGTAAAAATCCAAGGGGCAGAGAATAGGCCAAAAGGAAGGCAAGTAAAATTCCAAATTTGATTGTCCCATAAAAAAGTTAGATATTTCCAATGTTCTGGGGAAATAGGAACTGTTAGATAAGCATCAAATAGATCCAACCTGACTAGCCAGTCGTCCAAAAGATTAAGAGATGAATACCTTCTAATTTGAAGTGGTTGTAAGCAACAAAAGCGTTTAAAGATCTGAGATTTATTACTGGTCTGAATTGACCGTTTTTCTTTTTTACTAGAAAAATATTGCTGAAAAAAGGCCAAATGAGGATTTAAACTTGGCAGTATTGCATCTTTTAAATGAAGATTCTCTATTTCTTTTTTAACCTGAAATTTGTCTTTTAGAGAAAAATGAATAGGAAGAGGGAGAGCATTTTGAATTGGGAGAGATACAAATTCTATAAGGACTCCTTGGACTGTTTGAAGAATCTAAGGGTCTGATGTAATAAGATTCCAATTCTCAGAAAATAGTTTGTCTTCCTCCAAATTTTGATGGGAAAAAAGTTAGAGGAAGAAGCAACAAAGTATTTACCTGTAGATGAGCGAGGTCTTGACCTGAAGCGGAATCCTCTTTGATGCCAAGGTCTGGCACGTGATGGGAAAAAATTTGAGGAAGGTCCAGGTTCTTTATAGGATCTGTTATAGTTGAAATTTGATTGCTGGTATTGAGGTCTGGATAAAAAAGATGCACGGCCGGGAAAGCGACCTCTTCCTTTACCGGCCCTGTCAGAGAAATTCTGAGTATATAACATTTTTCGCATATTAGTTTTTACTTTGTACAAAGTGGTAAAAGTATTGGCGTATTGATTTAGAGCTTTTAAAAATATATCACCAAAAAGAAAACCATCTTTATCTGAGTGAAGCTCAATAACTGCAAAATCTCCAATTTTTGGATCTATTCTTCACAGAATATTTTTTCGTCTTTCAATTGTCATATTAGTATTTGTGTTGCCAACAAAGGATAAAATTCTCTGGACCCACTCCCTAACTGTATGAGGATCCATATTAGATTCTTTCAGAACAGCTTCTTCAGAAAGTTTGAATAATTTGGTTATTGGGAAATAGTATTCAGTAGTTTGTCCTGGCAATTTTTCCAGGATCTGTCTAAACCTTTTTTTTATTTTATATCCAGGAGAACCAATAAATTTAATTACTTTGGGCTCTATATCAGGAGTAATGTTACTGTTATTAGGGAGTAAAGGTCTGGGGCATTCAGCCCTCATATTGTTCCTGGAACTTTTTTTTTAAGGGTTTTCTTTAATTGAAAATCTACAAAGTTAGTGATTTCCAAAGGTGGGAACCATTCTGAAGAGCGAGAATGTTGTAAGGTATCCGCATTTAAAACGAGGATTACCCAAAGGATCAGTGAAATTATTTCATCCTCAGAATTTTGTTTTTTTATGTTTTTTAAATTTTTTCTTTTTTGGTTCTGAATCGGAAGAATCAGAATTATAATTAGATGAGTTTTTATCAGAGTTATCATAAAAAGAATCAGTTTTCTGATGTAGAAGAATCAGAAGGCTCTTCTCTAATTAAAGATTTTGTTTTGTGTTTAATAACTCTCTTTTTATGCCCCTTGGGAGTAAGGGTTCTCAAAGCGAATGTTTTAATTCCTTTGCCGCAAGGAATAGGATTATCAGACAAAGTCTGGATTTAGAAACTAGCTTTTTACTAGTTTTAATTGCAGCAGAAGCAGATTTTCTTTTGATGGCTTTCTTTTGGGGAGATTTAGCTAATAAATTTGTCATATGCGACATAAGTTTACCTATAGAATTATCTATCATATTTTGGACTGATTGTTCAGTCAGAGGGATAGAAGATAAGTTATCTAGAGACATATTGAAATAAATATAATAATAAAAATGTGTATGCAGAAAACTTATTATTAAAATAATTAATAAACCAATACTTTATTGAACAAAAGAAAAAGAATAATTTAAATGAAAAAAAAATTCTGACCGAAAATAGTAGAAACAATAATAATTATTTTTTGAAAATATATAATAAACTTTAATAAGTTCAGTAGTTGACCACCGGAGGGCAATAGAAGCCTAAAGAAGGAGAAATAAGTTTTACATTTTTTGACTAAATATAGTGTGAAACAAAGTTACAACATTTATTTCTATGGAGGAATACCAGAGGAAACGTCCATTGATGGAGATGCCTGTGACGAACTATCAAGCCGAGAAAAAGGGCTGGAAAATACGACGCCCACAAGATGGCAATGAGGATAAGAAAAATAACACGGAGACAAACGGAGGAACTAAGGGGGGTAAGAAAAATAGAGAACGATGTTCCAGAGACAAAGCGGAGAAAAAATAACATAAAGAGGGGCAAATTCTGGCAGGATAATAAGAAAGGCAAAGTCAGGAAACAAAAGTAACAAAAACGGCAGTTAAATATGAAAAACAAAGGGAAAAAACGATAGTTGAAATGAAATAAAACGGGAAAAAATGGGAGAAGAGAGAGATATAATAAAGAATAACAAACTGAAAAGGAAAAAAAGTATAAATTGATAAGAAAAAAACACAAAATAATGTCAATATATATTTTTATAAGAGAAACGAAATGGCAGCAAAAGAAAGAGGAAGATGGGGGAGCTCATTGGTCAGTTTATGGACAGTATGGGTCGTCTGATTGGTCCATTATATCACTGATATCTGCACTGGCCTTCTCCTGGGCTAATTACATTGGTTCTTTTTTCTCTGTATTTATGTAATATTTTATGTGATTTATTTATACTTTAAAATGCTGCACACTAGTAGTAAAAGAAAGTAAAGCAAATATGAAGTCTCTGGTCTTGTAATAAAATCTAGTGAGTAATTACACCTAAGCTCTTGGTCTAACCAACAGGAATAGTAAGAGACTTGGCTCAGTCTGTGGCGCTAAGCAAGGGGACAGAAGGCTCATATTCTGCCACAAATTGCTTACTACCAGCATTGCTAACCGTGACAGCCACTACAAAGTGAGCCAATTTGCAAGCCTGGGAGTGGCCAATTTTTTTTATTATTATTATACACAGAATAGAGTCTGAGCTATATTGGTGGCCTCAGGTTGCAAATAACAAACAAATTACCAAACTTGTGGTTGAAACTGTGGTATAGTAGTAGAATTATAGGGCAACTTCTGGACTCAAATCTCTTGCCACCTAACTTAATATTTTGGTTGCTATTTCTACATGGCACCATGGATTTGTCAAGCCCTGTTATGCTTCCTAATATAAAGAATTTAATCCTCTATTTTTTTCCCATATACTCTTATTAGTGGAGCTAGTGGTTAAATTGGTGAGGCAGTGACTACATATTCTAACACAGTGAAGGAAAATGTGTGGCAGCTTTCTGTAATATAATATACCCCTTTTTTAATGTTATTTTTTGTAACAATATATGATTACATTTTAAATAAATAAATGTGTTCTCTATAATGTATCTGAGCCTCACCAGTGTTCACAAATGGATACCACTAGTTTGGTCTGTCCAACATCATCAATGATAAGTACATAATAAAGAAGTTGGCAATGGCCTGTAAAAGTTTACTCCTGGCGCTTAACTGGATTCAGGGAATTGTCAAGCCCTGTGTTGTGCTCATCTATATTTTCCTCCAGAACAATAAACCTCAGTCTAGTCTATGTAATAGTTATTCAGTTTTTTACTTTGAAAGTTGTGATTTTGTTTTGTTGCAGTGTTTATAATTGTCCTTGTATTTCCTTACAGGATTCGGTATGGACCTAATATCATCCCATTTACTCTGTGCCAAGATATGTCAGTGGCTAAAACATGTGACTGTGGAGGTTCCTGCCTGGATTCCTTTATTCAGACAATTGTTAGAATGAACCTACACCAGGTGTCTCGAACTGTGGTTCTTGTAGATACTATGGGAAGTACAGAAGCTCCTATTGTTTGTTACTTTTGCTCTCTCAATTGTTACTCCCAGTTTCTTGATAAGTACTTAATGAGTACTAGAGTATGAACCATGCATAATGGGAGAGTACCTCTATTAATGTTACAAATGGTTATTTGTGCTATTAAATGCCTTGGAAAAAATACGTATGTAAAACCTTGTACAACAGTATGTTTTGCTTTTACAAACTTTGATAATTTTAGAATTTTACCAAAGATATCTGAGTTCTGGGGTATTGGGATTTCCTCTTAACTACCAAAAATGTATACAATTGTACTTTTAAAGCCTGTAAGCTGCAGATTCATTTCTTCTGTATTTATACATTAGAACAAACATCCTTGAACAATTACCAACCTACCTCTATATTAGCAACAATACATGGGCGTTTTTATAAAAATATTTTATTTTCAACTGGTTAATGGACATGAAGATAAATATTGCAAAATGCTTATTTAAATAAATAAATTACTACCCTTTTATTTATAAAATTACAATTGTTTCTTTACAATATTCTGGGTAAGATAAGGTTGTATTTTGTTCAGGTTTAGATGGTCAAAAACATAGATTTAGGTAATCCCTTTTTTCCATTTCTAGTTGTATTTTTTCCTTTAGAAGGCCCAAGTCCCTTTTACATGAATTGTATTTATGTAACTTAATACATACAATATCTGTGAAACTGAAACAAAATGCAATCCAATCACTATTTTATAATCAAGTTCGAGTGTTTCTCCAAATGATGGTCCTAGCAGTTGCTCTTTCAATTGGAAACCAGTTTCACATTTTTTATTTTATGTTAACCTTTTTTTCTTGTGTATTTTACTCTTTGGTTGCACTTATTTATTTTTCATATTTATGCAGTTTAAGAATGTTAATCTTGCATTAATGTAAGCCTAAAGTAAACCGTAACAAATACAAAGTAGACATTTTGCTCTAGAATAGGTAAAAATGTCTTTAGTGGGTTAATATTTAATAATTATTATTATTTTTGATGGACAATTTGTGCCTGTTTTAAAGTGACAATCAACATCGAAATTGTTATTGTTTAAAAAGATAGATAACTACCCATTAAGATAATAAGATTGATTTACTACCCATTCCCCAGGTTTGTACAACCAACATTGTTATATCAATATACTTTATAACATTTAAACCTCTACATTTCTGCCTGTTTCTAAGCCACTACAGACAGCTTCTTATCACATGCTTTTTTTATTTGCTTTTTACAAGAGACTGCTAATCCATGTGGCCCATATAGATAACATTGTGCTCTCTCCCGTGGGTTGTGGATGACACTGCACTAATTGGCTAAAATGCAAGTCAATAGATAATAGACGTGTGATCAGGGGGCCGTCAAAAGAGGCTTAGATACAGGGTATCACAAAGGTAAAAAGTATATTAATATAACTGTTTTGGTTATGCAAAATTGGGGAATGGGTAATAAAGGGATTATCTATCTTTTTAAACAATAAAAATATTGGAGTTGACTGTCCCTTTAGCATTCCTTAACAGACATACAGAACAAAGAATAGAACTTCCTCATTTATTCTTAAAGGGACACTGAACCCAAATTTTTTTCTTTCATGAATCAGAGCATGACATTTTAAGCAACTTTCTAATTACTCCTATTATCAAATTTTCTTTATTCTCTTGGTATCTTTATTTGAAATGCAAGAATGTAAGTTTAGATGCAGGCCCATTTTTGGTGAACAACCTGGGTTGTTCTTGCTGATTGGTGGATAAATTCATCCACCAATAAAAAAGTGCTGTCCAGAGTACTGAACCAAGAAAAAAGCGTAGATGCCTTCTTTTAAAATAAAGATAGCAAGAAAACAAAGAAAAAATGATAATAGGAGTAAATTATAAAGTTGCTTAAAATTGTATGCTCTATCTGAATCGCAAAAGAAAAAATTTGGGTTTAGTGTCCCTTTAACAGTCCACATAGGCTGTTATAGGGACAATAGTAATAACACTAAAAGGCTGTGTTTTATTTTGGTTTTGGTGTGGGGGGGGGGGGTTTCCTTCTCTAATCTTGTTACCTTCACTTTAAGCTAAGGTTGGTTGCATAAGAACAGATCATTAGAGGGACACTGAACCCAAATATTTTCTTTCATGATTCAGAGCATGCAATTTTAAGCCACTTTCTAATTTACTCCTATTATCAATTTTTCTTCGTTCTCTTGCTATCTTTATTTTAAAAAGAAGACATCTAAGGGTTTTTTTTTTATTCAGAACTCTGGACAGCACTTTTTTATTGGTGGATGAGTTTATCCACCAATCAGCAAGAACAACCCAGGTTGATCACCAAAAATGGGCCAGCATCTAAACTTACTTTCTTGCATTTCAAATAAAGATACCAAGAGAATGAAGAAAATTTGATAATAGGAGTAAATTAGAAAGTTGCTTAAAATGTCATGCTCTCTGAATCACAAAAGAAAAAATTTTGCTTCTGTCAAATTTACTTTGTTCTCTTGTTATCCTAGGTATGGTGGTAATGTTTTATCAGTGTTTGTAACCATGTTGTACACTTAAGATTACAAAATGGTGCTGCAGACACAAGCACACTCCTACCTAGGTACAACCAAATAAATTTGAGAATAGAAGTAAATTTGAAAGTTGTTTTTTATCTTCAAATTGCTTTTTCTTTCTGAATCATGAGTTTAATTCATTTTGCGTTTCATCCCCTTTTAAGCAGACTTTCTTGTGTTCTCTTAAGAGAGACCTATTGTAATAATTAAACATTTGCTATGTCTTTGAGAATCTAAAAACATTTTCGCATGACTCGCTGGTGAGGATGTAATTTATTTCATGGATTCAGATTCTGACGGTGCCTGTATAACTAATCTTTTTCCTCTGTGTTAATTAAAGTTTTTTTGGTTTTATGTATCTCTAAAGAATGTTTAGATTTTTGTTCTCTCCAGCCATTACTATTTTTTTTTTTTTTATGTGCACTGTATCTGGTTAACTTATTTTTTTTCTCTGACATTGTAGTTTGCAGAGTGGTGCTTTTTTATTTTTGACTTAAATAATAATTTTAATAAATTAAGATATACTGTGTTTTTATTATGACTGTTACTACTTCTGGTAGTGAAAATAAATCTTTAAGTTTATATATTTTGAATTTTATTTATGGTCTACCTGGTTTGAATTGTGACTTATTGTGTACAATTAGTTTTATATAATTATGCAGCATTTGATAATAGAGATAATATGTAGGAGACCAAATATCCCCTAGGGGGCGCTAATGGCCTACTATACAAACAAAGCAATAAACGTTGATACAAAATATTTAAATAAAGTGATAAATACAAAATCTAAAAAATGTGTATACTCAACTTTCATATTGAAAGTCTATTAATGTCCTTTATTATGTCCTAAGGTAGAGTACAGATGACTTCAATCGCAGGCAAAAAAGTCCTGTATATCTAGGGTGACCATATCGCCGCTTTAAAAAGGGACACATGAAAAATACATATGCCAGGGCTGTTTAAATAAATGTTTTGAATAAGGTTCCATTATAATAACCCTGACATGTGTATTTTTCATGTGTCCCTTTTGAAAGCGGCAATATTGTCACCCTATGTATTTACACAATATACAGCAGCTCCTCTTCAAAACTCCCAATACGGATCTCATAGAATTCTGCAAATGTATAAATACAAAAGAGGGTGCCTCATGTGCACATCACTAGGTCAATCCAACACACCGAATAGGTAGAGCACAGGGTACTCGCATGCGGCTGCCGCACCCATATGTGCTGATAGAAACGTACTGTAGAATCGCAGTGCTCCAGGTCACTGAACTTGAACTTGAAATTTCTTGTATTTTTGGCTCTAAATTTTTATTTTCTATATAGTAATGCATGTAATTTGCTTTTTCTTGCCAAAAAAAAAATAGCTGTCTCCTTAAAGGTCCATAATAGTTTAAATAGTACATGCTACATTTAGCCACCAATCAGCAAGCACTACCCAGGTGCTGAACCAAAGATGGTCCGGCTCCTAAGCTTTACATTCCTGCTTTTTCAAATAAAGATACCAAAGAACAAAGGTAAATTGTTAACAGAAGTAGATTTGAAAGTTGCTTAAAACTGCATGCTCTATCTAAATCATGAAAGAAAACATTTGGGTTTAGTATCCCTTTTAAGCGCACCCATGCTATCCAACCTGTAGATGTTAGCGTGCCCTAGACTGTATAACGATAAAAATAAATAACTTTGTACTTGTTATGAGTTAAAAAGAAGTGGTAATGATTGTGCTTGAACAATGTTAATATGGAATGATTTATATTACAAGTGGAGCACAAAAATATTAGCGCTATTGTGTGCTAACATGGTTCAAATTGAATCAATACCATTATAATTTCTGCTCTTATATTTGAAAGTAATATTTTAGTCCTCGAGCAAAAGTCTAGGGCACTATAACATCTGCATGTATAATGAGTGAGAGACTTTTTATCTGGATATATTTTGCATGTGTTTTAAGTCTATTTCTATGCATTTACACATTACTTCAGCTCTCCACAAGCGCTACATTTTCCAACACTTAACTCATCACTTGTAATATGAGCGAGAATTGCACACCCTGTACTATCCATTCAAAGCATAGAGCACATTAAAAAAATGATGGCCATGTTAAGGTTCTTTGGTAAACCTTTTTATTAATACATTTTTAAATTCCAGATAGTGCTAACACATTCTGCGCTTTTGGTTGCACTCCACTTGTTATCTAGCCCAATAGCGCTAATGTTTTTGTTCTCCACTTGTAATCTAGGCCTTAGTAATTCACTGTTCTAAACAATGTTAATGTGATGGGTGGGCTTGATAAAGTGATGTCAGGTCCTCAATGTATTGTTTCAAGGTATTTAGCAGGAGTCAATTCCATGTTTTAGAGTCCATTTCCTTGCTTGTAGCATAATTGTACAACAGCGCTATTAAACAATATTTATGAAGTGTATTTCTTTCATGTAATTAGCAAGAGTCCATGAGCTAGTGACGTATGGGATATACATTCCTACCAGGAGGGGCAAAGTTTCCCAAACCTAAAAATGCCTATAAATACACCCCTCACCACACCCACAATTCAGTTTTACAAACTTTGCCTCCGATGGAGGTGGTGAAGTAAGTTTGTGCTAGATTCTACGTTGATATGCGCTCCGCAGCAAGTTGGGGCCCGGTTTTCCTCTCAGCGTGCAGTGAATGTCAGAGGGATGTGAGGAGTATTGCCTATTTGAATGCAGTGATCTCCTTCTAAGGGGTCTATTTCATAGGTTCTCTGTTATCGGTCGTAGAGATTCATCTCTTACCTCCCTTTTCAGATCGACGATATACTCTTATATATACCATTACCTCTACTGATTCTCGTTTCAGTACTGGTTTGGCTATCTACTATATGTAGATGAGTGTCCTGGGGTAAGTAAGTCTTATTTTTTGTGACACTCCTAGCTATGGTTGGGCACTTTGTTTATAAAGTTCTAAATATATGTATTCAAACATTTATTTGCCTTGACTCAGAATGTTCAACTTTCCTTATTTTTCAGACAGTCAGTTTCATATTTGGGATAATGCATTTTAATTTAACATTTTTTCTTACCTTAAAATTTGACTTTTTCCCTGTGGGCTGTTAGGCTCGTGGGGGCTGAAAATGCTTCATTTTATTGCGTCATTCTTGGCGCGGACTTTTTTGGCGCAAAAATTCTATTTCCGTTTCCGGCGTCATACGTGTCGCCGGAAGTTGCGTCACTTTTTGACGTTATTTTGCGCCAAAAATGTCGGCGTTCCGGATGTGGCGTCATTTTTGGCGCCAAAAAGCATTTAGGCGCCAAATAATGTGGGCGTCTTATTTGGCGCGAAAAAATATGGGCGTCACTCTTGTCTCCACATTATTTCAGTCTCATTTTTTATTGCTTCTGGTTGCTAGAAGCTTGTTCTTTGGCATTTTTTCCCATTCCTGAAACTGTCATTTAAGGAATTTGATCAATTTTGCTTTATATATATGTTGTTTTTTCTCTTACATATTGCAAGATGTCTCACGTTGCATCTGAGTCAGAAGATACTACAGGAAAATCTCTGTCAAGTGCTGAATCTACCAAAGCTAAGTGTATCTGCTGTAAACTTTTGGTAGCTATTTCTCCAGCTGTTGTTTGTATTGATTGTCATGACAAACTTTTTAAAGCAGATAATATTTCCTTTAGTAAAGTACCATTGCCTGTTGCAGTTCCTTCAACATCTAAGGTGCAGAATGTTCCTGATAATATAAGAGATTTTGTTTCTGAATCCATAAAGAAGGCTATGTCTGTTATTTCTCCTTCTAGTAAACATAAAAAATCTTTTAAAACTTCTCTCCCTACAGATGAATTTTTAACTGAACATCATCATTCTGATTCTGATGATTCCTCTGGTTCAGAGGATTCTGTCTCAGAGGTTGATGCTGATAAATCTTCATATTTATTTAAAATGGAATTTATTCGTTCTTTACTTAAAGAAGTCCTAATTGCTTTAGAAATAGAGGATTCTGGTCCTCTTGATACTAAATCTAAACGTTTAAATAAGGTTTTTAAAACTCCTGTAGTTATTCCAGAAGTTTTTCCTGTCCCTGATGCTATTTCTGCAGTAATTTCCAAAGAATGGGATAATTTGGGTAATTCATTTACTCCTTCTAAACGTTTTAAGCAATTATATCCTGTGCCGCCTGACAGATTAGAATTTTGGGACAAGATCCCTAAAGTTGATGGGGCTATTTCTACCCTTGCTAAACGTACTACTATTCCTACGTCAGATGGTACTTCGTTTAAGGATCCTCTAGATAGGAAAATGGAGTCCTTTCTAAGAAAAGCTTATCTGTGTTCAGGTAATCTTCTTAGACCTGCTATATCTTTGGCTGATGTTGCTGCAGCTTCAACTTTTTGGTTGGAAACTTTAGCGCAACAAGTAACACATCATGATTCTCATGATATTATTATTCTTCTTCAACATGCTAATAATTTTATCTGTGATGCCATTTTTGATATTATCAGAGTTGATGTCAGGTTTATGTCTCTAGCTATTTTAGCTAGAAGAGCTTTATGGCTTAAAACTTGGAATGCTGATATGGCTTCTAAATCAACTTTACTTTCCATTTCTTTCCAGGGTAACAAATTATTTGGTTCTCAGTTGGATTCCATTATTTCAACTGTTACTGGTGGGAAAGGAACTTTTTTACCACAGGATAAAAAATCTAAAGGTAAAAACAGGGCTAATAATCGTTTTCGTTCCTTTCGTTTCAACAAAGAACAAAAGCCTGATCCTTCATCCTCAGGAGCAGTTTCAGTTTGGAGACCATCTCCAGTCTGGAATAAATCCAAGCCAGCTAGAAAGGCAAAGCCTGCTTCTAAGTCCACATGAAGGTGCGGCCCTCATTCCAGCTCAGCTGGTAGGGGGCAGGTTACGTTTTTTTCAAAGAAATTTGGGTCAATTCTGTTCACAATCTTTGGATTCAGAGCATTGTTTCAGAAGGGTACAGAATTTGTTTCAAGTTGAGACCTCCTGCAAAGAGATTTTTTCTTTCCCGTGTCCCAGTAAATCCAGTAAAAGCTCAAGCATTTCTGAAATGTGTTTCAGATCTAGAGTTGACTGGAGTAATTATGCCAGTTTCGGAACAGGGGATGGGGTTTTATTCAAATCTCTTCATTGTACCAAAGAAGGAGAATTCCTTCAGACCAGTTCTGGATCTAAAAATATTGAATCGTTATGTAAGGATACCAACATTCAAGATGGTAACTGTAAGGACTATCTTACCTTTTGTTCAGCAAGGGAATTATATGTCCACAATAGATTTACAGGATGCATATCTGCATATTCCGATTCATCCAGATCACTTTCAGTTTCTGAGATTCTCTTTCCTAGACAAGCATTACCAGTTTGTGGCTCTGCCGTTTGGCCTAGCTACAGCTCCAAGAATTTTTACAAAGGTTCTCGGTGCCCTGCTGTCTGTAATCAGAGAACAGGGTATTGTGGTATTTCCTTATTTGGACGATATCTTGGTACTTGCTCAGTCTTTACATTTAGCAGAATCTCATACGAATCGACTTGTGTTGTTTCTTCAAGATCATGGTTGGAGGATCAATTTACCAAAAAGTTCTTTGATTCCTCAGACAAAGGTAACCTTTCTGGGTTTCCAGATGGATTCAGTGTCCATGACTCTGTCTTTAACAGACAAGAGACGTTTAAAATTGATTATAGCTTGTCGAAACCTTCAGTCACAATCATTCCCTTCGGTAGCCTTATGCATGGAAATTCTAGGTCTTATGACTGCTGCATCGGACGCAATCCCCTTTGCTCGTTTTCACATGCGACCTCTTCAGCTCTGTATGCTGAAGCAATGGTGCAAGGATTACACGAAGATATCTCAATTAATATCTTTAAAACCGATTGTTCGACACTCTCTAACATGGTGGACAGATCACCATCGTTTAATTCAGGGGGCTTCTTTTGTGCTTCCGACCTGGACTGTAATTTCAACAGATGCAAGTCTCACAGGTTGGGGAGCTGTGTGGGGATCTCTGACGGCACAAGGAGTTTGGGAATCTCAGGAGGTGAGATTACCGATCAATATTTTGGAACTCCGGGCAATTTTCAGAGCTCTTCAGTTTTGGCCTCTTCTGAAGAGAGAATCGTTCATTTGTTTTCAGACAATGTCACAACTGTGGCATACATCAATCATCAAGGAGGGACTCACAGTCCTCTGGCTATGAAAGAAGTATCTCGAATTTTGGTTTGGGCGGAATCCAGCTCCTGTCTAATCTCTGCGGTTCATATTCCAGGTGTAGACAATTGGGAAGCGGATTATCTCAGTCGCCAAACGTTGCATCCGGGCGAATGGTCTCTTCACCCAGAGGTATTTCTTCAGATTGTTCAAATGTGGGAACTTCCAGAAATAGATCTGATGGCGTCCCATCTAAACAAGAAACTTCCCAGGTATCTGTCCAGATCCCGGGATCCTCAGGCGGAGGCAGTGGATGCATTATCACTTCCCTGGAAGTATCATCCTGCCTATATCTTTCCGCCTCTAGTTCTTCTTCCAAGAGTAATCTCCAAGATTCTGAAGGAATGCTCGTTTGTTCTCCTGGTAGCTCCGGCATGGCCTCACAGATTTTGGTATGCGGATCTTGTCCGGATGGCCTCTTGCCAACCGTGGACTCTTCCGTTAAGACCAGACCTTCTGTCACAAGGTCCTTTTTTCCATCAGGATCTGAAATCCTTAAATTTAAAGGTATGGAGATTGAACGCTTGATTCTTGGTCAAAGAGGTTTCTCTGACTCTGTGATTAATACTATGTTACAGGCTCGTAAATCTGTATCTCGAGAGATATATTATAGAGTCTGGAAGACTTATATTTCTTGGTGTCTTTCTCATCATTTTTCCTGGCATTCTTTTAGAATACCGAGAATTTTACAGTTCCTTCAGGATGGTTTAGATAAGGGTTTGTCCGCAAGTTCTTTGAAAGGACAAATCTCTGCTCTTTCTGTTCTTTTTCACAGAAAGATTGCTATTCTTCCTGATATTCATTGTTTTGTACAAGCTTTGGTTCGTATAAAACCTGTCATTAAGTCAATTTCTCCTCCTTGGAGTTTGAATTTGGTTCTGGAAGCTCTTCAAGCTCCTCCGTTTGAACCTATGCTTTCATTGGACATTAAATTACTTTCTTGGAAAGTTTTGTTCCTTTTGGCCATCTCTTCTGCCAGAAGAGTTTCTGAATTATCTGCTCTTTCTTGTGAGTCTCCTTTTCTGATTTTTCATCAGGATAAGGCGGTGTTGCGAACTTCTTTTGAATTTTTACCTAAAGTTGTGAATTCCAACAACATTAGTAGAGAAATTGTGGTTCCTTCATTATGTCCTAATCCTAAGAATTCTAAGGAGAAATCGTTGCATTCTTTAGATGTTGTTAGAGCTTTGAAATATTATGTTGAAGCTACGAAATCTTTTCGTAAGACTTCTAGTCTATTTGTTATCTTTTCCGGTTCTAGAAAAGGCCAGAAAGCTTCTGCCATTTCTTTGGCATCTTGGTTGAAATCTTTAATTCATCTTGCTTATGTTGAGTCGGGTAAGACTCCGCCTCAGAGAATTACAGCTCATTCTACTAGGTCAGTTTCTACTTCCTGGGCGTTTAGGAATGAAGCTTCGGTTGACCAGATCTGCAAAGCAGCTACTTGGTCCTCTTTGCATACTTTTACTAAATTCTACCATTTTGATGTATTTTCTTCTTCTGAAGCAGTCTTTGGTAGAAAAGTACTTCAGGCAGCGGTTTCAGTTTGAATCTTCTGCTTATGTTTTTCGTTAAACTTTATTTTGGGTGTGGATTTTTCAGCAGGAATTGGCTGTCTTTGTTTTATCCCTCCCTCTCTAGTGACTCTTGTGTGGAAAGATCCACTTCTTGGGTAGTCATTATCCCATACGTCACTAGCTCATGGACTCTTGCTAATTACATGAAAGAAAACATAATTTATGTAAGAACTTACCTGATAAATTCATTTCTTTCATATTAGCAAGAGTCCATGAGGCCCGCCCTTTTTTTGTGGTGGTTATGATTTTGTATAAAGCACAATTATTCCAATTCCTTATTTTATATGCTTTCGCACTTTTTTTCTTATCACCCCACTTCTTGGCTATTCGTTAAACTGAATTGTGGGTGTGGTGAGGGGTGTATTTATAGGCATTTTTAGGTTTGGGAAACTTTGCCCCTCCTGGTAGGAATGTATATCCCATACGTCACTAGCTCATGGACTCTTGCTAATATGAAAGAAATGAATTTATCAGGTAAGTTCTTACATAAATTATGTTTTTACATAAAGTGTTACGTAGTGCACGCCATCCAGGTCAAAGACTAGAAAACCATTGACCGAAGACTGTACAAAAGGCCTTAGCTGTGCCACTAATGTTAACAATACATGCTCAAGTACAGCACTGGTAAAACAAAGGAAGAAATCCTTCTATACATAGTGTCAGAGTGTAAATTGCAGATAAACCTGAACTATCATAAAATCAAAAGCCATGAAATCAAAGGTTAGTAAAACTTCAAGTACAAAGCAATAAAATTGATTTCATTTAACCCACCTAGGATAATGCAAATTATGATTATCTTCCTTGGAGGAGCCCACAAGCATCTTCTTCCTCACCTTGCCTACTCGCTAAAGCAGGGGTGGCCAACTCCAATCCTAAAGCACCACCAATAGTCTGGGTTTTAATTTTCTCCCTGCAAAGAAATACACAGTACAGATTCTGATGCTTTATTTTACTGCAGAGAGAATGGTAAAACCAGGACTGCTGGTGGTGCTTTAGGACTGGAGTTGGCCACCCCATGCCCTAAGGTAATACCAGTGCCCCTTTCCACCACATATTAGTGCTTCCTTCTGTAATCCCCATGGGCAGTACCGCCTAATTTGTTTGACTATATTATGATCCTTTAATATTCTGTCTAGGTTTTTAGTTTCCCAATTTGTCAACTGTTGATTTATACTATATATATATATATATATATATATATATATATATATATATATATATATATATATATATACATACATACATACATACACACACAGGACTTTTTGTGAGGGTACTCACCGGTACTGAAACGAGGGGGCTATAAAATATATTAAATATTTTAAATATGTCCTTTTGATGTCCTTGAGTCACTACATCAAACATATAAAGCATCCACTGTAATTCTTTAGTATCTTTTGCTTCTTCCTGGGGGGTTCAAGGCAAAGCCCCCGTTTCTAAACCTAATTTCCCTTTTGTAAACCTCATTCACCAAGATTCACTTGGGGTGGATGCCAAAGGATCAGTGTGGCAAAAAAACTATATAGTGTAGATGGGGGGGTTACAGTACATTGGGCTTTACCCACAGTGACTTGGGTAATGCTAGCATTACCTGGATTTCTGACTTTACCCGTAACATATACAGGCAGTCCCCGGGTTACAGACATCCGACAAACGGAGAAAATAGAGCCTTATTGTCAATCCATCTTTCCAGGATAACCCAAAATACTCAAAATCCAATTATCACAAGGACAGAAAGTGATGTAAAATTTTGTGAACAGGGGAACAGATAGCAAAACAAACTTTGTTATCCAAAACTAAAAAAAAAATGTTAGGCTAGAGTTT
The DNA here is from genome assembly GCF_027579735.1 of Bombina bombina. Taxonomy (NCBI): domain Eukaryota; kingdom Metazoa; phylum Chordata; class Amphibia; order Anura; family Bombinatoridae; genus Bombina; species Bombina bombina. The sequence continues at coordinate 143,924,775 of NC_069499.1, read as the reverse complement.
CACCTAACAGAAGTGCCTGTTCCAACTTACATACAAATTCAATTTAAGAACAAACCTACAGATCCTATCTTGTTCATAACCTGGGGACTGCCTGTATATTATTATTATTTTTCACATTTAGCATAGAGATTTATAAGCCCTAAACCCTTTTTTGGTTAAATGGCAGCTCATGTTATTTGAGTAGTAAGAAATATAAATGTTTTATTTTAAATATCTAGTAATGGGGGGTATGATTCTATTACTGTGTCATTTGATATACAATTTACATATGGTAGTGCCTAAACCATGTTATGGTGCTTTTAAATCTAACAACAGTATGTATACTTTTTTTTTTTTTTTTTTTTGCCACATAAACCTGCATTTTGCACACCAAGAAGCAGTGAACCACAGCTGTTAAAGTATTAATGTTTTTAGACTGGGTTTAAACTTCCTTTTTATTTTACTTTAAAACCGGGCTCTTTCCATCTTAATGGGAGGAGAGTCCACTACTTTATTCATTACTTGTGGGAATTAAGAACCTGGCCACCAGGAGGAGGCAAAGACATCCCAGCCAAAGGCTTAAATACCTCCCCCACTTCCCTCATCCCCCAGTCATTCTTTGCCTTTCGTCGCAGGAGGTTGGCAGAGAAGTGTCGGAAGATTCGTAGTAGTCTCTTATGGAGGGTAGTACCCTTTGCAATGGGACTGGAGTTTTAAGTAGTCTCGTCAGTCTCTCAGTGAGAGCATGGGTGAAAGTTAGAGTCCGGAGATACAGGGAGAGTCTTTCTGCAAAACCATCCCGACTCAGATTAACGCTCCATAAGCAATCAGCGTTGACGAGTTTTGCTGCCTGCTTTCTGCTCTCAAGTGAATGTCAGGAGCGAGGCTACTAACCTGACACACTTGAAAAGCCATGTTCCTGTTCCATGGCGTAGATTCTGGTAAGATTGTTTCATTTTTTTATCCATGTATGATAATGCTAGAAGACAGGGTCACAGTGTGACTCCTTTTATCTGTATAGAATCAAGGGTTAGTATCTCCTGAGGAGGATTATTGACCGGGGGGGGGGGGGTAATCTTATATGTATATTTGATTTTATGCTGCTTTATGTGTGAGCTGTTATGAACTCATATGCGGTTATGGAATATACAGGTTTCACTTTGAGAGCCATGCAGCTTACAAGCTTGGAACGCTTTTTCTCATAGCAGGTTCAGTCCTGCATTATGCACCATGTTATTCTTCTCTCTTCCTGACCGGGTGTCGATCAGAGAGGAGTCCTAACTCTCTGTACTGTCTAGGTCATGGGAGGTGGTGGGTGCCCCAGCCATGGGGATATGAAGGTGCATTTATTTTATTTTTTTATAAAATAAAATGTTTTATTTTCTATAGTTCTCCGGTTATTGCACTAGCAATGGAGGATTCTGTTACTTAGAGGGCTCTCCCTCTATTTCTAATGAGCAATTCCTGTTTATATTGTGAGGAGGCCTTAGTTCCGCCCCCTCAAATTATGTTCCATATGCCTTGATAATGTGATCTCATATTTGTTTGATACCACTGAGCCGTCAACCTCTGAGGAGGAATTTTTCAGTGAGGTGCGTACCCTACATGCTTCTCTCTACACATGCAGTTTCCCGTAGCATTGCTGATCCTCCACTTGGAGTGGGCCATTTTGTCATCAGATGTTACTGCAGCTCAGACGGCGGTGTCTGCGGCCTTTAATGCGTTACCTTGCCCTGCTAAGCGCAAGAGAGAGGTTACATATTGCACTCCTTCCCAGAGTACATCAGATAATTTATTGAAATTCACTGATAGGGTTATATGAGGATGAAGTTCTTTCTGAGACTTCAGAGTATAAACATTCTGAGTCGGAGTCTGTTGCCTCTAAGCCTCCGGCTGCGGAGGAACTAGACTTTAGTTTTAGGAATTTGTGCTTTTTTCTAAAGGAAGAGCAAGATGAAACTCTTTAAGAATTCAGTGATTCCAGAGGCCAAATTGCCTGAGGAACCTTTTGATTCCTAAATTGGATAGAGTCTGAGGACAGTGTGGTACCTTACCCTTCCCTGCTCCTGTTAGATGGCGAACATTATTAAGAATGAATGGGACTGGATTGTTCCTCTCTTCTCCCTTTAACAATTTGTTCCCAGTCCTGGACTCTCAGTACAGTTGTGAGGTCCCGTCCCTAAAAGGGATGGCGCTATCTTCACCCTTGCTAAACTTATTACTGTCCTGTTTGAGGATAGCTCTTCGTTTTAGGAGCCCATGGATAAAGGATGGAAACTCTGTTAAGAAAGTTGTTTCAACATACGGGATATTTGTTTCAATTGGAGGCAGCCGTTGCCGCGGTTGCTGGAGAAACTACCTTCGGGTATGACTCCTTATAGGATTGATCGGGGTGGAGAGGTCCCCTCGACGTTACTCAGGAAAAGATTTACAGCCTTGAGGGTTGCTAATTCTTTTATCTGTGATGCTATTAGGCAAATTATTCGCCTGAATGCTAAGGCTTCAACTGTTCAGGCCCATCGGGCTCTGACTGAAGTCTTGGTTGGCGGATATGACTTCTAAGTCTAGACTTCTTTCCCTTTCAGGGAATGATTTTGTTTGGTCCAGGCCTGGACTCCATTATCTCCACGGTCGCAGGGGGCAAGGATGCCCTTCTACCACATGAGAATATGAACGAGTCTAAGGGACAATTTTGTTCTCGTTTGGATAAAGCCCATGTCAGCAGTCCTCTGATAGCCTGAGCAAACCAAGAGCACTTGGAAGCCGGCTCAGTCCTGTAATAAATCCAAGCAGAGCAAAAAGCCCGTCGAGTCTAAGCCGACAAACGGGCGATCCACGGTCCTCTTCTGGATCGTGTAGGGGGCAGACTGTCGCTCTTTCAGTCGCTTGGTTCAGGGACGTGCAGGATCCATGGTTTCTGGAGGTCATAGCTCAGGGTTACAAGATAGGTTTCAAGTCTCTCCCACCCAAGGACAGTTTCCTCCTCTCTCTTCTGTCTTCCTGACTAGAAAGGAGGGAAGCCTTCTGGGGTGCGTGAGCAATCAGTCCTCTTAGGAGTTATTGTCCCAGTGCCTATCGCTGTGAGAGGTTTGGGATACTATTGAAACCTTTCGTGGTCCCAAAGAAGGAAGGAATTTTCTGTTCGATTTGGACATAAAGTGCTTAAGCAAGTTTTTTTTTTTTTTTTTTTTTTTTTTATTATTTATTTATATATTCAGCACTGAAAAAAGCAACAAATGTTATGTACAACAGAATTTTGCAAAATATAATAACAAAAATTGTTACCAAAGACAGCACTGCATTTTCTTCTATGTCTATTAGCATAGTTACTCCAGATATTACTTATTCTCCTTATCTCCTCATCTAACTTATTATAACTAGTTTCCCCTTATATAGCAATTCAACAGATAACAGTATAGTTTGCATAACATATTGGTTAGATCAAGGTTCTCCAAGAGTCTCTAGTGTTTTGTAGTCCTTTGCAATCAGCAAGTCATTGCAGCTCCATTATGGGTGAGTCTCTCGTTCGTTATTAGGTTTCATATATCAACACATTAAGTTTCCCCCCCTCCCCATTCAGCTCCGCTTCCTACTCTCTCCCACCCTAACCCCGCCCAGGGCGCTCCCCCAAGGTTCTATTTCTGTCTCTCATCTTAGTCTCTCCATTGGTTTATTCCCTTGTTAATTGGGTAGTTTAAAAGATGTTCCATTTGCCTCTTAACTGGGCTTCGAGAACAAATTCTGAGTTTTTAAGTGGGTGCAGGATTTGTCTCTGATGTGCTAAGTCTAAGCTGCGAATTAAGGGTTCCCATTTATTGAGAAAATGTTTAGTTCGTTTTATGATGTCACCCTGTGTATCTACTTGTTCACGAATTATTTGCTGTTGTAATTCTAGTTTGAGCTGTGTGAGTGTTGGTGAGTCAGGCTCTAACCACTTCTTGAAGATGAGCTTTCTGGCAAACAGTATGACATTATGAATAAACGCCATATGTTTGTTTGTGTCCGACTGTGTGTGGAGGAATACTACTGCGTGAATGTTCAGGTCTATGCTCCCTCCCGTAACTCTCATTGCCCATTTGTGCGCCATGTTCCAGAATCTTGTGAGTTTTGGGCACTGCCATATCATATGGATTATGTTGGGGTTTGGGTGTGCGCATTTTGGACAAAGTCCCGAAGTCTCAGGACTCCATTTGTGAAACATCTTTGGTGTTATGTATGCATTATGTAATAGCTTTGTATGCGACTCCCGTATGTCATTTGATAGTGATGCCTTCCTCACCTTTGAGACGCTTTGTTCAATTATTTGGTCTGTAACTGGGTGTTCAGTCAAAGTGCTCCATTTATGTTGGATTTGGTCTCTAGTAGCCTTATTAGTCACCGTTTGGAGTGCTTTGTAAGTATGTGAGATTGAGGTCAGTCCTCCTCTTGTCAGAGTCAGTAGCTTGTATATTTCGCAGTTGGTGTCCGGCATGTCTCCCATCCCCAAGATGCTTTGTACATAATGTCTTGTCTGTAGGAATGCGAAGTGATGTTTGTGAGGTAAATTGAATTCTAATTGTAATTCGGCATACGATTTGACTGATTTCTGGTCTGGCGTCAGGACCTGTCTAATAGTAGAGAGTCCCCGTGTTTCCCATTGTCTAAAAGGCAATGTGGTGAAACCTGCCTGAAAGTTTGGGTTACCTCGTAAGGGTAGGTATACGGTATTCTTGCATGTTATTCTAAAGGTGCTGGAGATTTTCCACCATGCTCTTACAGGATGGAGGAGAATAGTATTGTGTCCCACTATTCCCTCTAGTTGTGTGCGAGTCATATGTGGGAGCATTTTTAATGACCACGGAGCAATAAGCTCCGTCTCTAGTTCACTGTTGGTGAAGACATTTCTGTCCAAAAACCAATCCATTACATACTTAGCCAAGGCTGCCCAGTTGTAATACTCTATATTTGGGAGTGCTAGTCCCCCCATCTCTGGTGTACATGTCATTTTTTTATGTCTTATTCTATGTCGTTTCCCTTTCCATAAAAAGTGTAGTATGTCCCTATTTAATGTCTGGAGGTCTTGTTTGTGGATGAGTTCGGGTAGCATTTGTAGTGTGTATAGCAGTTTGGGGAATAGAATCATCTTAATTAGTCCCACTCTTCCCGACAGTGTCAGTGGTAGTGGTGTCCAGTTTAGGAGTGAGTGTCTTAGTTCTTTAAATAGTGGTCGGAAGTTAAGTCCATACCACTGTCTGGGGTCTCTAGAGAGATTAATACCTAGGTATTTAAACGAGTTAGTGACAATCTTAAAGTTATCTTGCAATGGGTCTGATGGCGACTCATTCCGTAGCCACAACAGCTCTGATTTGTCTTTATTTATACAGTATCCTGAAATTTGACAGAACTCGACTATGATGCGCATTAAAATAGGGATGTTCTGCCTAGGCTCTCTTGTGTATAGAATCATATCATCTGCGAAAAGGGATATATGGAGGGTTTCTTTGCCTATAGTTAGTCCTTCCGTGTTTTTCCTAATTTTGGTTGCTAATGGTTCAAGCGCCAGGTCAAAGAGGAGCGGAGAGAGTGGACACCCCTGTCTCGTGCCTCTCATTAGCGGGAAAGATTTTGATGGTTCGCCATTAACTAGAATTGCTGCACGGGGCTCATTATACACTGCATAAGTGGCTGTCATAAAGTCGCCCTGAATTCCAAATTTCCTAAGAGTTGTGAAGAGGTGGTCCCATAGTATCTTGTCGAACGCTTTCTCAGCGTCTACCAGTAGTATACAAGCGTCTCCTTCCCTCCGGTCTCCCTCTTGATTGTCTTCCCCCCAGAAGTGTGACAGGACTAATTGTAATTTTCTCATGTTTTTAACTGAGGATCTACCCCTAACAAATCCCGTCTGGTCCTCGTGTAGCAGGTCCGGTAGTATCTCTGTCAGTCTATTGGCTAAAATTTTGGTAAACAGTTTGTAGTCTGAATTGAGTAGTGAGATTGGTCTATACGAGGATGTCAGTAGTGGGTCTCTGTCTGGTTTGGGGATGACTGTCACATTCGCCTCTGTAAATCTATTTGATAGGTCAGCCCTTCCTTTCATTATAGCATTAAACATTAAAGTAAGTGTCTCCGCCACCTCTTCCCTGATCATTTTATAAAACTCCCCTGGTAGGCCATCCGGCCCGGGTGTTTTCTCTAGGGGCAACGCGTTAATAGCTCCAATAGTCTCCAGGGGGGTCACTGGCTTATTTAAGGTCTGTAGCTGCGCGTCAGTTATTTGCGGGAGGACTAAGTCCTTCCAAAAGTTTTGTTTCAATTTTTCATCTATCACTTGTGGGCTATACAATTTAGAATAGTAGTCTACAAATGTTTTATGTATATCCTCTTTCTTTGTTAATATTGTTCCTTGTCCCTGTATGGCTGTTATAGTATTAGTTTTCCTGGTTAGTTTGGTGATCTTTGCTAATAATTTACCTGTGCGATTCCCATAGCGGTAGAATTTAGCCTGCGTCCTAGTTTGGGCTCTGCCTGCTGTCTGAATAAGATGAGTGTCTCTGAGGGTCTTGATGTCTCTGTATTTTAGTCTGTTTTGGTCTGTCGGGTGTCTAAGGTATTGATTTCTAGCGTTTAGGAGTTGGCGTAGAAGTAGGTCCCCTCTTTTTCTGCTAATTTTATTTATTCTAATTGCATAAGTTGTGATCTCCCCTCTTAGCACCGCTTTTGCCGTTTCCCAAAACAGTGAGATGTCTTTTATGTGTTGCTTGTTAAGATCCTTGTAAGCTAACCACTCTCCCACTAAGTGTTTTCGCAAATTAAGGTCGTGGTACAGGTATGTAGGGAATTTCCACCCACACATCTTTCTCTGAGGGGCATCAGTAGTTAGCTCTAGTGTCACTGGTGAGTGGTCCGAGATGGTTATGGGATCTATCTTAATGTCTCCTATCCTAGAACACAATTGACTTGAGACTAGAAAATAGTCTATGCGGGAGAGTGTGGTTTTGGATGGATGTGCACATGTGTAATCACGTGCCTCAGGATTTCTTTCCCTCCATACATCAAGGAGATCTAAACTATTTCTGAAGTTTTTAAGTATTAGTGTTTCTCTTCTAGATCCTGTCCATGGCTGTTTGGGATTTGTGTTACTAGTGGGGTTGCGGAATCTGTCCGCAGGTGTATGTGGCGCTATATTATAATCTCCACCCACTATAATGGGTAAGTCTGAAAATTGTATGAGTTTGCTTTGGAGGTGGATTAGAAATTCTCTTTTCTGCGTCTGGGGGCCATATATACCACAGAGTATCAGGGTTAGTGTATCAATCTTTAATTTTATAATCAGATATCTACCCTCTACATCAGTGATCACCTGTGAGATGTCATAGTTTAGTCCCTTTCGGAACAGCATTGCAATCCCTCTCGCTCTTTTCTTTTCATAAGGCGTGAAGAGTACTTCTCCCACCCACCCCTGTTTAAGCTTTTGGTGTTCTATTTGAGAAAGGTGTGTTTCTTCCAGTATAGCTATATCAGTTTTTTTTGTGTTTAACTGTCTCAAAATCGCCTTTCTTTTAATAGGGGATGTTATCCCTCCCACATTCCAAGTGGTGATTTTCATTTTCCTACAATAAGTATTTTGTTGTGTGAGGGTGTCACAATTTGTCAAGGGTGTGAGGTGTGGAGTGCGATGTGTAGTTATTGCAGTATAGGGTGATGAGCCTTACTTACTGTTTTCTGCAATGTCCAAAATCTGTCTATTCTCCCCCTGAGGGAGCGCCCTGAGATCTGATGTGTTCTATCTATCACTAAGACCAACAAAAAGCAATCTGGTTAGTGAGTATTAACTTTTAAACTTTTAAGACCTCCTTTTGAACTTGTTTAAGAGAGATGAAAACAGGCAATAATTTTCAACAATATAACAGACAATAAGCAATAAACAATAAACAATTTTTCACTTCCCTCTCCCCCCCCCCCCACTTGTAAAGTTGTAATGTCATTAAGTTTTAAGGGTCTTTAGTCTATGATTTCTGAGGCCTTGATAAGTGTCTCTGCTTTCAGGTGTCGTCAGGCTGAGCTTCATGGTCTTGTTGCTGATTCCGTCTTTCTTCTCTCTGCAGGTGTAATTTAAGCTGGTTCGGGGACTCAAAGAATAGAGGTCCATTGGCTGTGTGGAGCCACAGCCTCGCCGGGTACAATAGGGCTGCCATTCTGCCTTGCTCCATGAGTTGTTTGCAGTAGGGCGTGAACTCCTTTCTTTTGGCTGCAACTGTTGCTGAGTAATCTTGAAATAAATATATTCTCCTTCCTTCATATTCCAAGGGTGAAGCCTTTCTGTAGGCCTGCAGGATCGCTACTTTTGCTCTGAAACTTAGGTATTTCACCATTACCTGGCGTGACTGTTGGCTATTTTCTCCTTGTTTTCGTGGGTCTCCCACTCTGTGTGCTCTCTCCACTAAGCACGGGAGGCAGGACTGAGGCATACGCAGCAACTTTGGGAGGATGTTTTCTGCAAAGTCTATTAGCTCTGATCCCAGGATGTTTTCGGGGACTCCTACAATTCTTAGGTTGTTTCTTCTCGACCTGTTCTCCAAGTCATCAACCTTTGCCCATAACCGGTCATTCTGTTGTTGTAATGCTCGTATATTAGTTTCTGTTTCTCTATGACGGGTTTCTCCTTCTGCCACTCTCTGTTCCACCTGTGTCAGTCTGCCGTTAAATGACTTAACCTCAGTTGTGAGTGAGTCCATCCCTGTTTGCAACTGCTCAATTTTGGGTAGGAATAGTGCAGATATCTGTGTGACAATTGGGTGTGTGTCTATATTGTTAGTTTGGTAATGGATCCGCTTCCATTGGGGTCTGCGGTGTCTCTAAGTGATTCTTTTTTTTTCTCTGCGTGCTTAAGTCTGCCTGCCATTGTCCCTGTTGTTTTTATATAGGAGTTATAATACTTTTGCATGCAGCTTTAGTGTTTTGTCAATCAGCTTCGCCAGTACTGTGACTCCTGTTTGCTTACTTTATCACAAGTTGCTATTTCCCTCTATTAGTTATTTTAGGCCTCAGAATAAGGTTGAACACAGGTTCACTGTTATGCTTGTTGAGCGCTGGGTGGGAAGGGTAGGGGCAGGTCTGTGCCTTCTAGCCTCTCATGGTGTGTTAGCCTATATTATTTATTAGGAAAGGTAGGGTCCAGTGGGCCAAAGTTCATATTTCTCCACCTCCTGTCTCCTATGCAGCCCTACACACTTTGTGTGAAATCTAGATTTGGGGACAGCTTCCTCTTGATTAACCCCTGGATCTGTGAGGGCTATGTTAGGTAAGGTAATTAATATTCAGCAGCGTTATTTTTGACTGTGAGGTCCGTTGCTGATTCCTACTTCTTCTAGGTGTAAGTGAGAGTGATGGGGGTCGTGCCGGAATATTACCCGCTTCTGCGGTTAACTTTTTGGCAAGTGCGGCAGTGGGGCAAGATGGCGGCGTTCCCGCCGTTAGTTAAGGTCCCAGTTCCGTGTCCCACCCTTCTCTTGTAGGGGTCTGAGTCTTTAATCCGTATTATACGGTTCAAATCCTTGGCTCCTTGTGTAGCGTGGAGAACTTCTAATTCCCCTGTCTGTTTGTTTGTGTCCCTCGCGGCTACAGCCGCTACTTACAATCACTTCTGTGGTCTGTTACTTCTCCGGTAGTGGATTCCGCTGTTTGAATCCCTGCCGGCTTGTGTCCGGGCAGTGAAGGGTATCCCTGCCAAGGATGCCGGCTTTTTCTGGGGCAATGTGCTGTTTTTTTCCAGGTTAATAGCTGGAAACTGCGGAGCTCTGTTCCGTGCGTCTGCTCTCTCCGCCCTCCTACCGGAAGTCCCTTAAGCAAGTTTTTAAATGTCCCCTGGTTCGAAAGGGAGACGAGGTTCTTTCTTCCCCTCGTTCAGGAAGGGCAGCTCATGACCTCGATAGATCTGAAGGATGCTCCCTTCACGTACCAATCCTCAAGCACCACTCCAGTCCCTAAGCTTTGTGCTCCTTGGACCAGCACTTCCAGTTTATTGATCTTCTGCTTGGTCTAGCTGGTATAGTGGTGAGCATAGCTACCTTCAAAGTAGTTAACCCGGGTTGATTCCCGGCCAACACAGCATTCTCCAAGAAAGGAGAATGGACCATTTGGAATCTCTCCTCTGTCTTCTTCGATCCCATGGATGGAAGATAAACTTAGGGAGATGTTACAAATACTTCAGGATTTAGCTGCTAAGGGGTTAATTCTGTTTAGTTTGTGAACTAAAAAGTTATTTGCTTTTCAAGAAGAATTGTGTCTTGTGCTTGTTTGTGTTTCTTGGAAGTGCCAGGAGCCTCATAAATGCTTTGTAGTATACACAGGATAGAACTTTGTCTCAGACTGTCAGCAGAAGGCATGATAGAAAACAGTGCCTCAGTCACAGAAACTGATAAGGTCAATAAAGGGACATGGGTATAATGTAATATGTGTTTAATACTGTTATGACATTTAAATTAAGGGAAGTATTACAACCCTGTCATATCTAGTATCAAACTGTTGCTCACAATGTAAGGAAGAGTCTGCCGGTCAGTATATCTGAAAATAGATTTACCTAGCAGAAATTATAATGGGTTCTATAATTTCAGGCAAAAACTTAGTTTACTGAAGGTCATAAAGACAGGGGGGTTTTAGCCCGCCCAGGAGGGTGTGGTCAGGCAACTTGATTTCTGGAAAATAGGTATAAGAATCTTATTTTTTACTATAAGATTGTTCATTCTACAAGGGAGGCTTCCACAGTGTGAGTGACCATTTTCTCTTGCCCATCTCCCTGGGGGCAGACTTATAAGCTAGGAAAGTATTAGGTCTGTTATTTTCTTTATTTTATTTTAACCTGTTTGCTGTGTGTAATTGTATTTGTAACAACTTTTAATTAATAATGCATTGTGCATAATATTTTTGGCATAATAAATAATACCTTTATTAAGTGTTGGCCTTTGTCTAATAATTGAACCACGTTACTGAAAGAGACTGTAATATTAGAACTGTATAATTTAGGTTATTCTCAGCTAAATTGTATTCAGAGAGTTCATGTGTAAGTCATGATTTATTAAAGGGAAAATCCTAAGGAAAAAACCAAAGTGGTGGCAGTGTTTGAGCTAGATAGCATCGTTAGTTTAGTGTGGGTGGCATTAAAATGGAGTTTTGGGCATTTATTTTAAGTCTAGTACAGATTGGAGAGTGTTGTTAACCCTTGCACCCACTGTACTAAATCACAAGCTGGCCTGGTGTGGCTAGATTGCTATATATTAGTGAGAGTAGAAGGGGTCTGATAACCATTTCTGTGCCAAATAAGTGACTGGCGCAGGGTTGGATAACCCTGGTTCATCACAGGAGAATTCTCTTGTATCAGGGTAGAATTTATGGGTACTATAATAGACATGAAAATATTTCTGGCAGGCCAGAGGCGTTGCACGCTAGCTTCAACATCTCTTGCTCTCCAGACCTCCTTAGGGGCATCTGTAGCTCGTGTATGGAGATGATTGGTCTCATGGAGTCCAGCATGGACAGCGTTTCCTTTGCCAGGTTTCACCTCAGACTGTTGCAACTGCGCATGCTGAAGCAGTGGAACGGCAATCATTCGGATCTGTCTCCACAGATTTCTCTGGACAACCGATCGAAAGAATCGCTCTTGGTGTTTTTGTCTGGATCTCTTGTTCCAAGGGATGTTCGTCTCGAAACCATCCTGGGTGATTGTGACTACGGTTGCGAGTCTGTCAGGATGGGGAGCTGTTTGCGGTGCCAGGAAAACACAGGGCATATGAACTCAGGAGGAAATGCTCCTTCCCGATCGCATTTTGGATCTTCGGGCAATATACAATGCTCTAAAAGGCTTGGCCTCTGATGGGTTTGTCCCAGTTTATCAGATTTCAATCAGACAATATATCCTCGGTGGCTTTCATCAACCATCAGGGGGGAACGAGAAGCTCCCTAGCTATGAGGGAAGTATCTTGGTTTCTGGAGTGGGTGGAGACCCACATTGTTCGCTGTCAGCGATACACATTCCTGGTGTGGATAACTGGGAAGCGGTTTCCTCAAGCAGACATTCCTTTTATCTGGGGGAATGGGCTCTCCATCCCGAGTGTTGGCGGAGATTTGCCAGAGGAAGATCTTATGATGTCTTAATACCAAGCTACCCAGATATGGGTCGAGGTACATGGATCCTCAGGCGGAGCTAACAGAGGCATTAGCGGTGCCTTGGAGGTTCAATCTAATTTATCTTTTCCGGCCGTTACCACAACTTCCTAGTGTAGTGGCTCGAATCAAGCAGGCCTCAGTGATACTGATTGCTCAGTCTGGCCGCAAAGGATATGGTTCACGGACTAGTAGAGATGTTGTTATCTCCTCCGTGGAAGTTACCTTGTTGCAGGGTTCTGCTGACCATGGTCTTTTTGTTTATGTCTAGATCTCTGAGGCTGACTGCGTGGAGATTGAATGCTTAGATCTAGCCAAGAGAGGGTTTTCTGAGTGTTATTTTACTCTCATTCAAGCTCGTAGCTGGTTGCTCATCTCATCTGTCATAAGGTGTGGAGGACCTACTTATTCTGTTCTCCAGGATGAACTGGAGAAGGGCTTTTCTGCAAGTCCCCTGAGGGGACAGATTTCGGTCCTGTCTGTGTTACTGCACAGGAGGTTTGCTGAGCTTCCTGATGTGCAGTCACTTGTTAAGGCTCTGCTAGGATCAGACCTGTGTTTAGATCTATTGCTCCTCCTTGGAACTTAAATTTTGTTCTCTGGGCTTTGCACGGGCTCCATTGGAGCCTATGCATGAAGTGGACATTAAATTATGTCTTGGAAGGTTCCTTTTCTATAATTACTGCCTTGCAATGTGTCCCTTTCCATGCTGATAAGGCTGTTCTACGAACTTAGTTAGGTTTTCTTCCTAAGGTTTTGTCAATTTGCAACATCAATCAAGAGATTGTGGTTCCTTCCTATGTCCTACTTTTTCTTCGTCAAAGGAACGTTTCAACGTAATTCTGGATGTGGTTTGTGCCTTGACGTTATATCTTCAGGCCATTAAGGAATTTAGACAAACTTCTTTCTCTGTTCATTCTCTTTTCGGGAAGCGTGGGGGTCAGAGGACCTCTTTGACTTCCTTATCTTTTTCGTTGAGGAGTGTCCTCCGTTTCGCTTTGAGACAACTAACTAATACTAAATCAGTGATCAAGTGCGCAGGCACGAAACATGTTTGCAAGTGTTTTCTGTTCACACTGAGTTGTGATTTTATCTGTTATATCGTGCTACGATTTCTGTTTTTAAAATGAACTATTAAACTTCACAGTTTTATACATAGAGGTTTGTTTTTGGACAGTGTGTGCTATTCATGTGTTTTGTTCTATATATACATATACATATACGTATTTATGAAAGCTCAGCAAATATATATAAATGTATTTTCACGTTTCATGTATGTTAGAAGTGGCAAAAACTCAGCAAATACAGAAAGAACCAAGCTTGGTTAGAAAAATATGTCATAGGGACAAATGTATATAAAAACATTGGACACTTAAAATTATTTATAAGCCTAAAGAAACACAGTTGTATACAGAAATTAAGCTACGTATGCTTAAAGATATTGACAGTAAACGTCTGGCAAATAGCCATTATAAATCTCAAGATGTCAAACTATCAGTATGGACAGCGGAAAATATGTAACCATAACTTGAGATTCAAAAAGATGATGCATCTTTAAGAAAAGCTAATTTCGCTTTTGTGACCATATATCAAGTAACATATATTAGCAAGTGAATATCCAAACATACAAAAAAGTTGTAGTAAGGAATAAAAGTATTCGTTCCAGTGTACACTTATCACCACGCATCAGTCAGTAAGGTGATCCTCCTAGGGTTACTTACGTGTGGTTTAATATTGTGTGCTTATGCTTACCGGACTTATTCCCCTTTTTCACCAGTTGTTCACGCACATACCTTCCTCTTTGTGGGTATACACCGGATCATCCAAATATGTTATCTATTTGCCAAAAGCCAGGTAACTGGACATCTTTCTCCACATTGGTTACTTTTTGTAGCAACTCCAAGCTCTCCTGGTTCTGTTAGTTTAAGTAAACCGGACCACATCATCCATTGTAGCGGTTCAAAGTTGCATTGTTTCCTGTAGGTAAAGTAAACCAGATACACTCACAGCTTCGGGTTCTATTTATAGCAGCTTCAAAGCTGAAAAATATTTATATCCGCACCACAGGATAATTAAAAAAAAAAGTGTGCGTTAAAATCAAATATCAAATTTATTACAACTAATACTAAATCAAAACAATGATGTATACCACAAAAAAATAAATTAGAAAAACATTAAAGGCAGGTATCTACACAGGGTACCAGAATTAAATCATTTTGGTACAGCGCTGTTACTGGAAATTAGGAGTGAGTATAGAATCTCCCCCTAGGGATTAGGATTATATCAAATGAATGTCCGTTTAATGATGTTTCTTCCAGGAGGCTCTATAACACATTACCTAGGGGATCCCCACTCAGGATTAATACCAATTAAGCATTATCAAATGGTTAGAGCCAGGTGGTGGTATTAAAGGAAATAGTGATTGACACCTGTTTGTTCCAGACCTAAGTGTAACAAATTGTGCACTTTACACACGGTTTCTGGAAAGTGTCTATGCAAATCTTAGATCCGTGCTAGGTGAACATCAAGCATTCCAAGTGCTCATGCTAGAATCCTCTCTGCAATGCTGTTCACCATATAGATTACAAGGATTTTATGATTTTCTACTTGGTTAGGACTCCCAAAGAGAACATGAGTTGTGGTCCCCTCAAATCATTAACAGTACTGTAACCAAATAAGTTGTTGCTCACCCATTTCTGAGCAAGATATGGCTCAAAATTTCAAGTCCTAAGCTACTAGCCAGGCCAAAATATTACTCGTCAGAGTTAAAAAAAAAAAAAAATTATTTTTTTTTAGATAACACACATATTGCCTGTTACAACAGGTAATAGTTAAAAATATACTATAAGTTTATTTTTTCCACTTGGCACACTTACAAATATGTCCACTCCCAGTTGGCCCCATTAAGTCTCTTAATGATCCATCTGAGTGCCAATGATCTCATAGGTGTTAATTTGTAGTTGTTCAATCGCAGTTATTAAATTAGTGGTTAATGAGGTTCTATCATTAGTTTGTGTTTCTGCTGGATCTTCTGTGACATATGTCTGATGGTTCTCATCTTCATTCTCCCCCATTGGCAAGTTGTTTGTTTTGTATTGAATTATCCTGGTTTTCACATGATGTACTCACACAGATACTCTGTGATCTTAGAGATATTAAAGGGACATGGAACCCAAAATATTTATTTCATGATTCAGATAGAGGACACAATTTTAAACAACTTTATAATTTACTTCTATTATCTAATTTGCTTCCTTCTCTTGTTATCATTTGATGAAAGGTTTATATATGAAAGCTCAGGAGCAGCAAAGAATCTAGGTTCTAGCTGCTGATTGGTGGTTGCATATATACCGATTGTCATTGGCTCCCTCATGTGTTCAGTTACAAACCAGTAGTGCATTGCTACTTCTTCAACAAATGATACCAAGCGAATTAAACAAATTAGATAATAGAAGTAAATTAGAAAGTTGTTTAAATGTGTATGTTCTATCTAAATCATAAAAGATCATTTTTGGGTTTCATGTCCCTTTAAGGTTTTGAACCAGATGAGAATTTTATTCTCTAGCCCTCCAATGAAACACGTCCTAACACACTGGCGTAACAAATTAATAATTTAGAAGCCTTTAAGGGCCGCTTTTAAATGTATGGCTATTAAAAAAAAAAAGTTTGTAGACTACTCTATATCCACTGTTCTCCCAAATGAAGTTTTGACCATCCCAAAGCCCCCATTTTTTATGGGGCGACAAAAGCTATGGTACACATTCTTCTGCTTTCTCCTGGTGGGCAGAAGAATGTGCAGAAGGCTGTCAGCTTGTCATCCCTGATGTAGCCCACAGTATTCCTTCAAACACTCATTTACGATTTATGGCAGTATTTCTCAATTCAAAACACTAACAGGCAAGATTCTCAGGATTACCTTGGGTGAGAGATTGTTAATAACCATGGTTACTAATCAGCTAATCTGAAAATATGGCCTGTTAGTGTAACCTTCGGACTAGAATTCAGAAACACTAGTCTGTGGTATAAAATGCTACTGGAGGATAGGTATTAAGCATTTAACCTTATGCTGGTTCAAGAAGAACAATTTATTTATCAATTAATTATGTCAGTGCTGCCGGAATACTGTGCCTTAATGAAACTTAGTGAATGTGCCTTATATGAGGGTTGCAACAAGTTTCTAAATGACCACATTTTTATTTAATACCCCCTTAATAGCTATATAAAACACGAGATGTAGCCTCCTGTCTAATTTAATATTCACTGTTAGAGTACTATATCTGTATGGTATTTATTAACCTGTTATACATTAGTTCTATGCCTGCTCTCAAATTCATGCAGATTATGATACAAGCACAGAATAAAACTGGATAAAGCGGGACACAAGGTGGCGCTCAATGTTTTCTTACAGCTGAGAGATGATTTGTATATACAAATAATGATGGGCAAAAGACGAGTATAAAGAAAGCTTTTCTTTGTAATACATGATAATATAATAAAACTTTAACTCTTGTGCAAAATTTATATATATAGATAGATAAAGATAGATATATAGAAAGAGTGTGAGAGAGATATTACAATTGGTAGCTAGCTGTTCTCCCTGTATTGTTTTCAGAAAACATAAAAATGTCTGGTTCATGGTAAAAAGAAAAACAGATATATAAAAGTAAACAAAACAAATTAAAATTATATACAAGTGCAAAAAGAATATACAGTATTAACCCCTGCAAATGGGTTAAACACATAGTTAAAGTCAGCTCCAGATCAGCAATGCACTATTGGGAGCTAGCTGAACACATCTGGTGAGCCAATGGAATATGTGTGTAGCCACTAATCAGCAACTAGCTCTTAATAGTGCATTACTGCTCCTCAGCATACCTAAGTATGCTTTTTAACAAACGATTACAAGGAACAAAGTACATTTCATAATAGAAGTTAATAGAAAAATCTCTTAAAAAGGAAATGCAATGTCTGAATCATGAGTTTCATTTTGATTTTCATGGCCCTTTAATATGAGGAGAAGGGCCTTACACTTGCTAATACAGGCATATTGCAAAAAAAAATTCTATTCAAAGCTGACACACACTTTATGATATTAAACAGGTTACCAGGCTTACAATGATTTATTTATCTATATGAGACAGGGCTGCCCAAACTATGGCCAGTGGACCACTTCTGGCTCTTCAAGAATAGTATATATGTTGTAAATACGAGCATTATATACACTTGAATTAAATTCATGTAAAGTAAATAATTTTTATGTCATTTTAACTAATGTGATAGTAATGCTATTTTATTTTGAGACATTATATTTAGCATTAGTATGCACATAATATGGTCCCTGTACATATGACTGACCCTCTGTACAAAGACGTTTTGGCGTCATGTCGTTAAAGCTATGAGTGAAGAGCAAGTCCTGTATAACATTTTTAACATTTCACTCACTAACCAATGAAAATGAGCACTGTAAATGTGCTAACGATTCTGTGTACAGCATAAACAGAATATGTACAGTGCTAATTTCAGGAACTATAAATAAAATGACATGTAAAATTGATTCACACTAAATGAGTATGTTCATGAGTATCTTTTATTTGTTCTCAGAAAATTGGCCGGCTCCTAAGCATATGATGCTGCTTTTCAACAAAAAATACCAAGAGAACAAAGAAAATTGATAATAGAAGTAAATTAGAAAGTTGTTTAAAAATTGCATACTCTATCTATTTCATGAAATACATCTTTTGGATTTAATATCCCTTTAATATGTTTAAAAATATTTTATCATGTAAAACTATGCTATGTACAAAATACAACATAGATGAACTATTTGAGTTATTCTTTTCTAAATTTTGCATATGCTTTATGGTTCCCATTTAAACATCAATCGTTTTGTAACATAAGCTACTATAAGCTTCCAGTCCTATGTTTTGTAATTCAAAATGAGTCATTAGATAATTTGGTTATTTTGCTTCATATATTACTTTTGCAGAAAACACATAAGTGTCATGTTTAACCATACAATATTAACAATGTATTAAATCTACTCAACTTTTTTTTCTCTTGATTAAACTGGATTTGCAGAAGAAGAAAAAAATATGTGCAGGTAAATGGTTCCAAATTACTTGTGTTCCTTTTGAAGTGTTACGATTTAATTGGTGCACAAATGTGTGGTATTGCCCGTATTTTATTTTATATCATTGTAGGGGTAGATTTAACAAGCAGCGAATGCTGCTTTCTACGCCCGAAGTTTCCGGAGAAACGTAAGTTAAGAAGCATCAGTCGTAAGACTGGTGCTCCGTAACTTGTCCGCCACCTTATAGGTGGCGGACTGCAATCATCCCGTTCCGATCGGCATGAATGACACTCCCTGCTAGCGGTCGATTGGCTGCGAATGTGCAGGGAGCGGCATTGCACAAGCATTTTCCAAGAAATGCTTGTGCAATGTTAAATGCTGACAGCGTATGCTGTTGGCATTTAGCGATGTCAGGCGAACATGATTCGCTACAGCAAATCATGTCTGCCCGCCACTTGTTAAATCTACTACAAGGTCTCAGTGGTATCACCAGCATTAATAAATAAAAGTGCCAAGAATGTTTTCAGAGCAAACGGAGGGAAAACAAATCTACTTTTCAATTTCATGCACTATTTTTTTTTATTACACTCACATGACTATAGCTGTACTGTACACAAATTATACAGTATGTCTCCAAAATAAAGCATGCGCTATTTTTTATAATGACAGATGAGCACAAAATGTGATATAGCATTTAAATACATTATAATAGCTACTTTAATGTACCTTTATTTCATAATTGGGCTGTGACATGAATGTTGAAAACAACAAACAAAGATGTAGGGATTCGAGTTACAAATTGGTGGAAGGGACTAAGAAATCCCCAGTTTCTTGCAGACCCTAATGTCATTGGTAGTAAATGTGCATACACCCAAACTGTTACTAGGGCTAGATTATGAGTGGAGCGGTAGTTTACGCTTGCGTTCGAGCATTAAAACCACTAGAAGTAATTTTTGTTGCACTCAGTGATTTGCGCTTGTATTACAAGTTGAAAGTAAAAAGATTGGGTTCTTAACCCCTTAAGGACCAAGGACCAAGGACGTATAGGGTACGTCCTACAAAAAATGTCAGTTAGTGACCAAGGACCTACCCTGTACATCCTCAGGGGTTTCAAGCGGTGGAAGCGATCCTGATCGCTTCCAACCGCTTTCAAGGGGTTGCAGTGATGCCCCGGTATTGAGGAATCACTGGTAATCCCTTTTTGTAGCCACCGATGCAGAGAGAGCCACTCTGTGGTTAATTGGATCTGCTTGAATTATATGAGTCTGGGCATGTGGATTCTGTAGAAGCCCCTACTGCAGCAATTTTTCAAAGAAAGATTTTACTAGCTCGCTGCCTAGATGGGATTTGCATTTGCTGGTAAGTCCTAGCTTGCGGTATACGGAAGAAACTGTAGTAGAGTGTTTGTCCCATGGACTTTTCGTTGAATTATCTGCCCCAAGGTGTTTTCTTCCTTACACATTCCCTACTATGGATCTGGAGAAGACGCTGGATGATGTGAAACAGTCTGGATGTAATCGTACAGGCAATATAGTCTAAACAGCTCTATAATTGGACAAATAGATAAAAACACAGTGTATAATAAGTTTTACATTAAAGGGCCACTGTAAGTAAATATTTTCTATGCCTGTTACTAACTAACTACCCCAAATACACTTTTTATCAATAGCATTTCATTAACATATCTCTACCGCATATCAGAAATCTTGTCTGCAAATTTAATTGTTTTCCAAACCCACTCCGTGGGTATCCTTTGCTCTGTACCAATCCGTTTACAATACCTAGGTTTCAAAATGGCGCTTTAAACACAAAGTTATTGGTTTAAGTATTTTAAACATGCAGTGCTGAAAATAGTGGGCAGGATAACGTGACATCATCGGCGAATAAAAGATATAACTTTTAGAACGTTATGAAACTTTGTTTTGGAGAAAATATAGGTCAGTAGGTTTTAATTAATGTTTATTAACTTTAATATGTTAGTTGTTTAGCTTAAATTAAAAATTATAACAGAAAGTAATCCTTTAAATAAGTTATGCTATCAATGTGCACATATGTTGGCAATTTGCCTAGAGTCATTAAAATCCTTCTTGGAAGTCAAATTTGTTTGATATAAGTTCCACCTCAAACATAAATAAGAGGGGACAGACAATAGTGTTATATTGCTTTAACCCCAGTAAATTGCCTGTTGTAAGGGTTATCATGGCTTTTCGTGTAATTTGGATTGTGGTTCTTCAATTCTCAGAACCGAAAAAAGCACACTGCAGACTTATCAAGGCTAACCCTGCTACAGTACATATCTGTCATTGGCTTTAGCAGATAAGAACTTATAATATGGCCATGGCTAGCTTTGTCAGCTGCAGACTTTGGCTCCTCCATATAAGCCAAGTGGTGGGTTGAATCTGGCTATGTAAAAAAAATTACACTAAACAAGATGTTTAATTTTAAAGAGACAGTCAAGTAAAAAAATAACTTTCATGATTTAAATAGGGCATGTAATTTTAAACAACTTTCTAATTTACTTTTATTACCAATTTTGCTTTGTTCTCTTGGTATTCTTAGTTGAAAGCTAAACCTAGGAGGTTCATATGCTAATTTTTTAGACCTTGAAAGCCGCCTCTAATCTGAAAGCATTTTGACAGTTTTTCACCACTAGAGGGCATTAGTTCATGTGTTTCATATAGATAACACTGAGCTCAGGCACGTGAAGCTCCTAGGAGTCAGCACTGATTGGCTACAAATGCAAGTCTGTCAAAAAACTGAAATAAGGGGGGAGTTTGCATAGGCATAGATACAAGGTCATCACAGAGGTAAAAAGTGTATTATTATAACAGTGTTGGTTATGGAAAACAGGAATGGATAATAAAGGGATTATCTACCTTTTTAAACAATAAAAATTCTGGTGTTTACTGTCCCTTTAAATATTTAGATGTGGCTGATATATTTTTCTATAGAAATGTCTTGTGATTTCAAATTGTTTACTGCTCCTTTAAGGAGGGTTATGTTACTAACTAGAGCTTTATTTGAGTTTTATACCGGTGGGGGTAAGCAAATATTTATTTATAAAATATTTTACCAGGAAGGATACATTGAGATTATATGTATATATATATATATATATATATATATATATTTATTATATTGCACTATTTTTGTTTTATTTTCATCTACACACCTCATAGCACTAACAGGAATCCAAATATGACCATACTAATATTCGTGACAACCCTTTTCTCACTCCAATTTCGTTCACATCATTACCACCATAAGCACACACCTCAAACTGGAAAACAAATTATCATACACCATGGCCTGCTCTGTTGCTGTAATTTATCTGCTGAGTGCTGGTGGAGAGTTATAAAAAATAACCCTCCTACCCCCACCTAACAAAATTATAAAGTATCCCATTCACTATATGTCTAATCAAAAACGATGTCCAAATTCCTATTCCTTATGTTACTTGCCCTTGCAAATGAAGTAGAGTCTAACCCTAGTCCCCCAGCAAATTCCATTCCTAGCCTTCCAGCTAAAAAAGGCCTCTCCTTTGTGCATTGTAATATCCGCAGCTTACTACCAAAAATCGATGCACTAAATGGGATTTGAATTTGCTGGTAAGCTTGGTGTTTACAATACAAGCCCAAAATCATTGTGATCTCTGAATCGTGGCTAACTGCAAAAATATCTGACTCTGCTATTGCAATACATGGGTATTCATGCCATAGAAATGACAGAGCAAAAAGAGGAGGCGGCATTGTAATTTATGTTGACAATTCCACAAAGTACACCTCCTTACAAAAATCTAACTCTCCTGCCACCTTTGATTTCCTTTTTGGCACAATTGAGATCCTGTGCAGCAAATCAATCATTGTTGCAGGAATCTACCGCCCACCTAGCTCCCCTGTGCATTCCATTTCTGACATAGCACATCTCCTTAGTGAAACCATAGCTCAAAACCCAAAAAGCAAAATTGTGGTTTTTGGAGATTTTAATATTGATTGGCTCCACCACCCTGATTGACAAACTAATACATGGGAAGCATCCTGAAACTACAAATGTGGATCAGGCCCCACTAAAACAGTAAAGACCCAATATAGAGAAGTTCAATTTTAGACCTGTACCCATCAATGTCGTTAAGACACACCTTAATAATCTAAAAATGAAAAACCAGTCTGGACTTGATTAAATCCCAGCAATGCTGTTGAAGCTCAGTGCGCCGGCAATTGCTAAACCTGTCACAACCCTAATTAACGAATCCTTGATGTCTGGATACATACCCGAACTTTGGAAAACTGCAAGAGTAGTGCCTATTCATAAAAGTGGGGAGTTAACCTTGGTTTCTAACTATTGCCCTATATCATTGCTCCCAGTATTGTCAAAAATCTAGGCCTTTGACACAGTAGACCACAACATACCACTGCTCAAACTAAAAAACTCTGGTATTGCTGATCGTCCGTTAACCTGGTTTCAATCATATGTATCGGATCAATCACAATATGTCTCCATTTCTGGCAGTGACTCCCTCCCTCTCCCAGTCACATGTGGTGTTCCCCAAGGTTCCATTCTCAGCCCCCTACTATTCACATTATTTATAAATGATCTGCCTAATGTCTGCAAATCCTCAACTGTTCACATGTACGCAGATGACACGGTAATCTATGCAAACAATTCCGATCTGCCGCAGCTTGAAGCAGTGCTCCAAGACCAGTTCACAGAGGTAGAAAAATGGATCTCAAAAAACAAACTCTTCCTAAACACTGACAAAACTGTCAAAATGACCTTTGGAACGGGACCTAAATTACACAAATTACAAAATTCCCATCTACGCATCAAAACAAAATACAATTGCACGCTGACCGCATTCCACTCTTTCAAATACTTGGGTATGTTGTTAGACCCCAATCTATCTTTTGGCCTCCACATAGAAAAACTTGCATCTAAACTTTATCCAAAACTAGATGCCTTGTACAGAAACAAATCTTGCCTCAGCCCTACAGTAAAGGAAAAGATTGTACAGCAAATGCTGATGCCTATCATGGATTACAGGGACGTAGTATACGCACCTGCACCGCAAACTCACCTTAATAAACTTAATACATTGTGCTACAATGTAACTACAGGACCCACCATTGTGACATGCTAAAAGAACTAAACTGGCTGATGTTGGAATCCAGACGCACCCTCCATCTTTCCTGCCTTGTGTTTAAGAGCCTTTCTGGGAAGCTCCCACCCTACCTGAGCAGAATGCTCTCCCCGGCTTTTCCCACCTCCTATAACCTCCGATCCACTACCAGCACATTATTTAGCTTTAGCTTGCCTCAATACAAAAAGAAAGCAGCTCGATCTCTTTTCCTACAGAGCACCACAATTATGGAATGACCTCCTGCACACTTTCAAACCTTCCCCAAGCCTAATATCCTTTAAGATGTCCCTCTCTACATATCTCAAAACAGAATGCACCTGTCATGGTTGATTATATATTTCCTACCTGTTCTATGTTAAATGTTGTATATATTGTGTATTATTATTGTTTTTTAATTTTATTGTACCCTATTGAATCAATGCAATGTTTTGTGAACCCAGGACATAAATATAAACTTAAAGGGACATTCCAGTTACAATTTAATATGTACATAGATGAATTATATCTTTGAATAGTTACAGTATATATTTGCTATATACATGCATTGGCAAAAATGCATATAGTAAAAGTTATCACTGTTTCAGTGTTAGTATTTTCCTCTGCATGTGAACCATAGCTAGATATTCTCAATGCACCAGAATTGTTAATACTGCAGCCGATCAGAGCACCAGTGAGACTTGCATCATGTCAGCAATTAACAAATTGAGTCATTAGCAGATGGTACAAGCAACTTATTAGGCATTCTAAGCAAGGGCTGTGTTTAAAATGCTGGTACACGGTGCATACTTAAATACACTTTTGTTACAGCTATAGTTTTTATAAGAAGCATTTTTGCTAATACATGTATATTACAAAAAAGTGTCTATTGACATCTGAAATGCATCCATGTGGTTTCCAATTTTGTCTTTAATGTCCCTTTAATATTGACTGTCCAACCTTCTGGTTACATTGGGGCATATGTATCAAGCTCCGAATGGAGCAGTTATGAAGCAGCGGTCACAAAGACCGCTGCTCCATAACCTGTCCGCCTGCTCTGAGCAGGCGGACAGACATCGCCGGAAATCAACCCGATCGAGTACGATCGGGTTGATTGACACCCCCTGCTGGCGGCCTATTGGCCACGAGTCTGTAGGGGGCGGCGTTGCACCAGCAGCTCTTGTGCAATGCTGAATACGGCAAGCGTATTGCTCGCCGTATTCAGCGAGGTCTGTAGGACCTGATCCGGATCAGGTCCGACAGACCTTGATAACTAGAGGCCATTGACTTACGTATCTCTCTCTCTCTCTCTCTCTCTTTCTCTCTCTCTCTCTCTCTCTCTCTTTCTCTCTCTCTCTCTCTCTCTCTCTCTTTCTCTCTCTCTCTCTCTCTCTCTCTCTCTTTCTCTCTCTTTCTCTCTCTCTCTCTCTCTCTCTCTTTCTCTCTCTCTCTCTCTCTCTCTCTTTCTCTCTCTTTCTCTCTCTCTCTCTCTCTCTCTCTTTCTCTCTCTCTCTCTCTCTCTCTCTTTCTCTCTCTCTCTCTCTCTCTCTCTCTCTTTCTCTCTCTTTCTCTCTCTTTCTCTCTCTCTCTCTCTCTCTCTCTTTCTCTCTCTCTCTCTCTCTCTCTCTCTTTCTCTCTCTTTCTCTCTCTCTCTTTCTCTCTTTCTCTCTCTTTCTCTTTCTCTTTCTCTTTCTCTCTCTCTTTCTCTCTCTCTTTCTCCTTGCCGGGCTGCGTTGTTTCACCCCCTGCGCGTGCGATCAGCTGCAAGAGTTTGTCTGAACTGCGCATGACGGCTTCAGACAAACTCTTGTCTTTTATAATATAGGATTATCAAATTTGCTTCATTCCCATGATATTTTATGTTGAAGAGATGCATAGTTAGGCATCTATAACACTACATGGCAGGAAATAGTGCTGCCCTCTAGTGCTCTTGCAAATGGATAACATTCTTGCAAAACTGCTGCCATATAGTGCTCCTGAAATTGGTTGGCTCCTAAGCATACGTCCCTGCTTTTCAACAAAAGATACCAAGAAAGCGAAGAAAAATTAATAATAGAAGTAAAGTTGCTTAAAATGTCATGCTCTATCAGAATCATGACAGATAAATGTTGTTTCTTATCCTTTTAAATTAAAAAAAATGCACTACCTAAATAAAAATACTCTGAATAATTAAGAGAAAAATACAATTAAGAAAAACGTTATAATAAGTGTGGGACCTTTGGGGGAATGTGGAGGGGCACAGCCCTCACTGCCTCAATTGAGCACTGGCCTATGAGGTGCCTCACATATTCATAGAGAACATTTATTGAAAATTGAGGTTTATAAAGTTATATGCTATATTAATTAATGTATAGACACCTTCATTTGTAGTGATATCAGCTGAATTCTTGTATTGGACTGTAATGCATTTTCACTGCAAATCACCCACCAATGACAGGGGTATGAGACTGCTCATTGGAAAATACACTTGTTTCAGGGTCTCGTGTCCCTTCCTGGTGCCCATTTGCTTCTAATGACATTTCCCAGTCCCTCACTCTTTAATAGCCTCCCATCCCATATAAAAACTTCCCGGTGGACAGTTTCTCACAGTGATCATAATTTCTTTCATGTAATTGGCAAGAGTCCATGAGCTAGTGACATATGGGATATACAATCCTACCAGGAGGGGCAAAGTTTCCCAAACCTCAAAATGCCTATAAATACACCCCTCACCACACCCACAATTCAGTTTTACAAACTTTGCCTCCTATGGAGGTGGTGAAGTAAGTTTGTGCTAAGATTTCTACGTTGATATGCGCTTCTCAGCATTGTTGAAGCCCGATTCCTCTCAGAGTACAGCAAATGTCAGAGGGACGTGAAGGGAGTATCACTTATTTGAATACGATGATTTCCTTAATGGGGGTCTATTTCATAGGTTCTCTGTTATCGGTCGTAGAGATTCATCTCCTACGGTCGTAGAGATTCATCTCCTACCTCCCTTTTCAGATCGACGATATACTCTCAATTTACCATTACCTCTACTAATAACTGTTTTAGTACTGGTTTGGCTATCTGCTATATGTGGATGGGTGTCTTTTGGTAAGTATTTTTTTTATTACTTAAGACACCTCAGCTATGGTTTGGCACTTTATGCATTTATATAAAGTTCTAAAAATATGTATTGTAATTATATTTGCCATGAGTCAGTTTCATGTATTTCCTTCAGCAGACTGTTCAATTGACTACTTCTTGCTATTGCGGGTATTAGGCCCGCGGGTGCGTCAAATGCTAAACTTTATTGCGTCATTCTTGGCGCGGAAAAAGACGTTTATGACGCAACTTCGTCATTTCCGGTGTCATACATGACCCCGAGACCTTTCACACGGCGGCGTCATTAGTGACGCGAGTGTGTCATTTCCGGTTATTTTTGGTGCCAAAAAAGTTTACGTTACATTGTGCATCATACTTGGCGCCAAATTTTTTTAATTATTTCAATACCCCACTGATGTCTATGCTTTTGCATTTTTTCCCATTCCTGAAACTGTCATATAAGGAAATAGATAATTTTGCTTTATATGTCGTTTTTTCTCTTACATTGAGCAAGATGTCCCAATCTGATCCTGCCTCAGAGGTTTCTGCTAGAACATTGCTGTCTGACATCGGTTCTACCAAAGCTAAGTGCATTTATTGTAAAAGTGTAGAAATTATTCCACCAAATGTCATTTGTAATAGTTGTCATGATAAACTTTTACATGCAGATAGTGTTTCCATCAGTAATAGTACATTGCCAGTTGCAGTTCCTTCAACTACTAATGTACATGATATACCTGTAAATTTTAAAGAATTTGTTTCTGATTCTATTTTGAAGGCTTTATCTGCGGTCTTTTAAAACTTCTCATTTAGCTGATGAAATTTCAAATGACCAGCAACATAATAATTTATCCTCTTCTGATGAGGATCTATCTGATTCAGAAGATCCTTCCTCAGACATTGACACTGACAAATCTACTTATTTATTTAAAATAGAGTATATGCGTTCTTTATTAAAAGAAGCGTTAATTACTTTGGATATTGAGGTAACCAGTCCTATTGACGTGTAATAAATGTTTAAATGCTGTTTTTAAACCTCCTGTGGTTCCCCAGGGGTTTTTCCTATTCCTGAGGCTATTTCTGATATGATTTCTAGGGAATAGAATAAGCCAGGTACTTCTTTTATTCCTTCTTCAAGGTTTAAAAAATGGTATCCTTTACCAGCTAAATCTATAGACTTTTGGAAAAAAATCCCCAAAGTTGATGGGGCTATTTCTACTCTTGCTAAACGTACCACTATTCCTATGGAAGATAGTACTTCCTTTGAGGATCCTTTAGATAGGAAGCTTGAATCCTATCTAAGGAAGGCCTATTTATATTCAGGTCATTTTCTCAGACCTGCTATTTCTTTGGCTGATGTTGCGGCTGCCTCAACTTTTTGGTTGGAGAATTTAGCGCAACAAGAATTGGATCCTGACATATCTAGCATTACTCGCTTACTGCAACATGCTAATAATTTTATTTGTGATGCCATTTTTGATATTATCAAAATTGATGTTAGAGCCATGTCTTTAGCTGTATTAGCTAGAAGAGTTCTGTGGCTTAAATCTTGGAATGCTGATATGACATCTAAATCTAGATTACTATCTCTTTCTTTCCCAGGTAATAATTTATTTGGTTCTCAGTTGGATTCTATTATTTCAACTATCATTGGAGGAAAAGGAGTTTTTTTGCCTCAGGATAAAAAACCTAAGGGTAAATCTAAGGCTTCTAACCATTTTCGTTCCTTTCGTCAGAATAAGGAACAAAAACTCAATCCTCTTCCCATGGAATCTGCTTCCAGTTGGAAGCCTTCCTCAAATTGGAATAAATCCAAGCCATTTAGGAAACCAAAGTCTGCCCCTAAGTCCGCATGAAGGTGCGGCCCTCATTCCAGCTCAGCTGGTAGGGGGCAGATTAAGGTTTTTCAAGGATTTTTGAATAAAATCTGTCCAAAATCATTGGATTCAGAGCATTGTCTCTCAAGGGTATCGAATAGGATTCAAAGTAAGACCTCCTGTGAGAAGATTTTTTCTCTCACGCATCCCTGTAAATCCAGTAAAAGCTCAGGCTTTTCTGAAGTGTGTTTCAGACCTGGAGTCTTCAGAGGTAATCATGCCAGTTCCTCTTCAGGAACAAGGTTTGGGGTTTTATTCAAACCTATTCATTGTACCAAAGAAAGAAAATTTGTTCAGACCAGTTCTGGATCTGAAAATTTTGAATCGTTATGTAAGAGTACCAACTTTCAAGATGGTGACTATAAGGACTATTCTACCTTTTGTTCAGCAAGGACATTATATGTCCACAATAGACTTGCAGGATGTATACCTTCATATTCCGATTCATCCAGAACACTATCAGTTTCTGAGATTCTCTTTTCTAGACAAGCATTACCAATTTGTCGCTCTTCCATTTGGCCTAGCAACAGCTCCAAGAATCTTTTCAAAGGTTCTGGGTGCCCTACTATCTGTAATCAGAGAACAGGGTATTGCGGTGTTTCCTTATTTGGACGATATCTTGGTACTAGCTCAGTCTTTACATACTGCAGAATCTCACATGAATCAACTTGTGTTGTTTCTTCGGAAACATGGTTGGAGGATCAATTTACCAAAACGTTTCTTGATTCCTCAGACAAGGGTCACCTTTTTAGGGTTCCAGATAGATTCAGTGTCCATGACTCTGTCTCTAACAGACAAGAGACATTTAAAATTGGTCGCAGCATGCCGGCACCTTCAGTCTCAGTCATTCCCTTCAGTGGCTATGTGCATGGAAGTTTTAGGTCTCATGACTACAGCATCGGATGCGATCCCCTTTGCTCGTTTTCACATGAGACCTCTACAGCTTTGCATGCTGAATCAATGGTGCAGGGATTATACAAAGATATCACAATTAATATCCTTGAATCCCAATGTACGACACTCTCTGACATGGTGGATAGATCACCATCGTTTGGTTCAAGGGGCCTCTTTTGTTCGGCCAACCTGGACTGTGATCTCAACAGATGCAAGTCTTTCAGGTTGGGGAACTGTTTGGGGATCTCTGACAGCACAAGGGGTTTGGAAATCTCAAGAGGCGAGATTACCAATAAATATTTTAGAACTCCGTGCAATTCTCAGGGCTCTTCAGTTTTGGCCTCTGCTAAAGAGAGAATCGTTCATTTGTTTTCAGACAGACAACTGTGGCTTATGTCAATCATCAGGGTGGGACTCACAGTCCCCAAGCTATGAAAGAAGTATCTCGGATACTTGCTTGGGCGGAATACAGCTCCTGTCTAATCTCTGCGGTGCATATTCCAGGTGTAGACAATTGGGAGGCGGATTATCTCAGCCGCCAGACTTTACATCCAGGGGAGTGGTCTCTCCATCCGGATGTGTTTTCTCAGATTGTTCAGATGTGGGGTCTTCCAGAGATAGATCTCATGGACTCTCATCTAAACAAGAAACTTCCCAGATACCTGTCCAGGTCCAGGGATGTTCAGACAGAAGCAGTGGATGCACTGACACTTCCTTGGTGTTATCATCCTGCTTACATCTTCCCGCCTCTAGTTCTCCTTCCAAGAGTGATCTCCAAAATCATCATGGAACAGTCTTTTGTGTTGCTGGTGGCTCCAGCATGGCCACACAGGTTTTGGTATGCGGATCTAGTGCGGATGTCCAGTTACCCACCTTGGCCACTTCCGTTACGGCCGGACCTACTATCTCAAGGTCCGTTTTTCCATCAGGATCTCAAATCATTAAATTTGAAGGTGTGGAAATTGAACACTTAGTTCTAAGTCATAGAGGTTTCTCTGACTCTGTGATTAATACTATGTTGCAAGCTCGTAAATCTGTCTCTAGAAAGATTTATTATAGAGTTTGGAAGACTTACATTTCATGGTGTTCTTCTCATAAATTCTCCTGGCATTCTTTTAGAATTCCTAGAATTTTACAGTTCCTTCAGGATGGTTTGGATAAGGGTTTGTCTGCAAGTTCCTTGAAAGGACAAATCTCCGCTCTTTCTGTTTTATTTCACAGAAAGATTGCTATACTTCCTGATATTCACTGTTTTGTACAGGCTTTAGTTCGTATTAAGCCTGTCATTAAATCAATTTCTCCTCCTTGGAGTCTTAATTTGGTTCTGAAGGCGTTATAGGCTCCTCCATTTGAGCCTATGCATTCTTTGGACATTTAACTACTTTCTTGGAAAGTGTTGTTTCTTTTGGCTATCTCTTCTACTAGAAGAGTTTCTGAGTTATCTGCTCTTTCTTGTGTCTCCTTTTCTGATTTTTCATCAGGATAAGGCAGTTTTGCGGACTTTGTTTCAATTTTTACCTAAGGTTGTGAATTAGTAGAGAAATTGTTGTCCCTTCCTTATGTCCTAATCCTAAGAATTCTTTGGAGAGATCCTTACATTCTTTGGATGTGGTAAGAGCTTTGAAATATTATGTGGAAGCTACTAAAGATTTCAGGAAGACTTCTAGTCTATTTGTTTTATTTTCTGGTCCTAGGAAAGGTCAGAAGGCTTCTGCTAGTTCCTTGGCTTCTTGGTTGAAACTTTTGATTCATCAAGCTTATTTTGAGTCGGGTCAGGCCCCGCCTCAGAGAATTACAGCTCATTCTACTAGATCAGTTTCCACTTCATGGGCTTTTAAGAATGAAGCTTCAGTTGATCAGATTTGCAAAGCGGCGACTTGGTCCTCTTTGCATACATTTACTAAATTCTACCGTTTTGATGTATTTGCTTCTTCGGAAGCAGTTTTTGGTAGAAAAGTTCTTCAGGCAGCTGTTTCAGTTTGATTCTTCTGCTTTTGATTTAAGTTTTTTTCTTTCAAAGATGAAATAAACTTATTTTTGTTTTGGGTTGTGGATTAATTTTTTTCAGCGGAATATGGCTGTTTTTATTGTTATTCCCTCCCTCTCTAGTGACTCTTGAGTGGAAGACTCCACATCTTGGGTATTGATATCCCATATGTCACTAGCTCATGGACTCTTGCCAATTACATGAAAGAAAACATAATTTATGTAAGAACTTACCTGATAAATTCATTTCTTTCATATTGGCAAGAGTCCATGAGGCCCACCCTTTTTATGGTGGTTATGATTTTTTGTATAAAGCACAATTATTTCCAAATTTCCTTTGTTGATGCTTTCTACTCTTTTCTTTATCACCCCACTGCTTGGCTATTCTTTAAACTGAATTGTGGGTGTGGTGAGGGGTGTATTTATAGGCATTTTGAGGTTTGGGAAACTTTGCCCCTCCTGGTAGGATTGTATATCCCATATGTCACTAGCTCATGGACTCTTGCCAATATGAAAGAAATTAATTTATCAGGTAAGTTCTTACATAAATTATGTTTTCTCACAGTGATCACATACATCATAGAGACAATTAATCCCTTTAGCCACCAATCAGCAAGCACTACACAGGTTCTGAACCAAAAATGGGCCGACTCCTAAGCTTACATTCCTGCTTTTTCAGAAAATACCTCGTAACACAAATTAATACATACATGGGTATTTTACACAAAAAAACAGAATTTATGCTTACCTGATAAATTTCTTTCTCTTGCGATGTATTGAATCCACGGATTCATCCAATATCCAACAGGAAGTGGCAAAGAGAGCACCCACAGCAGAGCTGTCTATATAGCTCCTCCCTTAGCTCCACCCCCAGTCATTCGACAGAAGGTTGGGAAGAAAAAGAAGAAACTATAGGGTGCAGAGGTGACTGAAGTTTTTTAATAAAATATACTACCTGTCTTAAATAGACAGGGCGGACCGTGGACTCGATACATCGCAAGAGAAAGAAATTTATCAGGTAAGCATAAATTCTGTTTTCTCTTGCAAGATGTATCGAGTCCACAGATTCACCTAATACTTGTGGGATACCAATACTAAAGCTTTAGGACACGGATGAAGGGAGGGACAAGACAGGTACCTAAACGGAAGGCACCACTGCTTGTAGAACCTTTCTCCCAAAAATAGCCTCCGAAGAAGCAAAAGTATCAAATTTGGAAAAAGTATGAAGCGAAGACCAAGTCGCCACCTTACAAATCTGTTCAACAGAAGCCTCATTTTTAAAATCCCATGTGGAAGCCACTGCTCTAGTAGAGTGAGCAGTAATCCTTTCAGGAGGCTGCTGGCCAGCAGTCTCATAAGCCAAACAGATGATGCTTTTCAGCCAAAAAGAAAGAGAGGTAGCCGTAGCCTTTTGACCTCTCCACTTTCCAGAATAGACAACAAAGAAGATGTTTGACGGAAATCTTTAGTTGCTTGTAAGTAGAACTTTAAAGCATGAACCACATCAAGATTATGCAACAGACGTTCCTTCTTGGAAGAAGGATTAGGACACAGAGAAGGAACAACAATTTCCTGATTGATATTCCGATTAGAAACAACCTTAGGAAGAAATTTAGGTTTGGTACGCAAAACCACCTTATCTGCATGGAAAACAAGATAAGGTGAGTCACACTGTAAAGCAGATAACTCAGAAACTCTTCGAGCCGAAGAAATAGCTACTAAAAACAGAACTTTCCAAGATAGAAGCTTAATATCTATGGAATGCATATGTTCTAATGGAACCCCTTGAAGAACTTTAAGAACTAAATTTAAGCTCCATGGCGGAGCAACAGGTTTAAACACAGGCTTGATTCTAACTAAAGCCTGACTAAATGCCTGAACATCTGGAACATCTGCCAGACGCTTGTGTAAAAGAATAGACAGAGCAGATATCTGTCCTTTTAAGGAGCTATTTGATAATGCCTTCTCCAATCCTTCTTGGAGAAAAGACAATATCCTAGGAATCCTAATCTTACTCCATGAGTAACCCTTGGATTCACACCAATAAAGATATTTTCGCCATATCTTATGATAGATTTTCCTGGTGACAGGCTTTCTAGCCTGAATCAGGGTATCAATGACCGACTCAGAGAAACCACGCTTTGATAAAAATCAGGCGTTCAATCTCCAAGCAGTCAGACGCAGAGAAATTAGATTTGGATGCTTGAATGGACCCTGGATTAGAAGGTCCTGCCTCATTGGCAGAGTCCACGGTGGAACAGATGACATGTCCACCAGATTTGCATACCAAGTCCTGCGTGGCCATGAAGGTGCTATCAAAATCACCGAAGCTCTCTCCTGCTTGATTCTGGCAACCAGACGTGGAAGGAGAGGAAACGGTGGAAATACATAGGCCAGGTTGAAGGACCAGGGCACTGCTAGAGCATCTATCAGTACTGCCTGGGGATCCCTTGACCTGGACCCGTAACAAGGAAGCTTGGCGTTCTGACGGGATGCCATCAGATCTAATTCTGGTGTGCTCCATAGCTGAGTCAGCTGGGCGAATACTTCCAGATGGAGCTCCCACTCTCCTGGATGAAAAGTCTGACGATCTAGGAAATCCACCTCCCAGTTCTCTACCCCTGGGATATGGATTGCTGAAAGATGGCAAGAGTGAGTCTCTGCCCATCGGATTATTTTGGTCACCTCCATCATCGCTAGAGAACTCTGTGTTCCTCCTTGATGATTGATATAAGCTACAGTCGTGATGTTGTCCGACTGAAATCTGATGAATTTGGCCGCAGCCAGTTGAGGCCACGCTTGAAGCGCATGGAATATCGCTCTCAGTTCTAGAATGTTTATCGGGAGGAGAGCTTCCTCCTCAGTCCATAAACCCTGTGCTTTCAGGGAGTTCCAGACTGCACCCCAGCCCAGTAGACTGGCATCTGTCATTACTAAGAGCCACCTGGCCTGCGGAAACACATTCCCTGGGACAGGTGGTCCTGTGACAACCACCAGAGAAGAGAATCTCTGGTCTCCTGATCCAGATGTATCTGAGGAGATAAATCTGCATAATCCCCATTCCACTTTTTTAGCATGCATAGTTGCAGTGGTCTGAGGTGTAGGCAGGCAAAAGGAACTATGTCTATTGCCGCTACCATAAGTCCGATTACCTCCATACACTGAGCCACTGATGGCGGAGGAATGGAATGAAGAGCTCGGCAGGTGGCTACTAGTTTTGATTTCCTGACCTCCATCAGAAATATTTTCATTTCTACCGAGTCTATCAGAGTCCCTAGGAAGGAAACTCTTGTGAGAGGGAAGAGAGAACTCTTTTTTATGTTCACCTTCCACCCATGAGATCTCAGAAAAGCCAACACGATGTCCGTGAGAGACTTGGCTAGTTGGAATGTCAACGCTTGAATTAAGATGTCGCCTAGATAAGGCGCCACTGCTATGCCCTGCAGTCTTAGAACCGCCAGAAGGGACCCTAGCACCTTTGTGAAAATTCTGGGAGCTGTGGCCAACCCGAAGGGAAGGGCCACAAACTGGTAATGCCTGTCCAGAAAGGCGAACCTGAGGAATTGATGATGATCTCTGTGAATAGGGATGTGCAGATACGCATCCTTTAAGTCCACGGTGGTCATATATTGACCCTCCTGGATCAGAGGTAGAATAGTCCGAATAGTCTCCATCTTGAACGATGGAAACCTGAGGAATTTGTTTAGAATTTTGAGATCCAAAATTGGTCTGAAAGTTCCTTCTTTTTTGGGAACCACAAACAGGTTTGAGTAAAACCCTAGCCCTTGTTCCGCTTTTGGAACTGGGTGAATCACTCCCATGGTATGTAGGTCTTCTACAACAGCGTAAGAATGGCTCTCTCTTTGTCTGATTTGCAGACAATTGAGAAATGTGAAATCTCCCCCTTAGGGGGGAGTCCTTGAAGTCTAGAAGATAACCCTGGGCAACAATTTCTAAAACCCAGGAATCGTGAACATCTCTTGCCCAAGCCTGAGCGAAGAGAGAGAGTCTGCCCCCTACTAGATCCGGTCCCTGATCAGGGGCTACCCCTTCATGCTGTCTTAGAGGCAGCAGCAGGCTTCTTGGCCTGTTTACCCTTGTTCCAAGCCTGGTTAGGTCTCCAGACTGACTTGGATTGGGCAAAATTCCCCTCTTGCTTCGCAGCCGGGAAAGAGGAAGATGGACCACCCTTGAAATTTCAAAAGGACTTAAGCCATAACGCCCTGCGCGCTAAAATGGCATAACCTGAATTCTTTGCCGCCAATTTAGCCAGTTGAAAAGCGGCATCTGTAATGAAAGAATTAGCCAGCTTAAGGGCCTTAATTCTATCCATAATATCCACTAATGGGGTCTCCATTTGAAGAGCCTCTTCCAGAGACTCGAACCAGAAAGCAGCTGCAGTAGTTACAGGAACAATGCACGCAATAGGTTGGAGAAGAAAACCTTGATGAACAAAAATTTTCTTTAGGAGACCCTCTAATTTTTTTATCCATAGGATCTTTGAAAGCACAACTGTCCTCTATAGGTATAGTTGTACGCTTGGTGAGAGTAGAAATAGCTCCTTCCACCTTAGGGACCGTCTGCCACGAGTCCCTCATGGTGTCGGATATGAGAAACATTTTCTTAAAAACAGGAGGGGGAGCGAACGGTATACCTGGTCTATCCCACTCCCTAGTAACAATGTTCGCAATCCTCTTAGAGGTTCCTGTTTACACTGATGTTTTTCCAGTCTCTAAGTATTTGTCCATTTTACACAATTTCTCTGGAACCACTATAGGGTCACAATCATCCAGAGTCGCTAATACCTCCCTGAGCAACAAGCGGAGGTGTTCAAGCTTAAATTTAAAGGCCGTCATATCAGAATCTGTCTAAGGGAGCGTCTTTCCTGAATCAGAAATCTCTCCCTCAGACAGCAAATCCCTTACCCCTACTTCAGAACATTGTGAGGGTATATCGGATACGGCTACTAAAGCATCAGAAGGCTCAGTATTTGTTCTTAACCCAGAGCTGTCGCGCTTCCCTTGTAACCCAGGCAGTTTAGATAAAACCTCTGTGAGGGTTGTATTTATAACTGCGGCCATATCTTGTGCGGGCGTTACTGGTTGTGACACTTGGGGAGAGCTAGATGGCATAACCTCATTTCTTTCTGTCTGAGAATCATCTAACGCTATATTTTTAAGTGCTACAATATGCTCTTTAAAATTTATAGACATATCAGTGCAAGTGGGACACATTCTAAGAGGGGGTTCCACAATGGCTTCTTAACATATTGAACAAGGAGTTTCCTTGATGTCAGACATGTTAAACAGGCTAGTAATGAAACAAGCAAGCTTGGAAAACACTTTATTCAAAGTAAAACAATACTTACAGTGGATTCATAAAGCTTTAGTAAGATTGCCCCACTAGTCAAATAAACGATTAACCCCTTAATGGAAAAACCGGATTGACAAACGTCAAAAAACGGTACAAAAACGTTCAGCACCTTGCCACAGCTCTGCTGTGGCGCCTACCTGCCCTTAGGGATAGATTTGTGGGGGAAAAACTTCCTTTAGGCCCTCAAGCACAGTAGGACCCTCAGGAGTAACAGCTTGATGTCTTGTCTGTAAAATTAACTGCGCATCTGAGGCGCGAAAATAGGCCCCTCCCACCTCACTCGATGTCTGTGGGGCCTAAAAGAAACACACCAAAGTGTTTCTAAACTAGCCATGTGGGTTAATAACCCTTAAATAAGCCAAAATGAACCTCCAAAGTCCCTCAAAATGTTAATCATTTTAATAAAAAACGTTTTTCTCATAAGTGTCACCAGTAATAACTTAGCCCTTATGCAAGCTGGAATTCCATACTAAGTCTCTGAATACAGCTTACCCTTCCCTCATGGGGATACTGTCAGCCTTTTCTAGAATTATCACAGTCTGTCTAGAAAAAAATGACTGAACATACCTCAGTGCAGCTTAGCATGCAAACCGTTCCCCCAACTGAAGTTTTCCTGTACTCCTCAGCCTCTGTGGGAACAGCAGTGGATCTTAGTTACAAAGTGCTAAGATCATCATCCTCCTTGAAGAAATCTTCATCCCTTTTCTGCTAGAGAGTGAATAGTACACACCGGTACCATTTAAAATAACAAACTTTTGCTTGAGAAAATAAAAACTAACATTTTTGTCACCACACTCACTTTATCCTTCCTAGTACTTAGAGTAGGCAAAGAGAATGACTGGGGGTGGAGCTAAGGGAGGAGCTATATAGACAGCTCTGCTGTGGGTGCTCTCTTTGCCACTTCCTGTTGGAAAGGAGAATATCCCACAAGTATTGGATGAATCCGTGGACTCGATACATCTTGCAAGAGAAATTACTTGTGGGTGGAAAAGCAACAGTAAAACTTGTTTTCTTTGTACAAAAGTATTTTCAGGAAAAACAGGGACCCTCAAAAAAAACAACTTTGATTAACAGTTTAAAAAAAATCCCTGGGTCATCTGTGCATAAGTCCTGCCAAGGGACACAGCAAATCAGTAGCTGCAGAGGATATAAATGTATGGTTTTTTTGGAACCTTGTAATAGGGCCTAAACAAGGTGAAATTATTAAAATGCCCCATAAACCCCTACACCATTAGCAAGGTTAGACTTTGTTACACTAACTGGTATATTGCTGTTTGGAAGGAATCTACTCATGACATTTAAACACCTCCTACCCCCCACCCCAAATTCAAGAGTAACTTCAGATAGAAATGGCACCGCCATTCCTGAACATGAGAATTGAGAATTCTCATTGTTAAGACGAGTGTACATGTACAGAGGGACTGGCAAAGGGCTAATAATGAGAACAAATGAGAAACATTTGTATGCCATGCCTGCATTCCAACCCCACAACAATAGCGAGCAACAGCATTCCCATACATTTATTGGTCAAGGGGGACAATCCTCCGTCCTGAAAAGAAGTTAAAAAGTAGTTTATTCTGTACATAAACGTTCACTTAAAAAAAAAATTTGGCCCAACGGTGTACTAAAACTTGCTGGGTTTCAGGGCAAAGGCAGTGTTCAGGCACCCATTTCAAAAGTACCCTTTCTGTCTGTTTGTAATCTGCAGAATGCGAGTCAGCAATGAAGAAAGAGGAACTGATTCTCTAAAAGCTCTATTGAGATTATATAATGAGGCTTGTCAGTACTGCAACGACAATTAGTTAAATGCAAATTTTAGCTTGAGAGCTGTTTATCTTGCTATGCAGAATCCTGGATGTGAATGAGAAACACATATACCACAATATAATGCTAAAACAAGATTTTGTGTGATTTCTTTCCATACTAGCGAGCTTTTACTACTCAGGCCCTAACTGAGTGTCATCCTTTTCCCATAGTTAGTCTGCACCAGAGGATGTGCACTGGTGCAGCCTTCCAGTACAAATATGGTGGCAGGTTTTTCTGAACAGCAACATTGCAGTAGCCATCTTGGAAACCCTGGCACCATATTGTATAGGCAAATCCTTACATTTTGCTTAAATTGTAAGCCCTGTTTTGCAGGTGGACAAACAAAGGGGTCAGACCTGCTGCGGATGGAGCCTACCATAATGATGCCACTACTGATTGCAGGGCCAGTAGGTCTCCCTAGAGGTGTTGACCCAGTCTCAATCGAGACCTCTGAGACCCCTGTAGTTATGCCCTCAGTTTGGTCCTATTTCTGGTTTGATATTATTTATACATTTTTCTCTATCACCTATGTTCCTTTGTATAGTCTACAGGAAGTGAGGGATATTTTTAAAATACTTCTCAACAGGTACATAAATACAGCAGATACATGACTTGTATTACAACCTCTATGCAACAGAAATTCCATAACATTTTTGATTGATGACATAACAGTAGATAATGGCCAAGCATCTGTGCAAAAATATGCTAATAAGCATTTACTTGTTTCATAACCAACCATTTCCTATAATATTTTTTTATTGCAGAGTTAAGAATGGTTGTTATATTTAATATGGTTACGACATGGTATAAGAAAAAGATGTTGTGACGTTTGTTCACTGAAATATATTATTTAAATGCTTTACACTTGCATGATCACACAATCCATACAGTGAACCACAGTATTTGATTTTGCTCTATCAGGTCACATATTAACAATATAGTCAATAAAACCTGGTTATAAAAAAACAGGGATATCCTGAAATTCTGGTTTGTTTAGGATCCATGAGACAGGTGCTGAGAAACAATGTTCTATGAACTTTCCAAGCTGGATATAGTTGTAAGAGCAGCCACATAATTTGAGTACCAGTAACATCCAGCCCAGATGCTATTTAATATATGTATAGAAAATGCAATCAATTTAAGAATTACATGTTCACAGTAACTCAAGAGATTTCTATTTTTTTGGCAGCTGGTATCTATATCATGAAAAGACAAGAAACTTTTGATTAATTTTGTTATTTTGCATTACTCTATAAGTTAACATAAAATGTAAATAGGACACAAGAATTCCACATCACACAGTATGGATAATACCATTTATATAGGTCAAAAATACATTTATTTTTTAATCTAATTCTGTTTTACTACAGATGAGGAAATAACTGACAACTAGGGATGCCAACTGTTGTCCACAAAAATACTGGACAATCTGTCAGTGACTGGTCACAATCGTAGGTAGGGGTTACACAATACCCCCTTAAAATCTCTACCTTATCCCCCCACTCTTAATCCCACAGTGTATATTTTCACAAGTGAGCAGTAATTTTACCCATTCACTGCTAGTAGCATACAAATCTCTACCTTATCCCTCACTCTTAATCCCACAATGTATATTTTTCACAACTGAGAAGTAATTTTACCCCTTAGCTGCCAGTAACATACAAATCAATAATTGAACATCTTTGGCTGCCAGTAACACATGTAAACAGAAGTGATCTGACTGCCCCTCACTTCTTTCTGCTTCATATCTGTAATGCATTTTGGCATTGAAGGCCTTATTTATTTAGCTAACCATCAAGGACATTAAAAAGCTGGACAGTTACCAGTATTTTTGTGAACATTTTACTGGATAGCTTGCTAAAATACTGGACTGTCCGGTTGAATATTGTACACTTGGCAACCTTACTGACAACTGCTGCCCTTTATTGGTTATCAGCTGAACAATAACAGCCATATTTTTAGAAGGAGCATGACATGAGCTTAATTTTGACCTTTCTGTCCACTCCCTTGCCATCTGTTACTTTTACTACTCTCATGCTTTTCTTTGAGGGCTGTAGTTGGCAGCCAAACTTCTCTTTTAACTATGCTAAGCCAGATATCCTGAATATGTCTACTCCTACACAGGTGTTAAATTATGTTCATCAGCTTTCACATCTTAATGTCACTTCCACAATTATTAAATATTTAGGTATTACATTAGCGAGTTCCCTTTCTGACATGTTCACTTAATTTATGTTTCTCTTAGATAAAATATTTAATCATCCATTTTCTCTTGGTTCTCCCATCTTGTTCTCTCTTGACCGGGCAGAATTGTAGCTATTTAAATGAACATATTAACTAAAATTATCTTTGTCTTCCAAGCTCTCCCACTGTTTTTGCCCAAATCTTTCCTCTCTTTGTTACAAGCACTTTTAATTCAATATATTTGGGGTCACATAAGGCCCAGGATTAAAAAGCACAATTTATATGCAAAGTGAGTGAGATGGTCTGGGTTTGCCTATTCAGATTCATTACTACTGTACTGTTCACTTATCTTGCATACTGCCTTTGAATCTTGACTTCAAAGACATGCTGTGGTGAGCCTTGAGGAAGGGTTGCTAAATATCAGTAACATAGGTGCTCAATGTTGAGTTATTACAAAAGATAGACCTAGAAACCTAGCCTCTAATCCTTTGGTGATGGAATCCTTAGCTGTGTGGGTTAATTTAATTCCCCAATATTCATCACTTTACACAAACCCTTCTCCATGTACACCCCTTTTGGGAAATAAAGACTTTACTTATTCTCTCTACAAAAAGAATATGTATAAATGGTAAAATCACATTCCAATCTTCAAGGTTTTTCATGGTAAATCCTGTAAAACCCTTATGGAACTTAGATGCATTTCCATACCCTTTTCCTCCTGGGTATCTTATTTACACTATTTACTTTTTAACCATCTCCACAAAAAGAATCTGTTTAAACAAAATTAAACAACGCATTCTATTTAAACCTTATGTTCAAAGTAAGTGCTGACTAGATACATGATTTTGTCGTTGATGAGCCAGGAAATGACTCTGAGTTCTTTTAATGAATAGGTAAATTTATTGACCATACAGCAATATTATCAATATTGGAGAGATACACAAGTTTCTCTGATGAAGTCTTCTTACACAAGCAATTTATAGTGTTCAACAGAGAACAAGGGGTGTTATCCGTTCCCAGGCAACATGAAAGTTATAGATGTGTACATGTCAAAACTAGGGTATTAAAAGTAGAAGTTTCTAATTAACATGATATGCTTACATGTCTTAATTAAATATCTTTAAACTAGGAAAGACCAGAACAGCATGCTCTTTGGCAAAATACTCAATGAACACATGCAGATAGAACAGGAATGACCTGTACGTATTCCTACCCTACTACCATACCCTAAGGCCCACTCCTCACTCATAGCTAATCCACATGCCGACACCACTCTTGAAAGAATAACAGTTCAAAAGCTCATGCAGGCATAGAATGGTTGGTAAAGTCTCAATACAAGATGGAGTCAAGTAAAGAGCAATATTGTGCTCATAGTCCCCTCTTTTGTACTTCGTAGCACAACAGATAAAGTACAACCAGTCATGAGATAATCAGACGCTTAGTGTTAATCTTCGAGAATCGCATTGTCTTGCAAATTCCTCTTCCACACTCTCAGATTGAGGCCTGCGCAAATCAACGTATAAAGTTTGTAGCTCAAAAGCATTATTTTCTTGCTGTATCATGTTGGATGAGGAAGTGAGACATTGAGTCAGGACCGACCTAAGTAGGTTATAGAGAAAGAACATGATTAAGCATCCAGTCACCATAAACACCAGTCCATGTAGTAATTTTGACCTAAGGGAGCCGAACCAGTTGCTTAGTTTAAAATCCCAGCCCTCATGAGGAATAATCCTAAAATTTTGTTATTCTTTTACCACCCCTTTAATCTTAAATAAAAAATGTACCCGACCAGTGACATCTGGCACATAAGTGCAAAACTTCTTAATTCAAAATTGCACAATTGCCCCCCTTTCTCGACAAGGAGATAATCTAATGCCATGTGGTTCTGTAGTGCAACCAATCATAAAGCTTGCATTTTTTTCAGTACTATGCCCTATAGCTTCTATAGTATCATTAGCAAGTTCTACTATGCAGGTAAGTTCAATAATTCCTCCCCAGTAATCATACACTCCCAGTGAAGGAATTAACATATCAAAGAAAGAATTGTGGTCTCCAAATATTGCTGCAGCTGAGGGACTATCTGGTATAAAACATTTCAATGTGTAGTTACATTTAGACCTTCCCATAAATACCTGACCCTTAGCCCTATATAATGTTTCTTGGTGCAGACAACCCCTTTCTTGCCGTAACCTGTAAAATAGGATTGTTTGAAACATCAGGGGTAGTTGTAGTATTGAAATGGAAAGCACTCTCAGGTCTGGTTTCTAAACATTCAGGAAAATGAAAATCACTAACAGTATTTAGAGAAGATGATAGATTAAATTGATTTTAATAAGCACAAATGGGCTATTTGCAATAGAATATACACCCACATTTTTTACAGTTATTTTTCTTTTTTGTTTATATTTGGATTTAATACACCAAAGGTCTGTGTATCCCAATTGTGTGGCAGGAATAGCATTAAAAGATATACCATTAAAAGTACTTTGTGGTGTATTAATACAAACATAGCAGCAATCATTAGTATATAAAGGAGCTGCCTGGTGGGCTAATAATACTAAATATTTTTTTTCTCAGCTCCATTACAGATATTAAGCATCAAAATATAGAATCAAGCACTATCATAGCTAATTATTGGAATGTTAATACTTGGTATTGTTTTTAGAAGTCCTCAGCAGGAGGTGCAATGTGTCACTTGAAAATGCAATGTTGGTGACTTTAACAGCAGTATTAGTGCAGCGCAGAATCTGGTGGAGGCCCTTCCAACGTGTGTTAGACAGTTTTTTTTCTTTGAAAAAATGTTATCATCATCCAGTAAGTACCCAGGTTCCAAGTGGTGCACCTTTTTGTTGTTGGATGCACAGCTTTAACCAAGGAATGTATTCTTGAATCCCGGAATCTCCCATGTGGTACCTTGATAGAAAAGGGTATATATATATATATATATATATAGTTTTATAATAGCAACTAATTGCACTACTCTTATAGATGTGACCCGCTCATTCAGATTTCCTGATTTATTTGAATATTTATCAGGAAAAATTGTGCTCGGGGGGAAAAAATACATGAATTGTTATTTGAAAAGATTTGTGGGACAAAACCTTGCCCACACTAGTTTCCCTTTTTCCAGCACCAGAGCATAAAATCTGCTATAATCTAACTAGTATAATTGTAAATATAACAGTCCCCAAATATAGCTCCCTAAAAACTCCTTACCAGACCTCAAACAGTTATGTCACATAACATTGTTGCAAGATTAAAATGATACAAATCTATACTAAGTTATTACTTTATTGCTACAAGAGATATCACAGACATATTATGTTAGAAAACTAGACGTGGGCCCACTATAGACAATCGGTATACCAAAATAATAATAATAGTCAGCTGACTACAAAAGTTCCTTTGTTAGAATGGATATTTTTAAAGTTCCACACGGCTTGTCTAATAATTATGCAGCACCCAAAGACGTCCTTGTATCAATCTTCAGTGGGAGATTATTGCTAGGTATTATACACTCACAGGTATTTACTTTCAACAGTCACAGCATTTACTACATTGTAGGTATGTGCAAAAAGCAGAATCATTATTGCTTGTTCCAAAAGCTCAACTTGTATTGCATACAAACTTTCGCCTCACCAGGTAGGCTTGTAACACTCCTCCGTGCTTATTATGTCATGCAATTTGTGAACGCAGCTTAATTTTATCCTGCGCTTACCTTGATTGTAGGTCCTCAATGAGCTTGCTTTTTTTTCCTACTTACAAGACAGATGTAGTCGGAAACCTCCGTTCCGCCGCTATGGCGGTCTCCCATCCGTGAGTGTACCTGCTTCTCAACCACTTCTGTGATTTCAATGTCTCCGGTAAGCAAACAACATAGAGGGTACAGCTGTTACCCTCTCAAGAACTGATTGCGTCTAGCGACGCGTGTTTCACCCTCATTGGTGTATCAGAAACAGGGCATCTTTGGGTGCTGCATAATTATTAGACAAGCTGTGTGGAACTTTAAAAATATCCATTCTAACTAAGGAACTTTTGTAGTCAGCTGACTATTATTATTATTTTGGTATACCGATTGTCTATAGTGGGCCCACGTCTA
The DNA here is from genome assembly GCF_027579735.1 of Bombina bombina. NCBI lineage: Eukaryota > Metazoa > Chordata > Amphibia > Anura > Bombinatoridae > Bombina > Bombina bombina. Next base: position 143,880,187 of record NC_069499.1, on the reverse strand, counting down.
GTTTTCTAACATAATATGTCTGTGATATCTCTTGTAGCAATAAAGTAATAACTTAGTATAGATTTGTATCATTTTAATCTTGCAACAATGTTATGTGACATAACTGTTTGAGGTCTGGTAAGGAGTTTTTAGGGAGCTATATTTGGGGACTGTTATATTTACTATTATACTAGTTAGGTTATAGCAGATATTATGCTCTGGTGCTGGAAAAAGGGAAACTAGTGTGGGCAAGGTTTTGTCCCACAGATCTTTTCAAATAACAATATATATATATATATATATATATATATATATATATATCCACGGATAAAGAAGGCACTCTCTGGATTAAATCAATCTTTACTTAATATAAGAAAGATTTATTTAAATCCGGAGAGTGCCTTCTTTGTCGGTGAATATACTTTAAAAGCTTGTTGTGCACCCCAGTCTGCATTGGAATTCTGTGAGTGCCTTGCTGTATATATATATATATATATACACACATATATATAAAAATTCAATAATAATGATAAAAAATGGAGGTCTTGCTGGTAAAAAAAAGATAAGAAAAATACTTAAAATTATTTAAAAAAATATCAATAATTATAATAAAAAAAAAAAATCAGTGCACATATAAAACAGAGACGACAGAACAAAATCAACATTAAAATATTACATATAAAGCAGAGAAGACACAGGACAAACATAACATTAAAAAAGTACATCACACAAAACGTTTTGCTATTCTCTTAAAATATAACAGTATTCTTAACAAATGTAAGTAACTAGAAAATTTGGGTTTTTGCGTTAAATTATCCAATTATCTAGTCTTCACAAAAGAGAGATATATTATTGTATTTAGTTAAAATGATTGGTGCTTCTTGGTATAGGATGTTTCTGTAAATAATAAAAATTGTTAGTTTATGACATAATATAAAACATTTAAAGAACAGACAAATAAAACAAAGTTTACTTCTCTTCAAGTAATAGCCCTAAGAAAGAGAAAAATAACATTAATAAATAAAAACAAATAATAAATTAAACAAAAGAAAGCTCTTCATCCATATAGTAAAATTTTACCATCCCTATACCTGGAATAAAGGGTGAAGAAAGCTTTCTGCAATTAAAGGGATAGTAAACCCCAACATTTTCTTTTATGATTCAGATAGAACATACAATTTTATTTTTTTTTTTAAAATAAACTTTATTAAAAATCTACAGCAGTACAATATGATGTGTGATATACGACACAAGGACAATATTATATAGTTACAGCCCATGCAGTCTGAGTGGTTCATTAATAGTCCACGCTCTGAGATTGACACCTAAGAGCTAGAGTCACTTTAGGGTGAAGGCATTGTCCATGGAGCCCATGTTCGGGGAAGATGGGCGAGGCATCCTGTGCCTTCTCTTTGCTTGATAAGTCCCTTATAAGTACTGCTACCTATATAACTAGAATAATTAAGAATGTGTATTGCCGATTCCAACATACATAACATAACACCATGTAATTAACAATCTATACCACATATATGAACAGCATTTCCAACCCATTTGAACTAAGTCTTCTATATAGCGCTGGAAAAAAAAAAAAAAAAAGTATAGGGGACAGGAAGGGGAGATAGGGAGGGGGGGGGGGCAAGGCCTGGCCGAGGAGAGCATCACTTTGTCTTAGGGCATGTCTAATGGGGCAGAGTCCCCTAGTACCGCAGGGGCGTGAGATATAGTTTCCCAGTAGAACTGGACTTCGTGGAAAAAGGCTAAGTTTCCATTTCTATAAAAAGAGTACTCCTCCACTGCTAAGAGTTCCGAGATGTGGAAAATCCACTCCTGTTTTGTGGGGATGCGTGTGGTTTTCCAAAGAACATACAATTTTAAACAACTTTCCAATTTACTTCTATTATCAAATTTGCTTCGTTCTCTTGTTATCCATTGCTGAAGGGACAGCATTGCACTACTGACAGGAAGCTGAAAATATCTATTTAGCCAATCACAAGAGACACATGTGTGCAGGCACCAATTAGCAGCAGCTCCCACTAGTGTATGATATGTGCAGATTCATTTTTTAACAAGGGATACTAAGAGAGCGTAGCACATTTGAAAATAGCAGTGAATTTAAAAGTGTCTTAAAATGACATGCTCTATCTGAATCATGCAAGTTTAATTTTGACTTTCCTATCCCTTTAACCCCTTAATGACCGCAGCACTTTTCCATTTTCTGTCCGTTTGGGACCAAGGCTATTTTTACATTTTTGCGGTGTTTGTGTTTAGCTGTAATTTTCCTCTTACTCATTTACTGTACCCACACATATTATATACCGTTTTTTTCGCCATTAAATGGACTATCAAAAGATACCATTATTTTCATCATATCTTATAATTTACTATAAAAAACATTATAAAATGAGGAAAAAATGGAAAAAAAACACACTTTTTCTAACTTTGACCCCCAAAATCTGTTACACATCTACAACCACCAAAAAACACCCATGCTAAATAGTTTCTAAATTTTGTCCTGAGTTTAGAAATACCCAATGTTTACATGTTTTTTGCTTTTTTTGCAAGTTATAGGGCCATAAATACAAGTAGCACTTTGCTATTTCCAAATCACTTTTTTTCAAAATTAGCGCTAGTTACATTGGGACACTAATATCTTTCAGGAATCCCTGAATAGACATTGACATATATATATTTTTTTTTCGAAGACATCCCAAAGTATTGATCTAGGCCCATTTTGGTATATTTCATGCCACCATTTCACCGCCAAATGCGATCAAATAAAAAAAATTGTTCACTTTTTCACAAATTTTTTCACAAACTTTAGGTTTCTCACTGAAATTATTTACAAACAACTTATGCAATTATAGCATAAATGGTTGTAAATGCTTCTCTGGGATCCCCTTTGTTCAGAAATAGCAGACATATATGGCTTTGGCTTTGCTTTTTGATAATTAGAAGGCTGCTAAATGCCACTGCGCACAATACGTGCATTATGCCCAGCAGTGAAGGGGTTAATTAGGGAGCATGTAGGGAGCTTCTAGGGTTAATTTTAGCTTTAGTGTAGTGTAGTAGACAACCCCAAGTATTGATCTAGGCCCATTTTGGTATATTTCATGCCACCATTTCACCGCCAAATGCGATCAAATTAAAAAAAAACGTTAATTTTTTCACAATTTTAGGTTTCTCACTGAAATTATTTACAAACAGCTTGTGCAATTATGGCACAAATGGTTGTAAATGCTTCTCTGGGATGCCCTTTGTTCAGAAATAGCAGACATATATGACTTTGGCGTTGCTTTTTGGTAATTAGAAAGTCGCTAAATGCTGCTGCGCATCACACGTGTATTATGGCTAGCAGTGAAGGGGTTAATTAGGTAGTTTGTAGGGAGCTTGCAGGGTTAATTTTAGCTTTAGTGTAGAGATCAGCCTCCCACCTGACACATCCCACCCCCTGATCCCTCCCAAACAGCTCCCTTCCCTCCCCCATCCCACAATTATCCCCGCCATCTTAAGTACTGGCAGAAAGTCTGCCAGTACTAAAATAAAAGTTTTGGGGGGGTTTTTTAAAAGAAAAAAAAAAAGCATATTTACATATGCTGTGTTTAGGATCCCCCCTTAACCCCCAACCTCCCTGATCCCCCCCAAAACAGCTCTCTAAGCCTCCCCCTCAGCCTTATTGGGGGCCATCTTGGGTACTGGCAGCTGTCTGCCAGTACCCAGTTTGAACAATTAAATGTTTATTTTTTTATTTTTTGAATTTTTTTCTGTAGTGTAGCTCCCCCCCACCCACGCACCAACCCCCACCACCGAAATTACACCTAATGGGGTATTTTTTTAGATTAAATGTCTCACTTTTATTTAGCTTTGGGACACATTTTTTCTGTAGTGTAGCGGCTCCCACCCGCTCCCTCCCCGTGCACGCGCCCGCCCCCTCGTGCACGTGCACGCGCCCGGGCGCCCCCCCGGACTTCCCCGCCCACGATCCCGCCCCCCTCCACATGACCAGGGCCATCGATTGCCGCCACCCACCTCCCACACCGGCTCCCACCCACCAACGATACCGGCCATCGATGTCCGGTGCAGAGAGGGCCACAGAGTGGCTCTCTCTGCATCGGATGGCCGTAAAAGGTTATTGCAGGATGCCTCCATATCGAGGCATCACTGCAATAACCGGAAAGCAGCTGGAAGCGAGCAGGATCGCTTCCAGCTGCTTTCCACACCGAGGACGTGCAGGGTACGTTCTCAGGCGTTAACTGCCTTTTTTCTGAGGACGTACCCTGCACGTCCTCGGTCATTAAGGGGTTAATGGGCACTATACACAGGCTCAGCCAAATTAGATATAAATAGATATATTGCAAATTGTGTGTAATTAAACAGTGCCTAAAATAGCCATTTTATACAAGGCATTTGAAATAGAACACATTTTTTTATTGGTGTCTCTCCTTGACATCACACATTCTCTTATGATGTTGCCAAGCTTTCCACATTTAAAACAACATCCCAATTTAAAGAGTAAGGGGCGATTTATTAAGAGTCGGACGGACATGATCCGTTGTAACGATCATGTCCGCCCGACATCGTTGTATGCTGAGAGCATACACTGTTGGCATTTAACATTGCACAAGCAGTTCTGGTGAACTGCTGGTGCAACGGCGGCCCCTGCAGATTCACGGCCAATCGGCCGCTAGCAGGGGGTGTCAATAAACCCGATCGTATGTGATCGGGCTGATTGCTATACGTCGCATCAGAGGTGGCTTACGAATTAAGGAGCAGCGGTCTTAAGACCGCTGCTTCTTAAAGGGACAGTAAACCTTAAAAATAATGTTATATAATTCTGCACATAGTGCAGAATTATATAACATTATATTAGCCAAACATTTATAAAACATAATTTCCCCTATTAATTTAAAAAAAAACAAAAAAAACGCTGTTTCACAGACCCGCTCTCTGCTGAGCGGGTCTGTTATATTGACTCACAGGAGCGAGCTGCACTTAGTCTTATGGCGCGGTCGGGCCAGGCTGTGACTATACAGCTGGCCCGATGTGCTGAGTAAATATAACACACCCGCTCAGCAGAGAGCAGAGAGCGGGTCTGTGAAACAGCGTTTTTTTTAAAAAATTAATAGGGCAAATTACGTTTTATAAATGTTTGGCTAATATAATGTTATATAATTCTGCACTAACATTATTTTTAAAGTTTACTGACACTTTAACTCCTGTTTCCAAAGTCTTTACCTAGCAGGTTGTATGGACAAGTGGGGCTTAGAAGAAATGAATGTTCTGTAGAGAAGGGGTGTTAAACACTTAAAGGGACATTAAAGTGCCATAAAACAGGTTGAGATATGTGCATATCCTAAAAGGGCTAATTAATTTAAAATAGTTTGCATAAAAAATTGTTTAAAAATTTCTGACAAGTATTTTAAAATAATTTTTAAAAATAAGCAAAAATAATTACATAGCTAGGCTGCCTGGAGCAGCAAACTCTGCCCCTCTTATCAGTGTTTAGACACAGGCATTGTATTTCAACTGAGTTCACAGCTTCTAGGGATGCTCCAGCAGATAATCCCTATTTACTTTTGCATTCTACCAAAAGAACAATAAACATAGATACAGCCATAAAAGGAATTGTGTGGGTGGAGTTAGAGCTCTACAATTCAGAAACTAAAAATAAAGGGTTAATTGCGAGGCACTGCAGTATAAATTTGCAGGTAAAGTAATTAAAGTACATATTATATTATTTTGTCTCTATCCCAACTTGTTTTATGTCCCTTTAAACACTTTGAAAATTAAAGAGTCGGACTTTGAAAATTAAAAACAAGACATTTTAACAGCATGCAAAACTTAAAGGGACAGTCAAGTCCAAAAAAAACTTTCATGATTCAAATAGGGCATGTCATTTTAAACAACTCTCCATTTTACTTTTATCACCAATTTGTTCCCTTAGTATTCTTAGTTGAAAGCTAAACCTAGGAGGTTCATATGCTAATTTGTTAGTCCTTGAAGGCCGCCTCTGCATTTGACAGTTTTTCACCACTAGAGGGCGTTAGTTCATGTGTTTCATATAGATAACATTGAGCTCATGCACGTGAATTTACCAAGGAGTGAACACTGATTGGCTAAAAAGCAAGTCTGTCAAAAGTAATGAAATAAGTGGGCAGTCTGCAGAGGCTTAGATACAAGGTAATCACAGAGGTAAAACGTGTATTATAACTGTGTTGATTATGCAAAACTGTGGAATGTGTAATTAAGGGATTATCTATCTTTTAAAACAACAAATATTCTGGTGTTGACTGTCCCTTTAAGATGGCAGTCCTAAATGTAATTGATTTCCTGGTGTATTCTGGGAGAAAATTCTCTCCTGAATCTTTTAAAGGATCATCAATAATTCAGTGTATTTTAAAGGGACAGTCAAGTCCAAAATAAACCTTTGTGATTCAAATAGGGCATGTAATTTTAAATGACTTTCCAATTTACTTTTATCACCAATTTGCTTTGTTCTCTTGGTATTCTTAGTTGAAAGCTAAACTTAGGTAGGCTCATATGCTAATTTCTTAGACCTTGAAGGCCACCTCTAATCTGAATACATTTTGACAGTTTTTCACTACTAGAGGGCGTTATTTCATGTGTATAGATAACATTGAGCTCACGCAAGTGAAGTTAGCAAGGAGTCAGCACTGATTGGCTAAAATGCAAGTCTGTCAAAATAACTGAAAAAAGGGGGCAGTTTGCAAAGGCTTAGATACAAGGTAATCACAGAGGTAAAAAGTGTATTTATATAACTGTGTTGGTTATGGAAAACTGGGGAATGGGTAATAAAGGGATTATCTATCGTTTAAACAACAAAGATTCTGGTGGTGACTGTCCCTTTAAAAATGCAGATACCTTAAACCTACTTTAGCTTTAAAATTAAGTAAAGAGAGATCATTTTAGAATATGTTTTGCCCAACCTGAAGCCCCTTAGGAAAATAGAGCTGCATATCCGCAACTACTGTATATTTCCCAATAAATGCCAAGTCAGCATGCCTTAAAAATGAGGAAGCTTCTGTAGTCCCATTATATCTGGGGGGAGAAAATAAATAATTAAATATTGTTTAAGATGTTTAAAAGGAGGCCATTTCAATACAACCAGTGTTTATCAACTGCTCATCTCTTTAGTTACCCCCACTCTACCGCTAGACAACTACATGGCCCTGCTATTGCTGCTATTTTCATCCACATGACCAGCCTGCTTCGAAGCTGCACTGCATTGCCAGCACACTTTTTTCTTTAAAGGGACATAAAACCAAAAAAATGTATTTCATGATTCAGGTAGAACATACAATTTTAAACAACTTAACCAAATTCCCTTCTATTATAAAATTTTCTTTGTTTCCTTGTTATCATTTGTTGAAAAGCAAGAAGGTAAGTTCAGGGGTGTGCAGCAGTTTTGCAACAATGTTATACATTAGCAAGAGCACTAGATGGCAGCACTATTTCCTGTCATGTAGTGCACTAGACATGCGCACGCTACCTATCTAGATATCTCTTCAACATAGAATGGCATGAGAACAAAGCAAATTTGATCATAAAAGTACATTGGAAAGTTTTTTTAAATTGTATTATTTAGCTGAATCATGAAAGAAATTTATTTTTGGGTTTCATGTCCCTTTAAACAAAGCAGTCTGAGCTCTCTTCTTCTCTTAGCCGATTGAGAGTTTCTCTTTCTGAATGTATTTGCATTATGAACCTTGGGAAGTCTTCGTAAGAGAGATGGGGGGAACCAGGCGTGGATTCCCTGCTCAATGTGCAGGACCCCAGAAGGCCAAAACAATCATCTGGGGTTGCTGTGTTCCTCTTTCAGAGAAGGTTTTGTCTGGTATATCAGGGCTGGACCAACTTTTGGAGAGTATCAGACTGATATACTTCAGGAAAGTGTGAAAAGAACAATTAGGCTTAAAGAGGTGTAGGAATTTTGATAGGTAGGTAACAAATCCTATGAAGCGCTGCAGGGATTTCACATTCGCTGGCTGTGGCATATCCAGTATAGCTCTGATTTTTTACTGGGCCAGTAGAATCTGTACCAGGGGAAGTTCATTTTGACCTTGACATGAGTGTCCCTCCAGTACAATGTGCACCGCGCAATGTGCCAGTGGCCATAAAACAGGCAGTTAAGGCGCAGCTTGACCAGTATGAGGCTGATGGACATTTAGCAACAGTGACTGAACCAACTGATTGGATAAGTAACATGGTGATTGTAAAGAAGCCTGAGAAGTTAAGAATATGCATAGATCCCAAATTCTTGAATCAGGCACTGAGGCGATCTCACTACATCATGCCAACTCTCGAGGATGTTTTGTACAAGCTGCCTAAGGCACGTCTGTTCACGCTTGTTGATGCCCGTGATGCATTTTTACAATGTAAGTTGGATAATGCAAGTAGCTACATGACAACCTTCTGGACTCCCTGGGGCAGAAAAAGATGGCTCAAGTTGCCTTTTGGAGTATCAGTTGCACCAGAGGTGTATCAACGTAAACAACATGAACTATTGGCTGGACTCAGTGGTATTGAACCAATAGCTGATGACATCCTTGTGGTTGGTTGTGGGGACACAGATAGTGAAGCAGAGCAAGATCATGATGGCAAATTATTAGAACTAATGAATCGTTGTAGGCAGGTGAAACTAAGACTTGGCATGAAAAAACTGCAATTCAAGGTCAAAGAGGTCCGCTTCCATGGGCACATACTATCCTTTGAGGGTTTGAAGGCTGACCCAGAAAAAATCAGAGCTATACTGGATATGCCACAGCCAGCGAATGTGAAATCCCTGCAGCGCTTCATAGGATTTGTTACCTACCTATCAAAATTCCTACCACACCTCTCAGAGGTTTGCGAGCCGTTGAGAAGGCTTTTGGACAAGGATGCAGTTTGGCATTGGCTTCCTAAGCATGATAATGCAGTGCAGGACATCAAACGTTTGGTCACAGATACACCTGTCATGAAGTACTATGATGTGACAAAACCTGTAACTATTCAAAGTGATGCAAGCAAAAGTGGACTAGGGTGTTGCCTATTGCAAGCTGACCAGCCTATCGCTTTTGCTTCAAGGGCACTGACCCTTACTGAGCAAAACTATGCACAAATCGAAAAGGAATGTCTGAGTATTGTGTTTGCCTGCCAGCGCTTTCATCACTACCTCTATGGTCGTGACGAGATCACTGCAGAAACTGACCATAAGCCTCTGATATCTATTTTCAAGAAACCATTTTTGTGTGCACCAAAACGTCTACAGAGCATGTTGCTCACATTACAAAATTATTGCCTAAATGTTGTCTATAAACCTGGACCTGAAATGTACATTAGTGACACTCTTAGCAGAGCTACAGCAGCAAGTAGTTCACCTGAGAGTGCACAACACACAGTTTGCAGTGTTCAACAGGATCTGGATGTCCTGTCGCAGATTAATCATTCAGACTATTTAAACGTCACAGACCAACGATTACTTCAGATAAGACAGCACACAGAAATTGAGGAGAGTTTGCAAGCACTTAAATATGTTGTTCTGAATGGTTGGCCAGATTCAAAGGCAGAGGTGCCATTAATTGTAAGAGAATATTGGACTTTCCGAGACGAAATCGGCATTCAGGATGGTGTACTGTACAAGGGGTCAAGGGTCATCATTCCTAAATCATTAAGATCGGAGATGCTGACGCGTATTCATGCCAGTCACATTGGTGGTGAAGCATGCTATAGACAGGCACGAGATACCCTATATTGGCCTAACATGCAAAATGAGATCAGAGACTTTGTTAGCCGTTGTTCAGCATGCAATGAATATGCGCAGGCACAACAGAAAGAACCCATGATGTCACATGTGCTGCCCATACGGCCTTGGCAAATTGTAAGCATGGATTTACTGAATTATGCTGGGCAAGATTTTCTACTAATCGTTGATCACTATTCTGACTTTTGGGAGATTGAGCTTCTTCCCGACCTGTCTGCTGAAACTAAAATCAAGCGTTGTAAAGCACAGTTTGCACGTCATGGACAGCCAGACAGGGTAATCTCAGATAATGGACCTCAGTTTGCATGTGAGCAATTCAGACGGTTCTCTACAGATTGGGGGTTTGAGCATCTTACCTCTTCCCCGCGGCACCCTCAAGCTAATGGCAAAGCGGAATCAGCTGTAAAGATAGTGAAGAATCTTTGCAAAAAGGCCAAGTATGAAGGTAATGACCCATGGAAAGCCATTCTACATTGGAGGAACACCCCAACTGAAGGCATGGACAGCAGTCCTGCACAGCGCTTGATGTCAAGGAGGCTGAAGACTTCATTGCCAGTGGCAAATAAATTACTTGAACCTTGTGTGGTAACAGGGGTACTGGAGAAGCTACGACGGAGGAAACAGATCTCCAAACTGACATACGATGTGTCTGCCAAAGACTTACCTGAACTAAGCATTGGAGAGCCAATCCGTATGAAGCCGCTCCCTGGTGACAGGACTGGTCGCTGGAGACTGGGTACCTGTGTTCAGAGGGTTGCTCCTTGCTCATATCTTGTGGATGTGGAAGGCAGTCTCTACCGCCGCAACCGAGTGGACCTGCGAGTGGCAGAACATCTCACCACACAAGCCTATAAGCATCCGGCACTTGAGCATTCTGAGGCTCTCAATGCACCTAGTCCTACTGGACCACATAAGCAAGGCAGAGACAATACTGCTGTCATATCAGAAGGATACAATGAGGATGCCATAATGCAGCCTCTTATACCAGCAAGTTCTTCCATGCCAAACACACCAGCAGGGAAAGAGGGCAGCTCCTTAAAACCTTCTGGAGCTGAACAACTTCACCCAGGCAAAATCCCTGTGGCCTTGCGTAGTGGTCGAGTTTCAAGACCACCAGATAGACTCAATCTGTAGTGTATCTACCAGTAATGTAGTATGTTATGTTTAAGACTGATCAGGATCTGTTTTAGGTAAATTGTTAGCAAATTTTGGATTGAATGTAAAAAGGGGAGATGTTATGGAGTTATTATGCAAATAATGTGACTCTGTTTGTTTATGGTAATATTGCATTGCCTTATACTTCCTGTTTCCTGTTCCTACCTCTGACCTGGATGTAGTTCTGTAGTTCAATATGATTCCTCACACTAACTGCTTGTAGTGTCTTTATTTCTATACATGAAACAGTAACTTGCCGTAGAATAAGCTACTGAGCTGTTGCTCGTTCCTGGTTGAGCACTTCTCTTTCTATATGTATTCTTCTCCTAGCCGAGTAGTGTGCTCTTCCTCACCTATTGCAGAGTGTCATTCAAGGAATTAAAAATTAAATCAAAGGTTAAAGCAGCAGGCGTAGGCCTCAGGAGGTAGGGTAACTTCCCCCTGGAGTTTTGCTATTAAAGTCACTGTTTTGATGCTAATAAATTATCATATTTAAAATGATGTGCAGACTCATTGTACATTATGTAATTCTCTCCTGATGCACATGCTGTCACTGTCTTTAATGTGCTCAGGGCACTTTATTTATTTATTTGCCCACCCTGGAGAAATGTATGTGGCTGTAAGCAAGCTACAATGCAATTATGCTACAGTATTTGTAAAGACTCTGGCCTTTCAAGTACAAATTTCTAAAAGTGGCTTTTTGCATCCCTTTCAGATTATCTGGGAATAATGTAACAATTTTTTTATTTAAAGGGACAGTATACTGTAAAATTGTTATTTTTTTTTTTTTTTTTGCCTTAATGTAATTCCAGTGACTTGTTTTACCAACTGCATAGTGTAAAATGTATGATAAATTGTATTTTCAGGTTTATTTGTGAATATGAGATAGCTAGTTTTGTTTTTTGAAACCACGGCCTATTAACCCTTTGAGCTCTAATGACGGCTCTGAGCCGTCACAGAGTTTCCAACTCTGGTGCTAATGACGGCTCAGAGCCGTCACTAGCACTCTCCCTCCTTGAGGGAGAGCTGGGGGCTCCCACCCGCTTCTACCCCGGCGGCGATCGTGCCTGTATAGTGACAGGCATCACCGGAGCTTCCTGTTTTGCGTGGTGATATCACGCGCAATAACATGATGACGTCACAGCGCAACTTTATTTATACTTAACAATGTTAAGTATAGGAGCAGGGGGCATGCTGCTTAGAAGCCTGTATCTCAGGCATCTAAGCAGCTACAGACCCCCAAGACCCACCATTGGAAAGGTAATCGCCTAACCAGTGTAAGTCTTGGGGTCTGAAAAAAAAAAGTTAAAACAAATTTGTTAAAAAAAATAGTTAAACAAAATAAAAAAAACTTAAAAAAACTTAGCACCCAGGTGGGAAAGTGCTTAGCACTCAAAGGGTTAAAATAGATTGAGTTTGCAGGTAAAATCAGATCCCATTGTGTTATCACTTTGTGTACATACACTTGCTTCCTTATTTTATATTTGTCTGTAAACCAAAGCTCAATACTTATGCCCTTATATTCCAACCTCTCTGCTCAGGTGAGATATTCTAAAATGATCCTCTAGCATTGCGAGATCCCTAGTATAATTTTCAAAAGGCAGATTTTGTTTTACATCTCCAAGGGGCATTCTGTGTCTTTCTGTATGTGAAAGCGAGACAAGCCCAGTGCAATATAGCACTGCATAACATGACAGTTCTGCTGCATTTACATTTTGTGCTTTCTATTTTATATCTATTTACACTTCAGATTACATTTTACTACATTTAAACTTTTCACTTTCTATTTTGTATTTTATTTTGTATACAGCACTGTATTTAGTATTTTTATTTTAAAAATTCTGATTATGCCTTTACAGTTTCTTTGTAACTTTAACAAATTAGGCTTATACTTTGTATATTTATGTGTATATTTTACAAATTAGATTGCACGTTGCATGTCTTTTATTTAAATTAAAACGGAAAAATTGTCAGCTTCAGTTTCCCAGCGAGTGTCATTACTTTCTATGGGCTAGAAAAGATAATCAAATCCCAGAGAGATGACAGATGCTTTCCATAGAAAGTAATGAAACTGTCTGGGATACAAAATTTCACATGGAAGAAAGAAGGTAACTGGCAAACCCCTGGGGCTGATATAAAAGCTCTGTTTGCATTAATTCCAAATTAAACTGAAATGTTTTCACTACAATTTAACTTGATTGTGTCTATATTTTAGTATATATTACTGTTCTGTTATTTAAAATAAGTGTATTGTGAATTTTGAGCAAACTTCACCTGCTTACAGCTGGAGCAACAAATCTGTGAGACCAGCTTGTTTAAAATGTTTACAATATTTCACAAGACTTGTAAGAGAGCTTCAGCTATACCCTGGAAATTCTCCTGTTCAGCCCAGGAAACTACCCTGTCTCTACCACTTTCTTAAACTGTCAGTTTACAATGGAGAAAATACAAAGTGCAATGTAATTTGTAAAAGATACACAGAAATATACAAAGTTATTAAAGTAACACAGAAATTTCCAAAGCATAATCAAAATGTGTAAATCACTGCTAGATCAAAATTTAAATGTATTAAAATACAAATGAGAAAGTGCAAAGCTTAAATACAATAATAGAGAAAGGACCCAATCTGAAATGTATAGTAATATAAAAGACAATAAACAGAGTGTAAGTGTAAAAAAAAACTCTCATATTATGCTGGGCTTGTCTCTGCTTCACATACAGTAATGTGAAAAAGAAAGTACATCCTCTTTGAATTCTGTGGTTTCACATATCAGGACATAATATAAATAATCTGGTCCTTTAAAGCTCTTAAAATTAGGTAAATACAACCTTAGATGAACAACAACACATTACATATTACACTGTGTAATGATTTATTTAACAAAAATAAAGTCAAAATGGAGAAGCCATGTGTGAAAAACTAAGTACACCCCCTTACTGTTTCCATAAGAATTAAGAGGCTAAGTAGCAGCCAGGTGCCCTTGATTAATTAATCATCAGCAAGTGTGACCGTCACCACCTCTATAAAATGCAAAGTTTTAGCAGTTTGCTGGTTTGGAGCATTCATGTTTGTGTTAACATAATACCAAGAAGGAAAGATATCAGCAATGACTTTAGAAAAGCAATTGTTGCTGCCCATCAATCTGGGAAGGATTATAAGGCCATTTCTAAACAATTTAAAGTCCAACATTCTACAGTGAGAAAGATTATTCACAAGTGGAAAACATTCAAGACATTTGCCAATCTCAGAGAAATTGCAAAAAAAACAAGAATTAAATCTCAGATTCTACAGGCCTCATTTAGCATGTTACATGTTAAAGTTCATGACAGTACAATTAGAAAAAGACTTAACAATTATGGTTTGTATGGAAGGGTTGTCAGGAGAAAGCCTCTTTTCTCTAAATAGAACATGGTAGCATGGCTTAGGTTTGTATAGCTGCATCTGAACAAGCCACAAGAAAACACAGCATATCAACACAAGCACCTCATACATACAGTCAAGCACGGTGGTGGAGAAGTGATGATTTGGGCTTGTTTTGCAGTACAGGACCTGGGAACCTTGCAGTCATTGAATCAACCATGAACTCATCTGTATACCAAAGTATTCTAGAGTCAAATGTGAGGCCATCTGTCTGACAGCTAAAGCTTGGCCGAAATTGTGTCATGCAACAGGACAATGATCCCAAGCACACCAGCAAATCTACAACAGAATGGCTGAAAAAGAAAAGAATCAAGGTGTTGCAATGGCCCAGTCAAAGTCCAGATCTCAACCTGATTGAAAAATGCTGTGGTGGGACCTTAAGAGAGATGTGCATAAACAAATGCCAGCAAACCTCAATGAAGCAACATTGTAAAGAAGAGTGGGCCAAAATTCCTCCACAACAATGTGGGAGACTGATAAATTCATACAGAAAACAATTACTTCAAGTAATTGTTGCTAAAGGTGGTTCTACAAGCTATTGAATCATAAGATCTACTTAGTTTTTCACACATGGCTTCTCCATTTTGGCTTTAATTTTGTTAAATAAATCATGACACGGTGTAATATGTCATGTGTTGTTGTTCCTCTGAGATTGTATTTACCTAATTTTAAGACCTGCTAAGGTCCAGATGATTGTTATTATGTCCTTATACGTAAAAAAAAACAAAAAAAAAACCATAAAGTTCAAAGAGGGTGTACTTTCTTTTTCACATGATTGTACATAAATGAGAGAGATCTTGCAGTGGTGGAGAGTTCCGCCCTTTTTCGTTTAAAAATTCAGTGAGTTTAGCATTTGTGAAGTCTGAACTACAATTTCTTTCCTAACTGTAGAATATTTGAATATTAGGGCCTTAGAGAGAACAAAGGAAAATTAACATTTTATTAGTTATCTATTCTACTACACCCACTGGGAGTGTAATTTATTCTGCTGGCTGTGTGTACACAGTCTATCAGTATAAGTAGAGACACCACATGCTAAATCAGCTAATTTAAATGCCGAAACAAGGGTAAAGGAGCTACTTATAAACAATTCAATACACTCCATCAGGTAAAATGGATCATTGGGAACAATTTAAAGGAGAGAAATATTTGGAGGAGAAAAGGACGCCCTTTTCCAAGCAGTGCCTGCAAACTCCCAGCATGGTGTGTGGCCTGAAGAACGTCGTTCTGCACCCTCTACCCAGTGGTAAACACCACTGATGTACTATTCTATTGCCTAGTCCCTGTAGTTAAAGGATAAGTAAATACAGCAGATTTGCATAATCAACAAATGCATGACAACAAGACAATGCAATAGCACTTAGTCTGAACTACAAATTTCAAAGTTATGTCTATTTCCACTCACACTGTATCATGTAACAGCCATCAGCCAATCACAAATGCATATATGTATACTCTGTAAATTCTTGCACATGCTCAGTAGGAGCTGATGACTCAAACAGTGTAAATCAAGGATGGATTGAAACCAACCTGGGCCCCGGGCAAAAATTAGGGAAGGGCTCACACTGACCCAAATGTAAGCAAATTAACATAATAGCCTCCCTGCCCTGTCCTCACCAGGACCCCCAACGTCAAGGGCCAGAGACAGGGCCCCCAACCTCCAGGGCCAGACCCCTCAATCAATAGCCCTCACAGCGACAAAACCCCAACAGGGCTTCCCACACTCTAGGGCCCCTAAAGCAACAAACCCTTCATACAGGCACGAGGCCCCACTGAACTGCTTAGTTACTGATAGGGTAGTTGTCAGCCCCAGCTTAAAGGGACAGTTCAGCCAAAATTGGAATTTACATGGATGCATTTCAGTTTTGAATAGAATAATTTTTGTAATACACACGTATTAGCAAAAATGCTCCTAATAAAGCTATAGCTGTTTCAAAAGTGTATTTGAGTATGCACCATGCACCAGCATTTTAAAGGGACACTCAGGTTAAATTAAATTATCATGATTCAGATACAGCATGTAATTTTAAACAACTTTCCAATTTACTTCCATTAAAAAAAAATGTGCACAGTCTTTTATATTTACACTTTTTGAGTCACCAGATCCTACTGAGCATGTGCAAGAATGCACAGACTATACGTATATGCATTTGTGATTGGCTGATTGCTATCACATGGTACAAGGGGAGTGGAAATATACATAACTTTGAAATTTGTTATAAAAAAAATCTACTACTCATTTGAAGTTCAGACTAAGTGCTATTGCATTGTCTTGTTATCTTGCATTTGTTGATTATGCAAATCTAATGTGTTGACTGGTCCTTTAAGCACAGAACTTACTCAGAGAGCCAAAAGGTGTTTGTACCATCTGGTAATGACTCAGTCTGTTAATTGCTGACATGATACAAGCCTCGCTGGCAATCTGAGCAGCTGCAGTACTTAAAATGCTGGTGCACTAAGAATATGTAGCTATACTTCACATGCACAGAAAAATATTTACACTAAAACAGTGATTACTTTTACTAGAAGCATTTTTGACAATACAGTTCTATTGCATATATATTTCTATTTAAAGATGTAATAAATTCATCTATGTACATTTAAATTTTTTACCAGAATATCCCTTTAAGCAGGGTTATATGGAAATTAAACAACGTTAATTTATGAACAATCGACGGTGTAGTTTACGTCTGTTTAAAAACCAAATCATTTGCAGATGTAATAGTAACTATATCTTCAGTTGTAAAGTTACCAAAAAAAATCTAGTTGAAAAAATAGTAACACATTGTGCTCTGTGACACACACACCTTAGCCAAACGTCTGTTTTATGTACACATAGAAGAGTGTGTCACCCCATCAGTATGTTACTGTATTTGTTTTACGAATAAGCACAGCAGAGTTAGTATAGGACAGGATCTCTTTTTTTTTTTTTTTTTTTTTTTTACAAAATTTAGGAGAAAAAAAAACAATTATGAACCGAACCGTTACTCCCTGCAGATATGGGTACACTTATGTTTATATACGTATGTATGAGTGAATGTATATTTATATTAAACATCAGGAGCCATGGAGAGGCCATTTGTGGGCTCCCCTACATGCTGAGCCCTCAATCCAGACCAGGTCCTATTTGCCCGGCTGCTCAGTCCGCCCCTGGTGTAAATATGAAAGGAGTGCGTGCATTTTGTTAATGGAAGTAATTAAATTGTGTTTTTTTTTTTCTCCTAAATTTTGTAAAAAAAAAAAAGAGAAACCCTGTTCTATACCAACTCTGCTGTGTTTATTCGTAAAACAAATACAGTAACATACTGATGGGGTCACATACTCTTCTTCTATGTGTACATAAAACAAAAGTTTGGCTAAGGTGTGTGTGTCACAGACACAGCACAATGTGGTGTTGTTACTATTTTTTCACTAGATTTTATTTGGTAACTTTACAACTGAAGATATAGTTACTATTACATCTGCACATGATTTGGTTTAAAACAGACATAAACTACACTGTTGATTGTTCATAAATGAACGTTGTTTCATTTCCATATAACCCACATCTGATCTTAATCTTAACGTTTTTAAATAAAGCTTTGCGATTGCTGAATTTATAGAAAAATAACTCTAAACACATGCCCCGCCCCTTGACCTAAGAACCAGCCTTGACAACACGACTAACTCTCTGCTGAGCGGGTCTGTTATATTGACTCACAGGAGCGAGCTGCACTTAGTCTTATGGCGCGGTCGGGCCAGGCTGTGACTATACAGCTGGCCCGATGTGCTGAGTAAATATAACACACCCGCTCAGCAGAGAGCAGAGAGCGGGTCTGTGAAACAGCGTTTTTTTTAAAAAATTAATAGGGCAAATTACGTTTTATAAATGTTTGGCTAATATAATGTTATATAATTCTGCACTAACATTATTTTTAAAGTTTACTGACACTTTAACTCCTGTTTCCAAAGTCTTTACCTAGCAGGTTGTATGGACAAGTGGGGCTTAGAAGAAATGAATGTTCTGTAGAGAAGGGGTGTTAAACACTTAAAGGGACATTAAAGTGCCATAAAACAGGTTGAGATATGTGCATATCCTAAAAGGGCTAATTAATTTAAAATAGTTTGCATAAAAAATTGTTTAAAAATTTCTGACAAGTATTTTAAAATAATTTTTAAAAATAAGCAAAAATAATTACATAGCTAGGCTGCCTGGAGCAGCAAACTCTGCCCCTCTTATCAGTGTTTAGACACAGGCATTGTATTTAAACTGAGTTCACAGCTTCTAGGGATGCTCCAGCAGATAATCCCTATTTACTTTTGCATTCTACCAAAAGAACAATAAACATAGATACAGCCATAAAAGGAATTGTGTGGGTGGAGTTAGAGCTCTACAATTCAGAAACTAAAAATAAAGGGTTAATTGCGAGGCACTGCAGTATAAATTTGCAGGTAAAGTAATTAAAGTACATATTATATTATTTTGTCTCTATCCCAACTTGTTTTATGTCCCTTTAAACACTTTGAAAATTAAAGAGTCGGACTTTGAAAATTAAAAACAAGACATTTTAACAGCATGCAAAACTTAAAGGGACAGTCAAGTCCAAAAAAAACTTTCATGATTCAAATAGGGCATGTAATTTTAAACAACTCTCCATTTTACTTTTATCACCAATTTGTTCCCTTAGTATTCTTAGTTGAAAGCTAAACCTAGGAGGTTCATATGCTAATTTGTTAGTCCTTGAAGGCCGCCTCTGCATTTGACAGTTTTTCACCACTAGAGGGCGTTAGTTCATGTGTTTCATATAGATAACATTGAGCTCATGCACGTGAATTTACCAAGGAGTGAACACTGATTGGCTAAAAAGCAAGTCTGTCAAAAGTAATGAAATAAGTGGGCAGTCTGCAGAGGCTTAGATACAAGGTAATCACAGAGGTAAAACGTGTATTATAACTGTGTTGATTATGCAAAACTGTGGAATGTGTAATTAAGGGATTATCTATCTTTTAAAACAACAAATATTCTGGTGTTGACTGTCCCTTTAAGATGGCAGTCCTAAATGTAATTGATTTCCTGGTGTATTCTGGGAGAAAATTCTCTCCTGAATCTTTTAAAGGATCATCAATAATTCAGTGTATTTTAAAAGGGACAGTCAAGTCCAAAATAAACCTTTGTGATTCAAATAGGGCATGTAATTTTAAATGACTTTCCAATTTACTTTTATCACCAATTTGCTTTGTTCTCTTGGTATTCTTAGTTGAAAGCTAAACTTAGGTAGGCTCATATGCTAATTTCTTAGACCTTGAAGGCCACCTCTAATCTGAATACATTTTGACAGTTTTTCACTACTAGAGGGCGTTATTTCATGTGTATAGATAACATTGAGCTCACGCAAGTGAAGTTAGCAAGGAGTCAGCACTGATTGGCTAAAATGCAAGTCTGTCAAAATAACTGAAAAAAGGGGGCAGTTTGCAAAGGCTTAGATACAAGGTAATCACAGAGGTAAAAAGTGTATTTATATAACTGTGTTGGTTATGGAAAACTGGGGAATGGGTAATAAAGGGATTATCTATTGTTTAAACAACAAAGATTCTGGTGGTGACTGTCCCTTTAAAAATGCAGATACCTTAAACCTACTTTAGCTTTAAAATTAAGTAAAGAGAGATCATTTTAGAATATGTTTTGCCCAACCTGAAGCCCCTTAGGAAAATAGAGCTGCATATCCGCAACTACTGTATATTTCCCAATAAATGCCAAGTCAGCATGCCTTAAAAATGAGGAAGCTTCTGTAGTCCCATTATATCTGGGGGGAGAAAATAAATAATTAAATATTGTTTAAGATGTTTAAAAGGAGGCCATTTCAATACAACCAGTGTTTATCAACTGCTCATCTCTTTAGTTACCCCCACTCTACCGCTAGACAACTACATGGCCCTGCTATTGCTGCTATTTTCATCCACATGACCAGCCTGCTTCGAAGCTGCACTGCATTGCCAGCACACTTTTTTCTTTAAAGGGACATAAAACCAAAAAAATGTATTTCATGATTCAGGTAGAACATACAATTTTAAACAACTTAACCAAATTCCCTTCTATTATAAAATTTTCTTTGTTTCCTTGTTATCATTTGTTGAAAAGCAAGAAGGTAAGTTCAGGGGTGTGCAGCAGTTTTGCAACAATGTTATACATTAGCAAGAGCACTAGATGGCAGCACTATTTCCTGTCATGTAGTGCACCAGACATGCGCACGCTACCTATCTAGATATCTCTTCAACATAGAATGGCATGAGAACAAAGCAAATTTGATCATAAAAGTACATTGGAAAGTTTTTTTAAATTGTATTATTTAGCTGAATCATGAAAGAAATTTATTTTTGGGTTTCATGTCCCTTTAAACAAAGCAGTCTGAGCTCTCTTCTTCTCTTAGCCGATTGAGAGTTTCTCTTTCTGAATGTATTTGCATTATGAACCTTGGGAAGTCTTCGTAAGAGAGATGGGGGGAACCAGGCGTGGATTCCCTGCTCAATGTGCAGGACCCCAGAAGGCCAAAACAATCATCTGGGGTTGCTGTGTTCCTCTTTCAGAGAAGGTTTTGTCTGGTATATCAGGGCTGGACCAACTTTTGGAGAGTATCAGACTGATATACTTCAGGAAAGTGTGAAAAGAACAATTAGGCTTAAAGAGGTGTAGGAATTTTGATAGGTAGGTAACAAATCCTATGAAGCGCTGCAGGGATTTCACATTCGCTGGCTGTGGCATATCCAGTATAGCTCTGATTTTTTACTGGGCCAGTAGAATCTGTACCAGGGGAAGTTCATTTTGACCTTGACATGAGTGTCCCTCCAGTACAATGTGCACCGCGCAATGTGCCAGTGGCCATAAAACAGGCAGTTAAGGCGCAGCTTGACCAGTATGAGGCTGATGGACATTTAGCAACAGTGACTGAACCAACTGATTGGATAAGTAACATGGTGATTGTAAAGAAGCCTGAGAAGTTAAGAATATGCATAGATCCCAAATTCTTGAATCAGGCACTGAGGCGATCTCACTACATCATGCCAACTCTCGAGGATGTTTTGTACAAGCTGCCTAAGGCACGTCTGTTCACGCTTGTTGATGCCCGTGATGCATTTTTACAATGTAAGTTGGATAATGCAAGTAGCTACATGACAACCTTCTGGACTCCCTGGGGCAGAAAAAGATGGCTCAAGTTGCCTTTTGGAGTATCAGTTGCACCAGAGGTGTATCAACGTAAACAACATGAACTATTGGCTGGACTCAGTGGTATTGAACCAATAGCTGATGACATCCTTGTGGTTGGTTGTGGGGACACA
This sequence comes from Bombina bombina, assembly GCF_027579735.1. Lineage (NCBI taxonomy): Eukaryota > Metazoa > Chordata > Amphibia > Anura > Bombinatoridae > Bombina > Bombina bombina. The sequence goes on along the minus strand of NC_069499.1, from coordinate 143,858,558 downwards.
GATAGTGAAGCAGAGCAAGATCATGATGGCAAATTATTAGAACTAATGAATCGTTGTAGGCAGGTGAAACTAAGACTTGGCATGAAAAAACTGCAATTCAAGGTCAAAGAGGTCCGCTTCCATGGGCACATACTATCCTTTGAGGGTTTGAAGGCTGACCCAGAAAAAATCAGAGCTATACTGGATATGCCACAGCCAGCGAATGTGAAATCCCTGCAGCGCTTCATAGGATTTGTTACCTACCTATCAAAATTCCTACCACACCTCTCAGAGGTTTGCGAGCCGTTGAGAAGGCTTTTGGACAAGGATGCAGTTTGGCATTGGCTTCCTAAGCATGATAATGCAGTGCAGGACATCAAACGTTTGGTCACAGATACACCTGTCATGAAGTACTATGATGTGACAAAACCTGTAACTATTCAAAGTGATGCAAGCAAAAGTGGACTAGGGTGTTGCCTATTGCAAGCTGACCAGCCTATCGCTTTTGCTTCAAGGGCACTGACCCTTACTGAGCAAAACTATGCACAAATCGAAAAGGAATGTCTGAGTATTGTGTTTGCCTGCCAGCGCTTTCATCACTACCTCTATGGTCGTGACGAGATCACTGCAGAAACTGACCATAAGCCTCTGATATCTATTTTCAAGAAACCATTTTTGTGTGCACCAAAACGTCTACAGAGCATGTTGCTCACATTACAAAATTATTGCCTAAATGTTGTCTATAAACCTGGACCTGAAATGTACATTAGTGACACTCTTAGCAGAGCTACAGCAGCAAGTAGTTCACCTGAGAGTGCACAACACACAGTTTGCAGTGTTCAACAGGATCTGGATGTCCTGTCGCAGATTAATCATTCAGACTATTTAAACGTCACAGACCAACGATTACTTCAGATAAGACAGCACACAGAAATTGAGGAGAGTTTGCAAGCACTTAAATATGTTGTTCTGAATGGTTGGCCAGATTCAAAGGCAGAGGTGCCATTAAGAGAATATTGGACTTTCCGAGACGAAATCGGCATTCAGGATGGTGTACTGTACAAGGGGTCAAGGGTCATCATTCCTAAATCATTAAGATCGGAGATGCTGACGCGTATTCATGCCAGTCACATTGGTGGTGAAGCATGCTATAGACAGGCACGACATACCCTATATTGGCCTAACATGCAAAATGAGATCAGAGACTTTGTTAGCCGTTGTTCAGCATGCAATGAATATGCGCAGGCACAACAGAAAGAACCCATGATGTCACATGTGCTGCCCATACGGCCTTGGCAAATTGTAAGCATGGATTTACTGAATTATGCTGGGCAAGATTTTCTACTAATCGTTGATCACTATTCTGACTTTTGGGAGATTGAGCTTCTTCCCGACCTGTCTGCTGAAACTACAATCAAGCGTTGTAAAGCACAGTTTGCACGTCATGGACAGCCAGACAGGGTAATCTCAGATAATGGACCTCAGTTTGCATGTGAGCAATTCAGACGGTTCTCTACAGATTGGGGGTTTGAGCATCTTACCTCTTCCCCGCGGCACCCTCAAGCTAATGGCAAAGCGGAATCAGCTGTAAAGATAGTGAAGAATCTTTGCAAAAAGGCCAAGTATGAAGGTAATGACCCATGGAAAGCCATTCTACATTGGAGGAACACCCCAACTGAAGGCATGGACAGCAGTCCTGCACAGCGCTTGATGTCAAGGAGGCTGAAGACTTCATTGCCAGTGGCAAATAAATTACTTGAACCTTGTGTGGTAACAGGGGTACTGGAGAAGCTACGACGGAGGAAACAGATCTCCAAACTGACATACGATGTGTCTGCCAAAGACTTACCTGAACTAAGCATTGGAGAGCCAATCCGTATGAAGCCGCTCCCTGGTGACAGGACTGGTCGCTGGAGACTGGGTACCTGTGTTCAGAGGGTTGCTCCTTGCTCATATCTTGTGGATGTGGAAGGCAGTCTCTACCGCCGCAACCGAGTGGACCTGCGAGTGGCAGAACATCTCACCACACAAGCCTATAAGCATCCGGCACTTGAGCATTCTGAGGCTCTCAATGCACCTAGTCCTACTGGACCACATAAGCAAGGCAGAGACAATACTGCTGTCATATCAGAAGGATACAATGAGGATGCCATAATGCAGCCTCTTATACCAGCAAGTTCTTCCATGCCAAACACACCAGCAGGGAAAGAGGGCAGCTCCTTAAAACCTTCTGGAGCTGAACAACTTCACCCAGGCAAAATCCCTGTGGCCTTGCGTAGTGGTCGAGTTTCAAGACCACCAGATAGACTCAATCTGTAGTGTATCTACCAGTAATGTAGTATGTTATGTTTAAGACTGATCAGGATCTGTTTTAGGTAAATTGTTAGCAAATTTTGGATTGAATGTAAAAAGGGGAGATGTTATGGAGTTATTATGCAAATAATGTGACTCTGTTTGTTTATGGTAATATTGCATTGCCTTATACTTCCTGTTTCCTGTTCCTACCTCTGACCTGGATGTAGTTCTGTAGTTCAATATGATTCCTCACACTAAACTGCTTGTAGTGTCTTTATTTCTATACATGAAACAGTAACTTGCCGTAGAATAAGCTACTGAGCTGTTGCTCGTTCCTGGTTGAGCACTTCTCTTTCTATATGTATTCTTCTCCTAGCCGAGTAGTGTGCTCTTCCTCACCTATTGCAGAGTGTCATTCAAGGAATTAAAAATTAAATCAAAGGTTAAAGCAGCAGGCGTAGGCCTCAGGAGGTAGGGTAACTTCCCCCTGGAGTTTTGCTATTAAAGTCACTGTTTTGATGCTAATAAATTATCATATTTAAAATGATGTGCAGACTCATTGTACATTATGTAATTCTCTCCTGATGCACATGCTGTCACTGTCTTTAATGTGCTCAGGGCACTTTATTTATTTATTTGCCCACCCTGGAGAAATGTATGTGGCTGTAAGCAAGCTACAATGCAATTATGCTACAGTATTTGTAAAGACTCTGGCCTTTCAAGTACAAATTTCTAAAAGTGGCTTTTTGCATCCCTTTCAGATTATCTGGGAATAATGTAACAATTTTTTTATTTAAAGGGACAGTATACTGTAAAATTGTTATTTTTTTTTTTTTTTTTTGCCTTAATGTAATTCCAGTGACTTGTTTTACCAACTGCATAGTGTAAAATGTATGATAAATTGTATTTTCAGGTTTATTTGTGAATATGAGATAGCTAGTTTTGTTTTTTGAAACCACGGCCTATTAACCCTTTGAGCTCTAATGACGGCTCTGAGCCGTCACAGAGTTTCCAACTCTGGTGCTAATGACGGCTCAGAGCCGTCACTAGCACTCTCCCTCCTTGAGGGAGAGCTGGGGGCTCCCACCCGCTTCTACACCGGCGGCGATCGTGCCTGTATAGTGACAGGCATCACCGGAGCTTCCTGTTTTGCGTGGTGATATCACGCGCAATAACATGATGACGTCACAGCGCAACTTTATTTATACTTAACAATGTTAAGTATAGGAGCAGGGGGCATGCTGCTTAGAAGCCTGTATCTCAGGCATCTAAGCAGCTACAGACCCCCAAGACCCACCATTGGAAAGGTAATCGCCTAACCAGTGTAAGTCTTGGGGTCTGAAAAAAAAAAGTTAAAACAAATTTGTTAAAAAAAATAGTTAAACAAAATAAAAAAAACTTAAAAAAACTTAGCACCCAGGTGGGAAAGTGCTTAGCACTCAAAGGGTTAAAATAGATTGAGTTTGCAGGTAAAATCAGATCCCATTGTGTTATCACTTTGTGTACATACACTTGCTTCCTTATTTTATATTTGTCTGTAAACCAAAGCTCAATACTTATGCCCTTATATTCCAACCTCTCTGCTCAGGTGAGATATTCTAAAATGATCCTCTAGCATTGCGAGATCCCTAGTATAATTTTCAAAAGGCAGATTTTGTTTTACATCTCCAAGGGGCATTCTGTGTCTTTCTGTATGTGAAAGCGAGACAAGCCCAGTGCAATATAGCACTGCATAACATGACAGTTCTGCTGCATTTACATTTTGTGCTTTCTATTTTATATCTATTTACACTTCAGATTACATTTTACTACATTTAAACTTTTCACTTTCTATTTTGTATTTTATTTTGTATACAGCACTGTATTTAGTATTTTTATTTTAAAAATTCTGATTATGCCTTTACAGTTTCTTTGTAACTTTAACAAATTAGGCTTATACTTTGTATATTTATGTGTATATTTTACAAATTAGATTGCACGTTGCATGTCTTTTATTTAAATTAAAACGGAAAAATTGTCAGCTTCAGTTTCCCAGCGAGTGTCATTACTTTCTATGGGCTAGAAAAGATAATCAAATCCCAGAGAGATGACAGATGCTTTCCATAGAAAGTAATGAAACTGTCTGGGATACAAAATTTCACATGGAAGAAAGAAGGTAACTGGCAAACCCCTGGGGCTGATATAAAAGCTCTGTTTGCATTAATTCCAAATTAAACTGAAATGTTTTCACTACAATTTAACTTGATTGTGTCTATATTTTAGTATATATTACTGTTCTGTTATTTAAAATAAGTGTATTGTGAATTTTGAGCAAACTTCACCTGCTTACAGCTGGAGCAACAAATCTGTGAGACCAGCTTGTTTAAAATGTTTACAATATTTCACAAGACTTGTAAGAGAGCTTCAGCTATACCCTGGAAATTCTCCTGTTCAGCCCAGGAAACTACCCTGTCTCTACCACTTTCTTAAACTGTCAGTTTACAATGGAGAAAATACAAAGTGCAATGTAATTTGTAAAAGATACACAGAAATATACAAAGTTATTAAAGTAACACAGAAATTTCCAAAGCATAATCAAAATGTGTAAATCACTGCTAGATCAAAATTTAAATGTATTAAAATACAAATGAGAAAGTGCAAAGCTTAAATACAATAATAGAGAAAGGACCCAATCTGAAATGTATAGTAATATAAAAGACAATAAACAGAGTGTAAGTGTAAAAAAAAACTCTCATATTATGCTGGGCTTGTCTCTGCTTCACATACAGTAATGTGAAAAAGAAAGTACATCCTCTTTGAATTCTGTGGTTTCACATATCAGGACATAATATAAATAATCTGGTCCTTTAAAGCTCTTAAAATTAGGTAAATACAACCTTAGATGAACAACAACACATTACATATTACACTGTGTAATGATTTATTTAACAAAAATAAAGTCAAAATGGAGAAGCCATGTGTGAAAAACTAAGTACACCCCCTTACTGTTTCCATAAGAATTAAGAGGCTAAGTAGCAGCCAGGTGCCCTTGATTAATTAATCATCAGCAAGTGTGACCGTCACCACCTCTATAAAATGCAAAGTTTTAGCAGTTTGCTGGTTTGGAGCATTCATGTTTGTGTTAACATAATACCAAGAAGGAAAGATATCAGCAATGACTTTAGAAAAGCAATTGTTGCTGCCCATCAATCTGGGAAGGATTATAAGGCCATTTCTAAACAATTTAAAGTCCAACATTCTACAGTGAGAAAGATTATTCACAAGTGGAAAACATTCAAGACATTTGCCAATCTCAGAGAAATTGCAAAAAAAACAAGAATTAAATCTCAGATTCTACAGGCCTCATTTAGCATGTTACATGTTAAAGTTCATGACAGTACAATTAGAAAAAGACTTAACAATTATGGTTTGTATGGAAGGGTTGTCAGGAGAAAGCCTCTTTTCTCTAAATAGAACATGGTAGCATGGCTTAGGTTTGTATAGCTGCATCTGAACAAGCCACAAGAAAACACAGCATATCAACACAAGCACCTCATACATACAGTCAAGCACGGTGGTGGAGAAGTGATGATTTGGGCTTGTTTTGCAGTACAGGACCTGGGAACCTTGCAGTCATTGAATCAACCATGAACTCATCTGTATACCAAAGTATTCTAGAGTCAAATGTGAGGCCATCTGTCTGACAGCTAAAGCTTGGCCGAAATTGTGTCATGCAACAGGACAATGATCCCAAGCACACCAGCAAATCTACAACAGAATGGCTGAAAAAGAAAAGAATCAAGGTGTTGCAATGGCCCAGTCAAAGTCCAGATCTCAACCTGATTGAAAAATGCTGTGGTGGGACCTTAAGAGAGATGTGCATAAACAAATGCCAGCAAACCTCAATGAAGCAACATTGTAAAGAAGAGTGGGCCAAAATTCCTCCACAACAATGTGGGAGACTGATAAATTCATACAGAAAACAATTACTTCAAGTAATTGTTGCTAAAGGTGGTTCTACAAGCTATTGAATCATAAGATCTACTTAGTTTTTCACACATGGCTTCTCCATTTTGGCTTTAATTTTGTTAAATAAATCATGACACGGTGTAATATGTCATGTGTTGTTGTTCCTCTGAGATTGTATTTACCTAATTTTAAGACCTGCTAAGGTCCAGATGATTGTTATTATGTCCTTATACGTAAAAAAAAACAAAAAAAAAACCATAAAGTTCAAAGAGGGTGTACTTTCTTTTTCACATGATTGTACATAAATGAGAGAGATCTTGCAGTGGTGGAGAGTTCCGCCCTTTTTCGTTTAAAAATTCAGTGAGTTTAGCATTTGTGAAGTCTGAACTACAATTTCTTTCCTAACTGTAGAATATTTGAATATTAGGGCCTTAGAGAGAACAAAGGAAAATTAACATTTTATTAGTTATCTATTCTACTACACCCACTGGGAGTGTAATTTATTCTGCTGGCTGTGTGTACACAGTCTATCAGTATAAGTAGAGACACCACATGCTAAATCAGCTAATTTAAATGCCGAAACAAGGGTAAAGGAGCTACTTATAAACAATTCAATACACTCCATCAGGTAAAATGGATCATTGGGAACAATTTAAAGGAGAGAAATATTTGGAGGAGAAAAGGACGCCCTTTTCCAAGCAGTGCCTGCAAACTCCCAGCATGGTGTGTGGCCTGAAGAACGTCGTTCTGCACCCTCTACCCAGTGGTAAACACCACTGATGTACTATTCTATTGCCTAGTCCCTGTAGTTAAAGGATAAGTAAATACAGCAGATTTGCATAATCAACAAATGCATGACAACAAGACAATGCAATAGCACTTAGTCTGAACTACAAATTTCAAAGTTATGTCTATTTCCACTCACACTGTATCATGTAACAGCCATCAGCCAATCACAAATGCATATATGTATACTCTGTAAATTCTTGCACATGCTCAGTAGGAGCTGATGACTCAAACAGTGTAAATCAAGGATGGATTGAAACCAACCTGGGCCCCGGGCAAAAATTAGGGAAGGGCTCACACTGACCCAAATGTAAGCAAATTAACATAATAGCCTCCCTGCCCTGTCCTCACCAGGACCCCCAACGTCAAGGGCCAGAGACAGGGCCCCCAACCTCCAGGGCCAGACCCCTCAATCAATAGCCCTCACAGCGACAAAACCCCAACAGGGCTTCCCACACTCTAGGGCCCCTAAAGCAACAAACCCTTCATACAGGCACGAGGCCCCACTGAACTGCTTAGTTACTGATAGGGTAGTTGTCAGCCCCAGCTTAAAGGGACAGTTCAGCCAAAATTGGAATTTACATGGATGCATTTCAGTTTTGAATAGAATAATTTTTGTAATACACACGTATTAGCAAAAATGCTCCTAATAAAGCTATAGCTGTTTCAAAAGTGTATTTGAGTATGCACCATGCACCAGCATTTTAAAGGGACACTCAGGTTAAATTAAATTATCATGATTCAGATACAGCATGTAATTTTAAACAACTTTCCAATTTACTTCCATTAAAAAAAAATGTGCACAGTCTTTTATATTTACACTTTTTGAGTCACCAGATCCTACTGAGCATGTGCAAGAATGCACAGACTATACGTATATGCATTTGTGATTGGCTGATTGCTATCACATGGTACAAGGGGAGTGGAAATATACATAACTTTGAAATTTGTTATAAAAAAAATCTACTACTCATTTGAAGTTCAGACTAAGTGCTATTGCATTGTCTTGTTATCTTGCATTTGTTGATTATGCAAATCTAATGTGTTGACTGGTCCTTTAAGCACAGAACTTACTCAGAGAGCCAAAAGGTGTTTGTACCATCTGGTAATGACTCAGTCTGTTAATTGCTGACATGATACAAGCCTCGCTGGCAATCTGAGCAGCTGCAGTACTTAAAATGCTGGTGCACTAAGAATATGTAGCTATACTTCACATGCACAGAAAAATATTTACACTAAAACAGTGATTACTTTTACTAGAAGCATTTTTGACAATACAGTTCTATTGCATATATATTTCTATTTAAAGATGTAATAAATTCATCTATGTACATTTAAAATTTTTACCAGAATATCCCTTTAAGCAGGGTTATATGGAAATTAAACAACGTTAATTTATGAACAATCGACGGTGTAGTTTACGTCTGTTTAAAAACCAAATCATTTGCAGATGTAATAGTAACTATATCTTCAGTTGTAAAGTTACCAAAAAAAATCTAGTTGAAAAAATAGTAACACATTGTGCTCTGTGACACACACACCTTAGCCAAACGTCTGTTTTATGTACACATAGAAGAGTGTGTCACCCCATCAGTATGTTACTGTATTTGTTTTACGAATAAGCACAGCAGAGTTAGTATAGGACCGGAAATATTTTTTTTTTTTTTTTTTTTTTTTACAAAATTTAGGAGAAAAAAAAACAATTATGAACCGAACCGTTACTCCCTGCAGATATGGGTACACTTATGTTTATATACGTATGTATGAGTGAATGTATATTTATATTAAACATCAGGAGCCATGGAGAGGCCATTTGTGGGCTCCCCTACATGCTGAGCCCTCAATCCAGACCAGGTCCTATTTGCCCGGCTGCTCAGTCCGCCCCTGGTGTAAATATGAAAGGAGTGCGTGCATTTTGTTAATGGAAGTAATTAAATTGTGTTTTTTTTTTTCTCCTAAATTTTGTAAAAAAAAAAAAGAGAAACCCTGTTCTATACCAACTCTGCTGTGTTTATTCGTAAAACAAATACAGTAACATACTGATGGGGTCACATACTCTTCTTCTATGTGTACATAAAACAAAAGTTTGGCTAAGGTGTGTGTGTCACAGACACAGCACAATGTGGTGTTGTTACTATTTTTTCACTAGATTTTATTTGGTAACTTTACAACTGAAGATATAGTTACTATTACATCTGCACATGATTTGGTTTAAAACAGACATAAACTACACTGTTGATTGTTCATAAATGAACGTTGTTTCATTTCCATATAACCCACATCTGATCTTAATCTTAACGTTTTTAAATAAAGCTTTGCGATTGCTGAATTTATAGAAAAATAACTCTAAACACATGCCCCGCCCCTTGACCTAAGAACCAGCCTTGACAACACGACTAAGTTTCCCGTTGGCTAAGCGCCCATCAGTATTCTCGTTTCCGCTACGCCCATTGCCCAAAACAGCCTGTTTATTGGCTAGCCAAGAAACCGCTATCTAATTTCAATGTCGTTCAGTACATTACATATATAAGTGAACGTAAATCTTTGATATGTGTCCACCTATAATTCTTTGCAGGCTGCAGCAGCAGGACCCGACATTTATCAGGGTCGACCGCAAGAGAAGAACGTCACTAAACAGTGTAGCCAATACATCCAAGGAAGGGGCGGGACCACGTTGCAGTAGAGGCTCGGCTAAGGGACAAGGAAGAAGACCAGGCTGACAGCGGCGCGCGAGCCACCCCAGGTGAGGTGTCGCGTGCTACCTAACAGGTGCCCTGATTGCCACAGCTGCACCGTATTTAGAAGCAGCCTCGCGACCTCTGTCTGCTCGACTTAGCTGAGATCGAGAGGCTGCTGCGCGCGTGTGGCGGTCTTCCACACCGCCCTGTCTGTTAATATGAGGTAGCGGGAAGGAGGAGGGTTGATGGTAATGAACGTTATGCTTGGCTTCTCTTGACTGTATTTCCTTTTCCTCTTTTGCAGGGGCCTCGCAGGATAGAGTATCCTGCCCATGTCCTTATGGAAGCCTGCCCTTCACCCAGTGGTACCTGCGGTTAGTAAACACGGTCAATGTGTGCTAGGCTGTTGAGCAGTCATGGTGTATGCTGTCGGCCCCCTGGATGTGCCTACAATATTTTCCTCACAGGAGATGAGTTAGCCCAAGATCCCAATCATTCCTGGATATCACAGGCAGGCCCTGTGTTTTGTGCCACCTTCTACCACATTGCAGCAGATTGCCTATATCATGAGGTGCAGAATTTACAAAAGGAAAGTGATCATCCTCACGCTGGTTGTCGCTGTCTGTGGCTTAGCCTTTTGGAACAGTGGTAGACAAAAGAAAAATGATTATGTTCAGGAATTGGACACAGAGAAAATGCAGAATAAAGGTCATGCATCACAAGGTGTTAGGAAACTGTCTAATGAATCTCTGGCAGAGAAAATACAAAAGCCAGAGCTGGATAACATGACCTTAGTGTACAGATCAGTGGTCTTTCATATGAATTTTGATCAAAATATTAAAAACTTAGATAAAATAACAAGCAGACCGCAGGATGATGTGGTGGTGGTTGTTCAAGTGCACAATCGGCCAGATCATTTGAGATTTCTTTTGGAATCACTCAAAAAGACAAAAGGAATAGAAAATGTGCTGTTGGTTTTTAGTCACGATTATTGGTCACCTGAAATAAATCAAATTGTTGCAAGTGTGGATTTTTGTCAAGTACTCCAGATTTTCTTTCCTTTTAGTATCCAGCTTTATCCTAATGAATTTCCTGGACATGATCCTAAGGATTGTCCAAGGGACATTGAGAAAAAAGATGCAGTAAAGCTTGGTTGCATCAATGCAGAATATCCAGATTCATTTGGACATTATCGAGAAGCAAAATTCTCCCAAACTAAACATCACTGGTGGTGGAAACTCCATTTTGTGTGGGAGAAAATAAAGGTATTAAAAGACCACAAGGGTCTGGTATTGTTCATTGAAGAAGATCATTATTTGACTCCAGATTTCTATTATATCATTAAAAAAATGTGGAACAGAAGAAATGAAGAATGTACAGACTGTGATGTACTGAATCTGGGAACTTATGTTCATCCCCAGACATTCTCTAATAAAGCTGATAAAGTAGAAGTTAAAACATGGAAGTCAACTGAACACAATATGGGCATGGCTATGACTAGGGAAACTTATCAAAAACTTATTGAGTGTTCCGATACCTTTTGCTCTTATGATGATTATAATTGGGATTGGACCCTTCAACATTTGACAGTTACTTGTCTTCCTAAGTTCTGGAAAGTTATGGTTCCTGAAGTTCCTAGAATCTATCACACTGGAAACTGTGGCATGCATCATAAGAAGTCTTGTAATCCCTCTTCAGAAAGTGCCAAACTTGAGGCTTTGTTTACAAACAACCAGCATCATATGTTTCCTGAAAACGTGTCTATTAGCAGACGGTATACCATGGCTGCACTCTCGCCCCATGTGAAAAATGGAGGATGGGGTGATATTAGAGACCATGAATTATGTAAGAGTTATCCCAGATTGCAGTAAAAAAATGAACCTCACAAGCCTTTTTAAGTTTGTACAATTGTATACTGTCTTTGCTGTATATTCCAAATATTGAGGTTTATGAATTTGTTTACAATCTAATCTGAATAGCAATTCCTATTGGTCCTTAAATAATTGTTAATAATTTACCCTTTGAGAAATGAGATCTCTAAAACATTATGCCTCATTATTTCTTACTAATTATGGAATCATGCACCATACGTCCTCACCATGTGTTTATGGTATTCATTTTAAGAATAAATCATTTACATGAGTGAATTAATTGTTATGTCATTGTGTGAAGCTTCTTCAAGAACATATCAGTATTACATTTTTCTTTTTAGACTTATTGCATGAAAAAAGTTTCAGTAAACTGAAACTAGCAGGAAATTAACATGTTTGTTTTTATTTACATGGTTAGTGGCAGGGATATTTACATCAAAGCTAAGTTGAGGAACCACAATCTTTAGCATAAAAAGGTTTTATATAGAACAGAGCTTTGTTTTAAAAAAAAAAAAAAAAAAAGTAAAGTTTTAAATCCGTTTTAGTTACCGCACTTTTGCTTTTGTTACAAATTGTATGATCTTGTGCAAACTTAAGCATTTAAAATGGCCTTGTTTTGCACCATATGTCTTATCGGGTTAATTCTTTTTTTGCCCTGCCCTTGAGGACAGGAGTTGTATACTGTTGATGTAATAGAAAAGTTGACATAAGACAATATTCTCTAAGTGTATATACTGTTATACTCTTGTCATTGTCTCACCTATGTACAGCTAGCACCCAGTAGTGCATTACTGCTTCTTCAACAAAGGATCCAAAGAGAATGAAGCAAATTTGAGAATAGAAGTAAATTGTAAAGTGACGACGTGTGGAGATATATAATATATATACACACTGAAAAAACACATTTGGCTTTTATATTCCTTTTTAAGGGCTTTCATTCAGTGTTTAGGAGAACAAATATATTATGCATTTTAACCCCCTTAATAATAATGTTGAAATATTTGAGTCTTCTACAGAGTTTTACTTCCATTTCCTAAAACTTAACTCTGAATATTGTTTTATCTTGGCTTTACCAGGTAATACCAATGAGAAGCCCTCTCGCAAGGGGTGTGGACATAATTGACCACTCCCCTGATTACCTATAAAGGTAAACCAGCCCCGTTCCCCATATCCTCCTAGTTCTGTCCAGCCTTTTTTTTTTTTTTTTTCCTTTGCTCTTGGACAGTGACCGTGCTGAGCTACTTACACTTAGGGATATACGTTATTCCTTTGGCATGATAATTCCCCAAATCATGTGAAAATGTCAATTGCTTACTCCAGATGCCCAACCCTGCTAGTTCTACAGTGATTTATCATTTTAGTAGTTAATTTTATATCTGTTCCCAATTGCCCCTAGTAAAGGAGATAAGACGGCTATAATCAAGGGTTATATCACTAGACTCAAACAAATTAAAGTTCTTTTAATTAAAAGTTAATACTTTTAAAACATTAATTTTTGTATGCAGGCCTTTTGTAATATTGGCCTGCTGATGGATGCTATGCAATGCATACATATACATTTTACCTATTATCTACCTTTTTTAAGAACTGAGTAGAGCTCTATTAATAGTACTATTTTATGACCAATGAGTTAAAACCAAACGGAAATGCAGCTGTGCTTAAAGGGACAGTATACTATAAAATAGTTTTTCTCTTAATGTGTTTCCAATTACTTTTTTTAACAGCTGCAGAGTATAAAATGCATGTGATTTTCTTTTTAAGGCTTATTTGTGTATATGAATTGGCTGATTTTGTGTTTTGAAGCCACAACCTAATAAAATGGGCTGAGCTTGTAGGTATAATCAGATCTCATTACTTTATCAAATTGTGTAAATATACAGCTTCTTTATCTTATATCTGTCCATAAACCAATCACCAATACTTGGAGAGAACAATGGAAATTTAACATTTTATTACCATATCTCTTCTATAACCCACTAGGAGTGTAATTTCTTCTACTGGCTGTGTTAACACAGCTTGGCCTCGAGGCCAAAAACTTTAAGGATAGGTGTGGATACCACAGGCTACATAAACTATTTCAAATGCCAATATAAGGGGAATGGAAATACCTGTAAACAATTTAATGCACTCCAGCAGGTAAAGTGGATAATTGGGAACAAATTAAAGGGGAGAAATTTTTTGAGTAAACTGTCCCTTTAACATAGCTGGCAAATTTATGTTGAGGAGGAGGAGGGAAATAATCAGAGAAGGCTGTGGCTGTAATGCTACATCAGTGCCAACTTTTTTTTTTTTTTAACATGTAAAAAAAAAAAAAAAAAAGACAATCCTACATACCCAAGAATGTGGTAAATTGAGTATATGGCTGTGTTGTTTTGTTTTTTATCCAGTTTTACAGAAAGTAGATACAGCAAGTCTTTGGAGATATCGGAGCAATACATAATAAATCAACTTCCTTCTGTCGTAGACTTGTTTAGTCTTACGTTTTTTTACCATGCCACAAATCCTTATCTTTGCATACCCCATCTCTGTACTCAGTGCTACAGAATTTTGTGGCACTATTCAAATACATGATAATAGAGAAAACACATAACACAAATCTATCTCTTTAATCTTGTGTCACTTACATATATGGTGAGGGAAGTTACCATGCTTCTGAATTTAATCTCCTACGTAGCTTGTCAGGCCTATTTCTCTATGCCCCCACATGGGTATAGAAAGCTTTACTCAACACATTTTAATCATTGCATATTTTCCTTGAAAACATACTCTGGCACGTCCTTATCCTAGCACTTTCCCTGTGACACACTTTATATCGGCGTTTCTCAACTCCAGTCCACTAACCAGCCAGATTCTAAGGACTTCCCTACCTGTGTACAGGTGAGCTACTTACAGCGAGTAAGCAGCTGAGCAAACCAAGTAGGGAAATAGGATCTCACTTGTTGGTATGCTTGAGGGTAGAATGAAGAAACTCTCATTTCAGTGACCATTTATTTACCTTTTAAAAGGACCGTCAAGTCCAAAAAGACTTTCATGATTTAAATAGGGCATGTCATTTTAAACAACTTTCACATTTAATTTTCTCACCAATTTTGCTTTGTTCTCTTGGTATTATTAGTTGAAAGCTAAAGCTAGGAGGTTCATATGCTAATTTCTTAGACCCTGAAGGCCACCACTAATCTAAATGCATTTTGACAGTTTTTTACCATTAGAGGGCGTTAGTTTGTGTGTTTCATATAGATAACATTGAGCTCATGCATGTGAATTAGTCAGCACTGATTGGCTAAAATGCAAGTCTGTCCAAAGAACTGAAATAAGGGGGCAGTCTGCAAAGGCTTAGATACAAGGTAATTACAGAGGTAAAACATGTATTATAACTGTGTTGGTTATGCAAAACTGTGGAATGGGTAATTAAGGGATTATCTATCTTTTAAAACAACAATAATTCTGGTGTTGACTGTCCCTTTAACTGCATCAGAGAAAAAAAAATGAAAGGACAAGCCACTGAGTACCCCTTCCAAATGCTCCAGGTACCCCTAGGGGTACATGTATTGTAGATTGTGAAACAAGGCTCTACATCATTAAAGTGATAGTAAATCCAAGAGTTTAACTATTTCAAGGATTTACCATCACTAAAAATAATGAGTTTGTGATCATTTTATTTAAAAAAGGTGCTAAACTTACCCTGTCTGTGCCGCGGCAGCTCTAAAGTGTTCTATATGCTAGCACAGCTATTGGTTTAGAGGTGGAAATGTCTCATTGGTATAAGTGCTGTGCCGTGTGCGGCTGGAGGCTCTGACTTAAGAGCCGTCACGGCACATACAGGGTGAGTTTAGCCCTCCCCCTTTTTTTTTAATAAATGATTATTCCAACTCAACATTATTTTTAGTAATGGTAAATCCTAGCGTTTTGTTAAATAAGTCAATTTAAATAGACATAAGTCAAATTTTAAATGACCAGCCTTTTCAATAAACTTCTCTTTTAAAAGTTACAACCACTTCAGTAACGTTTCTTATTTTGCAGGGCACCTGCTACCACTGTTTCAGTAGACACTTAATTAGGCAACTTAAAGTAAATGCAAAATCCCAAAAAAGTATTAAACTGCTTGTAAATTATTTTAAAAGCATTGCAGTATATTCCATATCTAGCTTATGTCCATTATCATCTCATATCATTTCCCTTTTCTCTGCCAGCTGTTTACTGTGAAAATGCACAACTAATATGTTAAGTTTTATAATAACCCCAAATAACTAGTCATGAACATACTTAAGGGGCAGTAAACATATTGTAAGAGACATGCTGTAGAACACAATATCAATTGTTTAAAATGTTTTAAAGCAAAGTGCTGCAATTGTTTCTCAACAACCAGACTCCACCCAATCTGGGCTTTAGTCAGCAACTGGCCAGGATAACCACTGTCATATTGCATTGCAGCTCCTGAGCCTATCTAGATATGCTTTTCTACAAAAGATAATATAATGCATAACAAATTTTAACAATAGAAGTAAATGGAAACGTGAATCAAAATTGCATGCTTTATCCTAATTTATGAAAGTTTAATTTGGAGTTCCATGTCCCTTTTAATGAGAGCAGTAGATTAAAACAATATAATTGTTTACAGTAATAAATACTTTTTAACACTTTTTCTGAAAATCTGGAAACCAATGCCACAACTAAAGCTAGGGCCTTGTACATTGTGTTTTAAACATCAGTGCATTATTTGCAAATAGTAAGTTTAAAATTCAGAGGGCCACCCTTCTATAGTTTCATAAAACAGTGTTAACTTTGACCTAATCGGGAAGTGGGTATTGTTTTTCCTAATGTATTAGTCAAGCCTCTCAATATTAGGTTGGGGATGACTGAAGAGATGCATTGCTCAATATTAGGTTGGGGATGGCTGAAGAGATGCATTGCTCAATATTAGGTTGGGGATGGCTGAAGAGATGCATTGCTCAATATTAGGTTGGGGATGGCTGAAGAGATGCATTGCTCAATATTAGGTTGGGGATGGCTGAAGAGATGCATTGCTCAATATTAGGTTGGGGATGGCTGAAGAGATGCATTGGTCAATATTAGGTTGGGGATGGCTGAAGAGATGCATTGCTCAATATTAGGTTGGGGATGGCTGAAGAGATGCATTGCTCAATATTAGGTTTGGGGATGGCTGAAGAGATGCATTGCTCAATATTAGGTTGGGGATGGCTGAAGAGATGCATTGCTCAATATTAGGTTTGGGGATGGCTGAAGAGATGCATTGGTCAATATTAGGTTGGGGATGGCTGAAGAGATGCATTGCTCAATATTAGGTTGGGGATGGCTGAAGAGATGCATTGCTCAATATTAGGTTGGGGATGGCTGAAGAGATGCATTGCTCAATATTAGGTTTGGGGATGGCTGAAGAGATGCATTGGTCAATATTAGGTTGGGGATGGCTGAAGAGATGCATTGGTCAATATTAGGTTGGGGATGGCTGAAGAGATGCATTGGTCAATATTAGGTTGGGGATGGCTGAAGAGATGCATTGCTCAATATTAGGTTTGGGGATGGCTGAAGAGATGCATTGGTCAATATTAGGTTGGGGATGACTGAAGAGATGCATTGCTCAATATTAGGTTTGGGGATGGCTGAAGAGATGCATTGCTCAATATTAGGTTGGGGATGACTGAAGAGATGCATTGCTCAATATTAGGTTGGGGATGACTGACGAGATGCATTGGTCAATATTAGGTTGGGGATGACTGAAGAGATGCATTGCTCAATATTAGGTTGGGGATGACTGAAGAGATGCATTGCTCAATATTAGGTTGGGGATGGCTGAAGAGAATCATTGGTCAATATTAGGTTGGGGATGACTGACGAGATGCATTGGTCAATATTAGGTTGGGGATGACTGACGAGATGCATTGGTCAATATTAGGTTGGGGATGGCTGACGAGATGCATTGCTCAATATTAGGTTGGGGATGACTGACGAGATGCATTGGTCAATATTAGGTTGGGGATGGCTGAAGAGATGCATTGGTCAATATTAGGTTGGGGATGACTGACGAGATGCATTGCTCAATATTAGGTTGGGGATGGCTGAAGAGAATCATTGCTCAATATTAGGTTGGGGATGACTGACGAGATGCATTGGTCAATATTAGGTTGGGGATGGCTGAAGAGATGCATTGCTCAATATTAGGTTGGGGATGACTGAAGAGATGCATTGCTCAATATTAGGTTGGGGATGACTGACGAGATGCATTGGTCAATATTAGGTTGGGGATGACTGAAGAGATGCATTGCTCAATATTAGGTTGGGGATGACTGAAGAGATGCATTGCTCAATATTAGGTTGGGGATGGCTGAAGAGATGCATTGCTCAATATTAGGTTGGGGATGACTGAAGAGATGCATTGCTCAATATTAGGTTGGGGATGGCTGAAGAGAATCATTGCTCAATATTAGGTTGGGGATGACTGACGAGATGCATTGGTCAATATTAGGTTGGGGATGACTGACGAGATGCATTGGTCAATATTAGGTTGGGGATGACTGAAGAGATGCATTGCTCAATATTAGGTTGGGGATGGCTGAAGAGATGCATTGCTCAATATTAGGTTGGGGATGGCTGAAGAGAATCATTGCTCAATATTAGGTTGGGGATGACTGACGAGATGCATTGGTCAATATTAGGTTGGGGATGACTGACGAGATGCATTGGTCAATATTAGGTTGGGGATGGCTGAAGAGATGCATTGGTCAATATTAGGTTGGGGATGACTGACGAGATGCATTGGTCAATATTAGGTTGGGGATGGCTGAAGAGATGCATTGCTCAATATTAGGTTGGGGATGGCTGAAGAGATGCATTGCTCAATATTAGGTTGGGGATGACTGAAGAGATGCATTGCTCAATATTAGGTTGGGGATGACTGAAGAGATGCATTGCTCAATATTAGGTTGGGGATGACTGAAGAGATGCATTGCTCAATATTAGGTTGGGGATGACTGAAGAGATGCATTGCTCAATATTAGGTTGGGGATGGCTGAAGAGATGCATTGCTCAATATTAGGTTGGGGATGACTGAAGAGATGCATTGCTCAATATTAGGTTGGGGATGACTGAAGAGATGCATTGCTCAATATTAGGTTGGGGATGACTGAAGAGATGCATTGCTCAATATTAGGTTGGGGATGGCTGAAGAGATGCATTGCTCAATATTAGGTTGGGGATGACTGAAGAGATGCATTGCTCAATATTAGGTTGGGGATGACTGAAGAGATGCATTGCTCAATATTAGGTTGGGGATGACTGAAGAGATGCATTGGTCAATATTAGGTTGGGGATGACTGAAGAGATGCATTGCTCAATATTAGGTTGGGGATGACTGAAGAGATGCATTGCTCAATATTAGGTTGGGGATGACTGAAGAGATGCATTGCTCAATATTAGGTTGGGGATGGCTGAAGAGATGCATTGCTCAATATTAGGTTGGGGATGACTGAAGAGATGCATTGCTCAATATTAGGTTGGGGATGACTGAAGAGATGCATTGCTCAATATTAGGTTGGGGATGACTGAAGAGATGCATTGCTCAATATTAGGTTGGGGATGACTGAAGAGATGCATTGCTCAATATTAGGTTGGGGATGACTGAAGAGATGCATTGCTCAATATTAGGTTGGGGATGACTGAAGAGATGCATTGAAGCATAACAGAAAAAACAAAGTAACTTTAGCTTAAAATAGTTTATATGGTGTCATATAAAACAATTGTGTTCTCTGAGTGACAGAACATATAATCTAAAACTACTGTGCTTCAATTAGTCAAGAAGGATGTTCAGGATAATTACAAATGAGGATAATTACTAGTATATCTGCCTCTGGTCACCACCCAGATCAATAAAAATAGGAACAGGGTGCTTTTATTTTATGTCACTGTGTCATTGCCTCCTACTCTTGTGTAATTGTTGTGCTTCTTTTGTTTAAAAAAACAACACTTAATTTAGCTAGAGATTCAGATTAGGTCTGGTTATAAAGTCACTTTATAGATGCTCAGTAGGTCTATGTATATCCTTGTAATAATTATAAACAATCTGGTTATAGTCTCAGCTACAGCCAAGGGTGTGACCCTAAATATTGCTGCGCCTCAGGTACTGCAGATTGTTGTAAGCCCTTAATGACCAATCCTGTCTAAAATACATCTTTTTAAACTACTCTAATTGTCTCTTACTCATAATGTATCCAAACCAGTGCAGTGGCTTTGCATAAGGTTAAATGTAGAATGCATGTACACAATTTTCTTTAGTTTGTTTTAACAGCTAAACAAGCATTTTTTCCCTTTTGCTTTATATTCACTTTGGGCACTAAATATTAGTTTTATATTAATATGTATGAGTATTATTGCAGGAGACAAAATGAGCGTTAGAAACACGTTCTGTTTCTCACGGTGGAGACAATTATGCATGAAAATAGTTTGATATTGGTGGCCTCTCATAGCCATCTTAACCCTCTGTTTGCCAGAGAAAGCTGCAATGGACTGCTAGTTAATGTTAAATTTTTCTCTGGCAGATAAGGGATTAAAGGGCCATTAAACCCAAAATCTTTCTTTCAGGATTCAGATAGAACATACAAATTTAAACCACATTACAATTTACTTCTATTATTTATTTTGCTTCATTTTTTTAGATATCCTTAGTTGAAGAAAAAGCAATGCACATGGGTGAGCCAATCACATGAGGTTTCTATGTGCAGCAACCAATCAGCAGCTACTGAGCATATCTAGATATGCTTTTCAGCAAAGAATATCAAGATAATAAAACAAATTAGATAATAGAAGTAAATTAGAAAGATGTTTAAAAATGCATTCTCTTTCTAAATCATGAAAGAAAAAATGTGGTTGTCATGTCCCTTTAATGTTAGTTATGACAGTGTAAGCAGAAGCTCTTTTTTAATCTGATTAAAGGGGAAATGTAAAATACATTTAATTCACTGATGCATTCTTCTAGATAACTGTAATGTAATTATTAAGGTGAATGCAAATTGTAAACTGGTTTATAGATCTTAAATGTATTGCTGTAATATTTTTGTCTGGGGATGAGTATTTTCTGTTCATATTGAAGAAACACTGGTACAACTTTCTCTCTTTATATAGTTAGAAATAATTTTATCCCAGAAGAAATGTATTTTTATTAAAGGACCATAATAGTGTGTGTGTGTGTGGGGGGGGGGGGGGGAATTCGATTAACCTTTTGCTTGCAGTAAAATGAATCCCTAAATTGGTAGTTTTTTGCTCTGTAGAATATTGATAAAAGGAACCCAGCTACAACCTTATGTGTGTAACCTTTTTGTAGAGGTTAAAGTTTGTCAGGAGCCACAAGCACTGCACCTCCTTAGCTGAGCACAGTTGGTGAGTGCTGGGGTTGGTTGACAAGTGCAGCCAGTTGGCTCACCAGCCGTTTCACTCTTGGGGCCAGGAGTGCTCTGCAGTTTCTAAGTGGGACTTACAACAATTGGAAGTAGTGCAAAAAGATTACATAATATAACTAATTCCTTTTAATACATAAAGGGACACTAAATACATTTCATGCATCTCCCTCTAATTATGGGTGCTGCCATTATAGAACTTAGGTCACACTGCAGGTATCTGGAGGAGAGTTTCTGAACATGTGCAAACAGGTCAGTACTGGAATGTAATAAAAGCTAGATTTCAACAAGGCGACTAGTGGAAAACTGCAAATAAATTTGATACACGTATTTAGGGCTCCATGTACGAAGCAGCGTAAGCTACTCCGGAGCCCTTGCGGAGCAGGTTCGCACATATAAGGATGATTTCCGGAATGTAAGAAGCAGCGTTGAGAAGCTGTCCGCACACAATTTAATACATGGGGCCATTAATGTTTAATATCCCTTAAAGTGTCCATTTGCTTCCAGGACAAAGCACCTTAAAGGGACATGAAAGCCAATTTTTTTCTTTCGTGATTTAGAAAGAGCATGTCATTTTAAACAACGTTCTAATTTACTTTTATTATCTAATTGGCTTAATTCTCTTGATATCACTTGCTGAAAAGCATATCTAGATATGCTCAGTAGCTGCTGATTGGTTGCTGCACCTAGAGGCCTTGTGTGATTGGCTCACACATGTGCATTACTATTTCTTCAACAAAGGATATATAAAGAATTGAGCAAATTAGATAATAGAAGTAAATTGGAAAGTTGTTTAAAATTGCATGCCCTATCTGAATCATGAAAGTTTAATTTTGACTAGACTGTCCCTTTAATTTAATATTGGTGCAACTCGGGGAAGGTGAACAGGTTAGTAAAAGGTAGTGGAAGATTGGGACAACAGTTCGATACCCTTTTTTCCTTTCCTTTCTGTAAAAGTTTATCATTATTGCTTGTAAACACTAAGGCCTAGATTACAAGTGGAGCGCTAAATTTTATAAATGTCCACCAAATGCCCCCAAAATCAAGTGTAATATACTTTATTAAAAAATGAAGATGATAGCATCTTTTTTAATAAAGTAACTGCACTTAGCAGTTTTTGGGGGCTAAAGTTGACAGCTGTAGGGAGTTAGAAAGAAAACTGCACTGAAAAGTGCCTTTACATTGCAGTCTATGGGAACTGTGTGTTTCCGGTAAATATATATATGCTTATATACATATATATTTTGTTAATGTGTATATACAAATAGTAACACATACATATATGTAAATAGTCATATACATATATTTACAATCGCTGCGCGACTTACCTCCTTCCTTGCGCTATTGTGTCATGGCATGAGAATATGGCTCCCATTGGAGCCTATAAAACCCCAGCAATTGCGGCTAACTTGTAAGACCAGCACACGTTAGCATTACCTGGTATTACTCATTGGAGTGCAAATATTGCTTTCACGAAAGCAATATTTTACGCTCCACTTGTAATCTAGCCCTTTGTGATTACTTCCCAGGGTACTTACGGCATGTGCTTCCTCTACAAATGTATAGCACTTCTACTGCTCAAATGCTGTTGCCCCTGCCACTAGGTCCCTCCAGAGATGTAATAATTACCTTGAAGGACGATCTGTTACACAAAATGGGGGTATTTTTTAAATATAATAACAGTAACAACAAAAAAGTCAATATACAAAAGCACTTAAATTAAGGGAATGGGTTTGTTCCATCCCTTCAGTACCCCACAACTAATTTGATCACCTCTCCCTGCAGAGAAGTCGACTTTTACATTAAGGCAATATCACACCCTTAACCACAATCCCTAGTTGCTCATCTACCTAGCACTTTTATAGTCATGCATGTACCTAGCAAAATTCCTACTCATGCACTCAACACTCTTTATACACAGGCGTCCTTCCCCACTTACACAGAATCTGAATAACCCTCACACACAACCCTTGTAACCCAGTCTGACTTAAATTTATTCAGCCATCAGTTATATGTTGTTAGCTTTAAAATATAGTTCAAATATTATAATGTAAGTTTAAAAATAAAAAAATAGTTGTATATATTTGCTGTTCCCATTGAAAATAACAACTCTGAAATGAATATTCAGCCAAAATGAACGCCCACATGAATGAAAATCATCCGAACCAAAAAATCCTAAACAAATGTTTTGTCTGTGCACAAGGCACTCTCCTATCTGTACACACGGCACACAGACTTCCCAGTCTTACACATGCTCTCCCATACATGCACTCTTCTCCTTTTCACAGAACAGCAGGTGATCTATGCATACTCACTAGGTTCTATCCCACAGGCACTCTTGCCACCTTTACACACAAGTCTGTACACTCTCCCACACCATACGCTGCCAGACATACTCCTACTATAACACACACCCCTTGGTGCTCTCCTACTCTTATGTTGAAATTGTTTTTATTACATTTTTACAAATAAAATATACGTGTCAAACATTCCATCACAATACATCCATTTGTCTGTCATTAAAGGGACACTGAACCAAAAAAAATATTTTGTGATTCAGATAGAGCATACAATTTTAAGTAACTTTCTAATTTACTCCTATTATAAATTGTTCTTCATTCTCTTGCTATCTTTATTTGAAAAATAATGCATCTAAGCTGGGGGGGGGGGTTTGGTTCAGGTCTATGGACAGCACTTTTTTATTGGTGGATGAATTTATCCAATCAGCAAGAAAACTCAGGTTGTTCACCAAAAATGGGCCGGCATCTAAACTTACATGCTTGCTTTTCAAATAAACATACCAAGAGAATAAAGAAAATTTGATATTAGGAGTAAATTAGAAAGTTGCTTAAAAATGGGCCGGCATCTAAACTTACATGCTTGCTTTTCAAATAAACATACCAAGAGAATAAAGAAAATTTGATATTAGGAGTAAATTAGAAAGTTGCTTAAAAATGGGCCGGCATCTAAGCTTACATTCTTGCATTTCAAATAAAGATACCAACAGAATGAATCAAATTTGATAATAGGAGTAAATTAGAAAGTTGCTTAAAATTTCATGCTCTATCTGAATCACAAAATAAAAAAATTGGGTTCAGTGTCCCTTTAAAGGCTAAGGAGCCAGCACATTTTTGGTTCCGAACCATGGACAGCACTTGTTTATTGGTGCTGTCTAATCAGCAAGGACAACCCAGGTTGTTCACCAAAAATGGGCCGGCATCTAAACTTACATTCTTGCTTTTCAAATAAACATGCCAAGAGAATAAAGAAAATTTGATATTAGGAGTAAATTAGAAAGTTGCTTAAAATTGCATGCTCTATCTGAATCACAAAAGAAAAAAAATTGGGTTCAGTGTCCCTTTAAGTTCTACAGGGTAACATGGTAGCAACATTTTACAACATTCCATAATATGTTTTCCAGTATGTACTATCTTCTCATAATAGTGCTACTCAGAAGTATCTGCATTAAACTTACAAGTTGTGTCTCCACGTAGATCAATTTATTTCTGTTGTTGTTGTGGGTCTCGGCTCGTGTCCCTCGTATTTATATCTTGGAGCTTTAAAATTAGTTATTTCTTCAATTCAAGAAACATGATAAATGGTTCCCATTGTATTAGGAAGCTCTCTGTTATTTAGGGTCTCAGCAGCTGAACGCGCCATATTGTAGTTGTATAATATCTTATTCTTTATAAAAGCAAAAATAGGTGTGGTTGACTTCCAGAATTGGGCGATACTTAGTCTTACTGTAGTGCAAATCATCATGGCTAGTTTACAATTCGTCTTAGGACTACCACAGGGACCGGGAAATGAAGAAGTGTCTGTTCTATTGTTAATGTAATTTGTTTTTGGAAGATTGAACTTAGTAGTTCAGATGTTTGGTCCAATATTTCCCCATTTTTTTCACATTCCCACCACATATGTAAGTATGTGCCCCTTTCACCACATCCTCTATAGCAGTGTTTTATCTCTCTCCTACTCTTAAACAAACCCAGGCCCTCTCCCACTCTTAAAAATTCACAGCTAGTTGCTATCCTAAGCTGTACACTTCCAGGGGCATTCACACTCTTATGCGCTCCTCCAAGCAATTTACCACCATTCCATACACCCTAGTTTTTCAACCTGTGGGGTACTTGGGACATTGACGAGGGGTACTCCAGGGACTGGCCTTTATTTTTTTTCTACTGATGTAGCTATTTTAAACATAACATATCAACGAAAGCTATGTTTCTCATTTCTACCCTTGAGCTTTCCTAACAGGACAGAGTGTGAGTATTTCCCTGCCTAGGTTAGACCACTACGCAATCACTGATCCACCTCAAATTGGTAAAACCTTAGATTGTGTCTGGCGTTGAGCCTCACTGATATGAACTGAGAAAGTATTACTGTGACCAAGTGTCTCAAAGACAAGTGGCAGATAAATGTTCCACTGTGAAATAAAGTGCATCATACTGAAGTGTGACGCAGTATAACGAGACAGATAAAGTGTATGAAATGGTTAATCAAATTAAAGACTGTAGCATAAATTACTTTCCTTATGCAGAAAAGTTTTATTTTGCTCTTTTTTTTAATGTAAGAAGCACATTAATTGCTTATAAGTATTAATATCAATGGACTATATATCTGTGTTTTAATATTGTAAAATATTAAATTCCGGAAAACATAAAAGAAATGTGATTCGTGTATATATATATAATTTTTATTAAAATATCAGATGCAAGCTTGCGAAATAAAGTAATACACGGTTTCCATTTTTGCTCATGTAAAATTTTAATAACATTTGTGCTACAGTTGGGGTACATAGAAGACTTGTATGCCTACAGGGGTACTTGCTACAAAAATGCTGAGAAATACTGCCATACACGATTTGTGGGATATTTAGATTACTTAAAGGAGCATTGCAGTTAAAAAAAATTACATGTTCTAATTGGTTAGAGCAGGAGAAGACAACCTTTTGGTATTGTGCCAGAGTAATACTTCGAGGTCCCTTGGAGTGGCAGCCCTATATTTTTTTATTATTATTAACCTGGAACAAATGGTTAAAACAGTTAAACTGTAAATAATTACAACATAATAGCATAGCGCACAACCTGTCATGTGGGAATATTGAGGGATTATGGTAGTGTGCATGATAAAGCATCTGCATGGTTTTATGTTTCAAAAAGCAGTATTATGGGAAAACTAGCCCTTAGCTTTAGTAAGCAAACACACAAACCTGTTGGTTCAGTAATATCTGTTCTCAGGTATGCTGTAACTAGTTGCTTTATTTATTGTAATCAACTATACTAGCATAACGTTTTCCACCTCTGAATCTTGTTTTGTGTGTTCTTTTGTCTCTCTGACATAAAGCCCAGAGGCGTAGCTAGTATTAAAGGGACAGTTTACTCAAAAAATGTTTCCCCTTTAATTTGTTCCTAATCATCCACTTTACCAGCTGGAGTGTATTAAATGGTTAACAAGTATTTCCCTTATATTGACATTTATAATAGTTGATTTCGCCTGTGGTATCCCCACCCATCGTGAAAGTGTGTTAACACATCCAGTAGAAGAAACTACACTTCCAGTGGGGTATAGAAGAGATAAGGTAATAAAAAGTTAATTTTCCATTGTTCTCTCCAAGTATTAGTGATTGATTTACGGACAGATATAAGCTAAAGAAGCAAGTGTATGTACACAATGTGATAAAGTAATGAGATCTGATTATACCTACAAGCTCAACCCATTTTTTTAGGTTGTGGCTTCAAAACACAAAATCAGCTAATTCATATACACAAAGAAACCTTAAAAAGCAAATCTCATACATTTTATACTGGGAACACATTAAAGGAACACAATTTTATAGTATACTGTCCCTTTAATGATATATTTATACACTCAAACACATACACACAAAAACACATGCACGCATTCACACATATATGCACGTACACACATGCACACACACAAAGCGATGCACAAGTACTGCAGCACTAATACAAACTCCACAGCAAACTGCTTGCTTTCTTTTCAGAGCTTTCTTTATTTTTCCCGGCTGTTTTTCAGTCCCTATTTTTAGTGGCTTCTAGAGGTGATTAAAGAAGCTGCAGCCTGGTAAACAAGCTGCTCTGAAACCTGATACTGCTTGAGCAGCAGCAGGTGGCCCCCTAAACGGACAGGCCCGGTAGTAGTGGAGATCCCAGAGACCCCTGTAGTTACAACCCTGATAAAACCCATAAACTTTTTTTTATGATTCATATACAGCAGGGGTTTTTCAACTCCAGGCCTCCCTAACAGGCAAGATTTTCAGGCTATTTAAACTGGATCACCGGTAAAATAACCAGCTAATAACTAACCATGGTTATTTACATGCTCTTACCCAAGGTTATCCTGAAAATCTGACCAGTTAGGGATGCCTGAGGACTGGATTGAAAACCCCTGAAAAAGAGCATACATTTTTAAACAACTTTCCAATTTACTTATATTATCATATTGTCTTAAAGGGACACTGAATCCAATTTTTTTCTTTTGTGATTCAGATAGAGCATGCAATTTTAAGCAACTTTCAAATTTACTCCTATTATCAATTTTTCTTTGTTCTCTTGCTATCTTTATTTGAAAAAGGAGGCATCTAAGCTTTGTTTTCGTTCAGAACTCTGGACAGCACTTTTTTTATTGGTGGATGAATTTATCCACCAATCAGCAAGGACAACCCAGGTTGTTCACCAAAAATGGGCCGGCATCTAAACTTACATTCTTGCATTTCAAATAAAGATACCAAGAGAATGAAGAAAATTTGATAATAGGAGTAAATTAGAAAGTTGCTTAAAATTTCATGCTCTATCTGAATCACGAAAGAAAAAATTTGGATTCAGTGTCCCTTTAATTCTCTTGGTATCCTTTATTGAAGGAGCAGCGATGCACTTCTGGGTGATAGCTGAAAACATCTGCTCTCAGCTCCTGAGCCTTCCTCTGTATGCTTTTTCAACAAAGGATACCAAAGAAACAAAGCAGATTAGATTAAGTTAAAATTGTATGCTATATCTTAATCAAGAAAAAAAATATGTTGGGTCTCATGTCCCTTTAATCCAGTTACTGGACATATATTTCAGTGCCTGGAGACCTTTTTTATTTGCACAGGGGCTTATGAGAGCCCCTATTTGCACATCAGTTACATAACAATACTGAAAGCCCCTTATTTATATGTGGATAACCCCTTCTTTTTACTATAATGTTTAGAGGGGAAAAAATCTATTTATGCATTTTCCTCCCCACACTTTTTGTTGCATTTTTTTTACACGCTATGATATATACATAAAATAATGTTACAGTTTGAATCTTCTGGGTCTCCTGAAAAAAAGATGTATAATATGTAACATAGTAACATAGTAACATAGTAGATAAGGTTGAAAAAAGACTGAAGTCCATCGAGTTCAACCTATACAAATCTAAAATACTTACAAAAAGCTCCAGTTAAGCTTAAATAACCCCATTAAAATGTGACCCATTTAATACTAGCAATCATATCCATGAATTTTGTTTATATACAGAAATTTATCCAGACTATTTTTAAATGTATCTATGGTATTGGCATTCACTACCTCCTTTGGTAATGAGTTCCACAATTTTATTGCTCTTACAGTGAAAAAACGTTTCCGTTGCAGGAGATTAAATCTCCTTTCCTCCAACCTTAAATTATGACCTCTTGTCAGAACCAATTTTCTTGGAATAAAAAGAGCTTCTGCCATCTCTGTATATGGGCCTTGAATATATTTATATAAAGTAATCATGTCACCTCTCAAGCGCCTTTTTTCTAAAGAGAACAGACCCAGTTTGGCTAGCCTCTCCTCATAGGTTAATTTCTCCAATCCCCTTATTAGCTTTGTGGCCCTTCTCTGAACTTTTTCTAGTTCTGCAATATCTTTTTTAGCAATCGGTCCCCAGAACTGCACTCCAAACTCAAGGTGAGGTCTTACCAGGGCTTTATATAATGACAGAATTATGCTTTCCTCCCTTGAATCAATGCCTCTTTTAATACATGCTAGTATCTTATTAGCCTTTGAAGCCGCTGCCCTGCATTGTGCACTCATCTTTAGCTTGTTATCTATTACTACTCCCAAATCCCTTTCCTCCTGTGTTTGGCTAAGTCTTGTCCCATTTAAAAAATACATAGCCTGCTTATTTTTACTTCCAAAATGTAGAACCTTACATTTTTCCATATTAAATCTCATTTTCCATTCAATTGCCCATAGTTCTAATTTTAGCAAATCCCTTTGCAAAGAGAGTTCATCCTGCTCTGACCTAATGACCTTACTTAACTTAGTATCATCTGCAAAAATAGAGATGTCGCTATTTAATCCTTGCTCCAAGTCATTTATAAAAATATTAAAAAGAACAGGGCCCAGTACTGATCCCTGGGGGACGCCACTGATTACCTTTGTCCAATCTGAGTATGATCCATTTACTGCTACTCGTTGCTCCCTATCTTTTATCCAGTTATTTATCCATGAGCTAACATTTTCAGCTATTCCCAGTCCCTTAATTTTGTGCATTAATCTCTCATGTGGCACTGTATCAAATGCCTTTGCAAAATCTAAGTATATCACATCAACTGATTCCCCTTTATCTATATTTTTACTTACTTCCTCGTAGAATCTAATTAGATTAGTTTGACATGATCTATTTCTCCTAAAGCCATGCTGATTAGAACTCATAATCTTGTTTACACGAATATGCTCATCAATATAATCCCTTATAATCCCTTCAAATATCTTCCCCACTATTGATGTCAGACTAACTGGTCTATAGCTTCCTGGATCATCCCTGCTTCCCTTTTTGAAGAGTGGCACCACATCAGCTTTACGCCAATCCTGGGGTACCATGCCTGAGGATAATGAGTCTTGAAAAATTAAGAGTAAAGGTTTGTCTATAACAGTGCTAAGTTCCCTTAACACCCTTGGGTGTATTCCATCTGGGCCTGGAGTTTTATTTACCTTAATATTTTTTAGTTTTTTCCTGATATCCTCTAAACAAAACCCAGTTAGTGGTATGGACTGGCATGTTCTATTCTGTTCCAAAGTATCATTCAATGGTTCCTCTCTTGTGTATACTGAAGAAAAAAACTGGTTTAGTACCTCAGCCTTCTCCCTGTCATTATTTATCATGCTACCCTCCACACATTTTAATGTACCTATATTATCCTTCTTAGATTTTTTGCTATTTATGTACTTAAAGAACCTTTTAGGGTTAGACTTAGAATCCTTGGCAATTAATTTTTCATATTCAATTTTGGCTAATTTGATTGCTTTTTTGCATGCTTTGTTACATTCCTTATAAATATTGTATGTGTTTGTTTCTCACTGAAAAATGACATACGGTAGGGCCTAAATATAAGCAGGAATAGGCAAGGTGTCCGTACACGGATACTGGTGTCCGTGACTGGCCCTTGCAGTGTCCTCCACCTGTTTTGCGTAGGGGAGGAAGGAGTAGGACAGATGAATTCTGGTCCTGACTCCTCCTTGATGAAGACGGCACTACGTTTTGCAGGGTTTGGGCCGCACCCACAGGACGCCAACTAGTATTGGGAAAGTGAGAGAGAGGGAAGACACAAGCTGCCTGCAGTGCAGCCTGTGCCAACCACCCGTGAGCCGTGACCCATCCCAATTCCTTGATATGTGCCGCAGCGTGGTGCTGGTGTCTGTGTGTAGAAGACCGCTGCCTACTCTGATAAACCTTACCTAACCAAGTAGGTAACCAACCATGATGATCATGTGATTAGCATCAAGGTGGGTGAGTTTGGTTAGGATTTGCAGACTCTCAATACAAAAAAAAAAAGAAAGGTTAGAATTTTAAAAACATTTTATACCAGTATACCACAAGCAGTCTTAATATAAATGTTATTTTAAACTTGTTTGATTAGATGACTAATTTGTACTTGTAGAACTAGACCAGGGGCAACCAACAAGCAGCCCATTTGACAGCAAAGTGTCGCTCTCCTGACTTATAGAAACTTAGAATATGTCAGCAGATAGGAACAATTCGGCCTATCTAGTCTGCCCAATTTTCTGAATACTTTTATTAGTTCCTGGCCTTATCTTATGACTAGCATAACCTTATGCCTATCCCATGCATTTTTAAACTCCTTCACAGTCTCTACCACTTCTGCTGGATGGCTGTTCCACCATGTATCCACTACCCTCTAGGTAAAGAGTGTTTTTTGATGTTTTTAATTTGAAATGTATCTTGGTGTCCTTCACTAAGGTCTGTACTTTAGAAATGTCCGCCACAGCCTTGATCCTTGCCTATCCCTGATATGTGGCATTTAAAAATTGCAAAGCAGCTCAGCACAGGGGAGGAAATGGCTGAGGTTAAAGGGTTAAAATGTATGGTAAATTGTTACTTTAGGTATATTTTTGTATATGAAATATTTGCTATCTGAGAGCTGCTATCTGAAACCACAACCCAATACAGGGTTTAAATTACGAGTGGCCCGCTAACTGTTGCACACAAGCGATAAGGGGTATATTGCGGCTCTTTGCACATGTTGGAAGTAGCGTGCGAATTACAAGTTGAAAGTAAATGTGTTCGCTTGTGCGCAACTGAATTTAATGCACGTTGGTATCACGTGACTTCAGAGCTGTTGACTGTTTCGCTCAACAAAAAAGTGGAAATAAAAACATCAAAAATACATTTAAAAGTACAGTTACACTCGTAAAAGCACCATCTAATAAAAAAAATATATATATATTTTTATAAGGGCTCAAACATGAGGTCTCAGGTGGCAAAGGGCTTTACCATATATACTGTATGTTTATATGTGTTTACATATGTATTTATATGTGCATATATGTACTTACAGGCATATATACACGTATAAACACATAAATACATATGTATACATATATAGACATTATATATACTGTATGTGTGTGTGTATATATATATATAAGTGCATTGGAGCCCTTTGCAGTCAAGTAGCTGAATTAAAAAAAAAAAAATCATATCTATGCAATATTCAAGTGTTTAACTGTGTATTTACTGTAAATATATGGGGGATGGGGATATGATGGGGATACGTTCTAAGTATTTTTAACCTTTCCCACGGTTATGCCGTTGTATTCCGTCACAACGGCGCTGGGCTTTAAAGCCGTTATGATGGAATACAACATCATATTCAACGGCTGTCCTGAAGCCTACTGCGCTTGCAGGATTTGATCGCGGTCTGGAGGGCGTTCCTAGCATCATAGGGACGCCCCCCCAGACCCGATCCCATAATTGAAATCTCGCGATCGTTTGCACGATCGCATGATTTCAATTTGTCTACATCGCAACATTATAACCCGGTCACGAAAGGGTTAAATAGATATTCCTATATATATCTGTATATATCTATACCTATATATAATCATATATATAGAAATATCATCACCTATTTGGTAATAGTTGTTGTTATCCCTTGGAATATCACAACACAAATATATATAGGGTGAATAAAGTTAGTGGCTTGTCAAGATATTGGGTGATAAGTTATGGAATAAATAAACACCCAGCACTATATAATGACACAGTAGTGACACTGGCACATGTGTATAGCCAGACAAGGGCTGGTTATAGGGTCAGTGGTATCTGCATCAGTATAATAACACCCAGCGCTATATAATGACACAGTAGTGACACTGGACATGGGTATAGCCAGAGGAGGGCTGGTTATAGGATCAGTGGTGTCTGCATCAGTATAATAGCACCCAGCACTATATAATGACACAGTAGTGACACTGGACATGGGTATAGCCAGAGGAGGGCTGGTTATAGGATCAGTGGTATCTGCATCAGTATAGTAATACCCAGCGCTATATAATGACACAGTAGTGACACTGGCACATGTGTATAGCCAGACAAGGGCTGGTTATAGGGTCAGTGGTATCTGCATCAGTATAATAACGCCCAGCACTATATAATGACACAGTAGTGACACTGGACATGGGTATAGCCAGAGGAGGGCTGGTTATAGGATCAGTGGTATCTGCATCAGTATAGTAATACCCAGCACTATACAAAGACACAGTAGTGACACAGGCTCATGGGTATAGCCAGAGGAGGGCTGGTTATAGGATCAGTGGTATCTGCATCAGTATAACACCCAGCGCTATATAATGACACAGTAGTGACACTGGCACATGGGTATAGCCAGAGGAGGGCTGGTTATAGAATCAGTGGTATCTGCATCAGTATAATAACACCCAGCACTATATAATGACACAGTAGTGACACTGGCACATGGGTATAGCCAGAGGAGGCTGTTTATAGGATCAGTGGTATTTGCATCAGTATAGTAACACCTAGCACTATACAAAGACAAAGTAGTGACACTGGCTCATAGGTATAGCCAGAGAAGGGCTGGTTATAGGGTCAGTGGTATCTGCATCAGTATAATAAAACCAAGCACTATATAATGACACACTAGTGACACTGGCACATGGGTATAGCCAGAGGAGGGCTGGTTATAGGATCAGTGGTATCTGCATCAGTATAATAACACCAAGCACTATATAATGACACAGTAGTGACACTGGCACATGGGTATAGCCAGAGGAGGGCTGGTTATAGGATCAGTGGTATCTGCATCAGTATAATAACACCAAGCCCTATACAAAGACACAGTAGTGACACTGGCTCATTTGTATAGCCAGAGGAGGGCTGGTTATAGGATCAGTAGTATCTGCATCAGTATAATAACACCAAGCACTATATAATGACACAGTAGTGACACTGGCTCATGGGTATAGCCAGAGGAGGGCTGGTTATAGGACCAGTGGTATCTGCATCAGTATAACACCAAGCACTATATAATGACACAGTAGTGACACTGGCACATGGGTATAGCCAGAGGAGGGCTGGTTATAGGACCAGTGGTATCTGCATCAGTATAACACCAAGCACTATATAATGACACAGTAGTGACACTGGCACATGGGTATAGCCAGAGGAGGGCTGGTTATAGGATCAGTGGTATCTGCATCAGTATAATAACAACCAGCACTATAAAATGACACAGTAGTGACACTGGTTCATGGGTATAGCCAGAGGAGGGCTGGTTATAGGATCAGCGGTATCTGCATCAGTATAATAACACCAAGCACTATATAATGACACAGTAGTGACACCGGCACATGGGTATAGCCAGAGGAGGGCTGGTTATAGGATCAGTGGTATCTGCATCAGTATAATAACACCCAGCGCTATATAATGACACAGTAGTGACACTGGTACATCGGTATAGCCAGAGGAGGACTGGTTATAGAATCAGTGGTATCTGTATCAGTATAATAACACCCAGCACTATATAATGACACAGTAGTGACACTGGCACATGGGTATAGCCAGAGGAGGGCTGGTTATAAGATCAGTGGTATCTGCATCAGTATAATAACACCCAGCACTATATAATGACACAGTAGTGACACTGGCACATGGGTATAGCCAGAGGAGGGCTGGTTATAGGATCAGCGGTATCTGCATCAGTATAATAACACCCAGCGCTATATAATGACACAGTAGTGACACTGGCACATGGGTATAGCCAGAGGAGGGCTGGTTATAGGATCAGTGGTATCTGCATCAGTATAATAACACCCAGCACTATATAATGACACAGTAGTGACACTGGCACATGGGTATAGCCAGAGGAGGGCTGGTTATAGGATCAGTGGTATCTACATCAGTATAATAACACCAAGCACTATATAATGACACAGTAGTGACACTGGCTCATGGGTATAGCCAGAGGAGGGCTGGTTATAGGATCAGCAGTATCTGCATCAGTATAACACCAAGCACTATAAAATAATGTTTTTAATTTCAAATGTACCTTGGTGTCCTTCACTAAGGTCTGTACTTTGGAAAATGTCTCTTCAGGTTGACTCAGATTGTGCTGCTCTTGGAGTATCCCCTGCATCCCTGGAGATAAAAGACAAAGTGCTTTGAGAACCAAAGTAGATAAGATTTCTGAAAATTTGGAAAGACATTAACCCCTTAATGACCACAGCACTTTTCCATTTTCTGTCCGTTTGGGACCAAGGCTATTTTTACATTTTTGCAGTGTTTGTGTTTAGCTGTAATTTTCTTCTTACTCATTTACTGTAGCCACACATATTATATACCGTTTTTCTCGCCATTAAATGTACTTTCTAAAGATACCATTATTTTCATCATATCTTATAATTTACTATAAAAAAAATGATAAAATATGAGGAAAAATGGAAAAAAACACACTTTTTCTAACTTTGACCCCCAAAATCTGTTACATATCTAAAACCACCAAAAAACACCCATGCTAAATAGTTTCTAAATTTTGTCCTGAGTTTAGAAATACCCAATGTTTACATGTTCTTTGCTTTTTTTGCAAGTTATAGGGCCATAAATACAAGTAGCACTTTGCTATTTCCAAACCATTTTTTTCCAAAATTAGCGCTAGTTACATTAGAACACGGATATCTTTCAGGAATCCCTGAATATCCCTTGACATGTATATATTTTTTTTTAGTAGACATCCCAAAGTATTGATCTAGGCCAATTTTGGTATATTTCATACCACCATTTCACCGCCAAATGCGATCAAATCCAAAAAATCGTTCACTTTTTCACAAATTTTTTCACAAACTTTCGGTTTCTCACTGAAATTATTTACAAACAACTTGTGCAATTATGGCATAAATGGTTGTAAATTCTTCTCTGGCATCCCCTTTGTTCAGAAATAGCAGACATATATGGCTTTGGCGTTGCTTTTTGGTAATTAGAAGGCCGCTAAATGCCACTGCGCACCACAAGTGTATTATGCCCAGCAGTTAAGGGGTTAATTAGGGAGCTTGTAGGGTTAATTTTAGCTTTAGTGTAGTGTAGTAGACAACCCCAAGTATTGATCTAGGCACATTTTGGTATATTTCATGCCACCATTTCACCGCCAAATGCGATCAAATTAAAAAAAACTTAAAATTTTTCACAATTTTAAGTTTCTCACTGAAATCATTTACAAACAGCTTGTGCAATTATGGCACAAATGGTTGTAAATGCTTGTCTGGGATCCCCTTTGTTCAGAAATAGCAGACATATATGACTTTGGCGTTGCTTTCTGGTAATTAGAAGGCCGCTAAATCCTGCTGCGCCTCACACATGTATTATGGCTAGCAGTGAAGGGGTTAATTAGGGAGTTTGTAGGGAGCTTGCAGGGTTAATTTTAGCTTTAGTGTAGAGATCAGCCTCCCATCTGACACATCCCACCCCCTGATCCATCCCAAACAGCTCCCTTCCCTTCCCTCCCCCACAATTGTCCCCGCCATCTTAAGTACTGGCAGAAAGTCTGCCAGTACTAAAATAAAAGGGGTTTTAAAAAAAAAAAAAAAAAATTTTTTTAGCATATGTACATATGCTACTGTGTAGGATCCCCCCCTTAGCCCCCAACCTCCCTGATCCCCCCCAAAACCACTCTCTAACCCTCCCCTCTGCCTTATTGGGGGCCATCTTGGGTACTGGCAGCTGTCTGCCAGTACCCAGTTTGCAATAAAAAGTGCAATAAAAAGTGCTTTTTTGTTTTGTTTTTCTTTTCTGTAGTGTAGCTTCCCCCACCCCCACACAAACAAACCCCCACCACCTTGCTGATCGTTTGTTTTTTTTTTGTTTTTTTACTTTCAACATTTTTAATTTTCAAAATTTTCTGTAGTGTAGCAGTTCCCGCCCCCACCCTCCCGTGCGCGCCCCCAGCCACCCCCGCCCACGATCCCGCCCCCCATTCACATAACCAGGGCCATCGATGGCCGCCACCCGCCTCCCGGTCCGGCTCCCACCCACCAACGCAGTAAGCCACCTATCTCCGGTGCAGAGAGGGCCACAGAGTGTCTCTCTCTGCACCGGATGGCTTACAAAGGTTATTGCAGGATGCCTCCATATCGAGGCATCACTGCAATAACCGGAAAGCAGCTGGAAGTGAGCAGGATCGCTTCCAGCTGCTTTCCACACTGAGGACGTGCAGGGTACGTTCTCAGGCATTAACTGCCTTTTTTCTGAGGACGTACCCTGCACGTCCTCAGTCGTTAAGGGGTTAATAATAATAATTTGATGAGATAATTCCAGCAGAGTATAACAGTGCCAAAACTCTGTCAACAGAAGAATTTAAAAGATTAATTGAAGTTCGTAAAGAAAAGTGTGCCACAACAAACAAAGAAGACACAAGTCTATTACCAAGCTCATGGCCAAGAACTAAATCGGCAAGGAATTCAATGTCTCAGAATGACTGGTGAAACTAAGCAGAACACTAGTGAAGGTACACAGGATCCTTCCCGAGACAGGAAATATTGTCTATTCTTCTGATGGATCTGCAAGCCGATATAAAATACAAGAAGATTTTTGCCAATCTGTTTAACCATGAGAAGAACTTTGGTATAAAATCCAAATAGAACGTCTTTGCAACGTCCTATGGCAAAAATGCATGTGACGTGGTTGGAGGAACAACTAAGCTAGAAACAACAAAAGCCAGTTTGTAGAGGACAACAGAGGGTCAAATCCTCACCTCCTGAAGATATGTTCCTCTTTTGTAACAAGAAGATTATGGGGGTTACATAAATCTGTGTCAAAAGCAAGGAAGTAACTAAATTTCATAAACTGAAACTCAAGGACAGGTTTGGTAAGTGTGAGAGAATTTCAGGTACAAGAAAATGTCACCGTTTTGATGCAGTATCAGAGAGTACAGATGCTTCTTTACATTTGCCTTGCAAAAGTTTGAAGAACATGCAGTGATGAAATTTGTCCCCCTGAAGCTATGGAATAATGACTGTGTCGCTTGTATCTATGATGACCAGCGTTGGTTAGGCTTGATTAAGGACATCAGCGATGAAAACTGTGTTGTTTTTGTAAAACCTGGGCCAAGAAGACCATTCATGGGTTCCCATGAAAATGCTCCCAGAAAACTGACACCTGCTGAATTGACTACTGCCACAACAACATTTCCAAGAGACTGAGTGAGTAATCTCACAGCTTCTGATCAAACATGTAGCTTGAAATTGTGGTGTGTCAATCATAAACATAATTATTGCAAAATACAGTTCATTTTTGTTATTGTGTCATTTCTCAAAACGTATTAATAAAGTAGGCTTTTCTGACAGAGATAATCAACCTGAAAATGAGGGGAAATGTTAAAATATTGCACTTTCTCGCCCCCTTAAAACAATAATAATAATAAGAGAACCCTCATACTGAAATGTTCTTCATGCACGCTACAGTTACCTAGGTACCCCCTAAAAAAATTAGGGTTGAGACTCTAACCCTTCCAAAAAATAAATTAACCCTAAAAGTGGAAGTTTCAACAATGTTTATCATTGCATTAGGACTTAAGTTCTAAGTCTCAGATTCAAGAATGTGCAAAATGTTTATATATGAATGTGTACATTGTAATGTGATCTATAGATCAGTTTTAGTTCCAAGGAGCTAGAACCTTCCTGAGCTGAGATATTGAGGTTTCTATAAACAGCTGTAAAACCAAAATTTGTTGTGCGCCGTGACACAAAGATGGCTGCTGTAGTTAAACCAAGTAAAATAAAAATACTGGTAGTTTTGCAATATCATAGAGGTAATCACTCAAAAAAAATATTGAAATTAAAAATGGTTAAGCGACCAACCTGACAATTATTGGAGAACTTGAGATGGATTCACCTTCTAGTAAAAGTTATTACTGTTTTCTAGTGGCATATACACATATGCTGTGAGGGCCCGTGCACCATTATTCAAATACCACACCTTCTCAGAGAGTCAACAGTGGCTTATTTGACACAATACACACCATGTATTGGCTTCGCCCCAAAGTAATCAGCTCTTTTACCTGTAAAAAAAGTACAATACCCCCCCAACATTAAAACCCACCACCCACATACCCCTACTCTAAAACCCACCCAATCCCCCCTTTAAAAAACCTAACACTAACCCCCTGAAGATCACTTTACTTTGAGCCGTCTTTACCCAGCCGGGCACAAGTGGTCCTCCATACGGCAGAAGTCTTCATCCGATCGGGGCAGAAGAGGTCCTCCAGACGGCAGAAGGCTTCATCCAGGCTGCATCTTCTGTCTTCATCCTTCCGGCGCGGAGCGGGTCCATCTTCCATCCAGCCGACGCGGAGCATCCTCTTCAATCGAAGAATGAAGGTTCCTTAAAATGACGTCATCCAAGATGGCGTCCCTCGAATTCCGATTGGCTGATAGGATTCTATCAGCCAATCGGAATTAAGGTAGGAAAAATTGAAGTTCAATTAGTTAGTTTACTCTAACTGAGAAGGCAGCAGGCATTAGCTCCGGTTGGGCCTAAACTGATGTTCTGTTAACCGGAGGGCAGGTAGGCGCCACATTTTTTCAAATTAAATATATGTTTTGCTATAAATATCTTTTAGAGGTTAAATTCACCCTTTGCTCTTAGGGTGCAATAATTTTTGGCACTATTGAATATGTGTAGTTAATTATATAGCGTTATTTAACCTTTTTAGGCGGTTTGGGAAAAATTGTGCCCTTTTTTTATTTCTTAAAGGCGCACTACACGTTTTTCAAAAAATTGTTTAAATCAATAAATAAAGTGTTTAACGACTATTGTGGTTATTACTAGTCTGTTCAACATGTCTGACATTGAGGAAACTCATTGCTCTATGTGTTTAGAAGCCATTGTGGAACCCCCTCTTACATTGTGTACCTCTTGTACTGAAAGTTCCTTACATTGTAAAAAGCATATTTTAGGTAAAGAAAGTGTGCCTAAGGATGATTCTCAATCTGAAGAAAATCAGGATATGCCATCCAATTCCCCCCAAGTGCCACAACCTTTAACACCCACACAAGCGACGCCAAGTACCTCTAGTGCGTCTAATTCTTTTACTCTGCAGGAGATGGCTTCAGTTATGTCAACTACCCTTACAGAGGTATTATCTAAATTACCAGTGTTAAAGGGTAAACACAGTAGGTCAGGTATTAATGTGAATACTGAATCCTCTGATGCTTTATTGGCTATTTCCGATGTACCCTCACAGTGCTCTGAGTTGGGGGTCAGGGAATTGCTGTCTGAGGGAGAACTTTCAGACTCAGGAAATATGTTACCTCACACAGATTCGGATGTCATGTCCTTTAAATTTAAGCTTGAACACCTCTGCCTGTTACTTCGGGAGGTTTTAGTGACTCTGGATGATTGTGACCCTATTGTGATACCACCAGAGAAATTGTGTAAGATGGACAAATAACTAGAGGTACCTACTTAAACTGATGTTTTTCCGGTTCCTAAAAGAATTTCGGAAATTGTAAAAAAGGAATGGGATAGACCAGGTATACCGTTCTCTCCCCCTCCTAATTTTAAGAAAATGTTTCCCATATCAGAGGGTCTTCTAAAGAAATTATTTATTCATCAGGGATTTATTTTACAACCTACAGCTTGCATTGTTCCAGTTACTACTGCAGCAGCTTTTTGGTTTGATGCTCTAGAAGAGTCTCTGAAGGTTGAGACTCCATTAGAGGACATTTTGGATAGAATTAAGGCTCTCAAGCTAGCTAATTCTTTTATTACAGATGCCGCTTTTCAAATTGCTAAATTAGCGTTGAAAAATGCAGGATTTGCCATTTTAGCGCGTAGAGCGTTATGGCTCAAATCTTGGTCTGCTGATGTGTCATCAAAATCTAAGCCTTTAGCTATTCCTTTTAAGGGTAAGACCCTATTCAGGCCTGAATTGAAGGAAATCATTTCTGACATTACTGGAGGTAAAGGCCATGCCCTACCTCAGGATAAGTCTGTTAAGATGAGGGGTAAACAAAATAATTTTCGT
The DNA here is from genome assembly GCF_027579735.1 of Bombina bombina. NCBI lineage: Eukaryota > Metazoa > Chordata > Amphibia > Anura > Bombinatoridae > Bombina > Bombina bombina. The sequence continues at coordinate 143,817,787 of NC_069499.1, read as the reverse complement.
TCCTTTCGAAATTTTAAAGGAGTACCTTCTGCTTCCTCTTCCTCCACAAAGCAGGAAGGTAATTTTGCTCAATCCAAGTCTGTCTGGAGACCCAACCAGGCTTGAAATAAAGGTAAATAATCCAAGAAGCCCGCTGATGCTACAAAGACAGCATGAAGGGGTGGCCCCCGATCCGGGACTGGATCTAGTAGGGGGCAGACTTTCTTTCTTTGCTCAGGCTTGGGCAAGAGATGTTCAGGACCCCTGGGCATTGGAAATCATGACCCACGGTATCAACTGGAGTTCAAGGATTTTCTCCCAAGAGGGAGATTTCATCTTTCACAATTGTCTGCAGACCAGATAAAGAGAGAGGCGTTCTTAGGATGTGTAAAAGACCTCTCTACCATGGGAGTAATTTGTCCCGTTCCAAAACTGGAATAGGGGCAGGGGTTTTATTCAAATCTTTTCGTGGTTCCAAAAAAAGAGGGAACTTTCAGACCCATTTTAGTCCCGTCGTTCAAGATGGAGACTATACGAACAATCTTACCAATGATCCAGGAGGGTCAATATATGACTACCGGAAGGATGCATACCTTCATATCCCTATTCACAAGGATCATCATCAGTTCCTAAGGTTTGCCTTCCTGGACAAACATTATCAGTTTGTGGCTCTTCCCTTCGGGTTAGCCACAGCACCCAGGATCCTCACAAAGGTTCTAGGGTCCCTTCTGGTGGTTCGCAGACCACGGGGCATAGCAGTGGCGCCTTATCTGGATGATATTTTGATTCAGGCGTCAATTTATCATCTGACAAAATCTCACACGGACACAGTGTTGTCTTTCCTGAGAACTCACGGTTGGAAGGTGAACATAGAAAAGAGTTCACTAGTTCCACGGAAAAGAGTTCCCTTCTTGGGAACTCTGATAGACTTGGTAAACATGAAAATATTTCTGACGGAGGTCAGAAAATCAAAGATTCTAAATACTTGCCAAGCACTTCAGTCCATTCCTCGGCCATCAGTGTATGGAGGTCATTGGATTAATGGTAGCGGCAATGGACATCATTCCGTTTGCTCGCTTTCATCTCAGACAACTGCAGTTGTGCATGCTCGGACAGTGGAATGCGGACTATGCGAATTTATCTCCACAGATAAATCTGGATCAAGAGACCAGAGACTTGTAATTAGTTTAATTTAATTTAGTTTATTTATTTATAGAGTAGTGTTAGGTGTAATTGTAACTTAGGGTATGATTTATTTTACAGGTAATTTTGTGCTATTCTACCTAGTTAAAATAAATGCAAAGTTGCCTGTAAAATAAAAATAAATCCTAAGCTAGCTACCATGTAATTATTAGTTATATTGTAGCTAGCTTAGGGTTTATTTTATCGGTAAGTATTTAGTTTTAAATAGGAATAATTTATTTAATTGTAGTAAATTTATTTTGTTTAATTTCAATTATATTTAAGTTAGGGGGGGTTAGACTTAGGGTTAGACTTAGGTTTAGGGGTTAATAAATTTATTATAGTAGCGGCGACGTTGGGGTCGGCAGATTAGGGGTTAATAAATGTAGATAGGTGTCGGCGATGTTAGGGACGGCAGATTAGGGGTTAATAAAATGTAACTAGTGTTTGCGAGGTGGGAGTGCGGCGGTTTAGGGGTTAATACATTTATTAAAGTGGAGGCGATGTACGGTCGGCAGATTAGGGGTTAAATAATTTTATTATAGGGTTTCCGATGTGGGCGGGCCTCGGTTTAGGGGTTCATAGGTAGTTTATGGGTGTTAGTGTACTTTTTAGCACTTTAGTTAAGAGTTTTATGTTACGGCGATAGCCCATAAAACTCTTAACTACTGACTTTTAAATGCGGTAGAAGTCTTGACAGGAGAGGGTCTACCGCTCACTTCTTCCAAGACTTGAAATACCGGCGTTAGGAAAATCCCATTAAAAAGATAGGATACGCAATTGACATAAGGGGATTTGCGGTAGCCAAAAGACGCGGAAGAAAAGTGAGCGGTACACCTGTACCTGTCAGACTCGCAATACCAGTGGGCGTTAAAAAGCAGCGTTGGGACCTCTCAACGCTGCTTTTTAAGGCTAACGCAGAACTCGTAATCTAGGCGTTTGTTAATAGTGGCACAGAGCCAAGCATGCATGCACCAGACCACAAGATATCACATGACTTCCAGATGTAATTAGTTCACTGTGATGTGCTAGTCTTAGGTAGTCTACACATATACAGTATTATGCTGAATTAAAGAGACACTGTACTTTTCTGTCCACATGAAAGAGGATAAGCTAAGTATATTGATTTTCTGTTTATAAATGTAGAGTAGAACCTTATTGAATTCAAACTGAACCAATGTCTCTATTGAGTAATGTCTAATGATCATTGGCTGACTAGCAATTTCTACTTATGCTAATTTACTATTATGGACTTAAAGGGACAGTCTACACCTTAGTCATTTTAAAGTCTTACATTAGATTAAGCTACAAATAGCCTCCTGCATCCTTTCTATATCATGCAGCAGGAACAGTAAAAAAGTTATTTTAAATGAATATTGTTTCTGGCCACTTTGAAATGACTGCCAAGCTCCGCCCAATGATGACATCACGACCTTGGCTACATCTAGGCACTCTGCTGAATAGCATCGACAGTCTGTTGAATCTAACTAGTGAGCCTTTTGTGATTGGATGCCATGTGCAGCCCAGATTTTGATGTCATCAGTGGGCTGAGCTTGGCAGCCATAATTTTAAAATAACTCATATCTATCAAATAGTTGCTAAGTAACAGTAAACAATGAGGGGAATGGATTACATTTAATAAATATTGGCCTCACTTCCACACTAGTTAGACAACAGCCAGCTATGTTCTATCATTCCTGAGAAGCAATTAAACATTAAATTATTTTTAAGTAAAAAAAAAAGGCTAAACCTGTTTATACTGACATTGAAACTAGCAGTAAAGACATATGTTGGCATATCTCAAAGGAAAACATTGTTTACTAACTGATAAGCACAACACACACAGCTTTATTGGTGAACAGGCACAGCTAACACAAACTGCTATACATTTTAAAACATTTTCTCTTTAAATGCAAAAAGGGAAACTAATATTTTGAATGTTGGTTTGCAGTGTGAACAAATCCTGCAGTAATACTGTATGTTTTATGCAAGAGACTAAGTACGCATAAAAAATAACTGTACTATGCCATTCTGTGAAGACAATTGAGCCAGATTATCTTTTTTGTGTTATGTATTGTCAACTAGGTGACAAGTTCAGTTACTTGCAAAATTGTTATTCTAAACGCCTCTAGAGGTTTTCTAATTTACAAAGCAATTTTCGCCTCTTCCTTTGCCTTCGCCCCTTGTATATCTTTCATACAATAAGCAGTCCTATTATTTTATACAGTGAAGCCCTATTATTTTATACAGTGAATAGCATATTGATATCACCCTTTGGGAGCAGAAGGCCAACATTTTTTCTCTTATGGTGGCGTGATGTCAAACGCATAATGCTAGAAGGACAAACCTGTGAAATAAGATATAAAAAATCTGCCCTGAGGTGTGGGCTTAGCATGGATACCTGATTGTGTTTGTGTTATGGAAACAATGTTTGTCTGTATATTGTGGTTTCTGAGTTTCCAGTACTTTAAAGGGACAGTTTACCCAAAAATGTTTTCCCCTTTAATTTGTTCCCAATTATCCATTTTACCTGCTGGAGAGTATTCAATTGATTACAAGTAACTCCTTTACCCTTATTTCAGCATTTGAAATAGCTGATTTAGCCTGTGCTATCTCTACCTATACTGAAAGGTTCTAAACTTAAAGGGACAGTCTACCATAGAATTGTTATTGTTTTAAAAGATAGATAATCCCTTTATTACCCATTCCCCAGTTTTGCATAACCAACACAGTTATATTAATATTTATTATCTATTGTCTTAAATTTAGCATTGTTTTGTGCTAAATCTTAAATAACCCCTGGGCCTGAACTCAGTGTTATCTATATGGCCCACGTGTACTTTCTGTCTCTTTGTGTTGAAAATAGATTTAAAAAGCCTTTGATAAGAGGCAGCCCTCAAAGGCTTAGAAATTAGCATATGAGCCTACCTATGTTTAGTTTAAACTAAGAATACCAAGAGAAAAAAGCTAATTTGATGATAAAAGTAAATTGGAAAGTTGATTAAAATTAAAAGTCCTATATGAAAAATGAAAGTTTAATTTATACTAGACTGTCCCTTTAAGTCTAGGCTATTGACAGGCTAGGTAAACACAGCCAGCAGAAGAAATGACACTCTTGGTGGGGTGTAGAAAAGATATGTAAGAAAATAATAATTTTCTATTATTCTCTCTAAGTATTGAGCTTTGGTTTACAGACAGATATAAGATAAGGAAGCGTGCGTGTGTACATAAAGTGATAACATAATGAGATTTGATTTCACTTGCAAGCTCAATCCCAACAAAAAAAAGCAAAAACTATTTCTTCATGGGTTAAAACTGTCAGACAATGCTTTTGGCTTTGAACCTTAAAGGGACAGTAAAGTTAAAAAAAATTAACTTTCATGATTTAGACTGATCATGCAATTTTAAACAACTTTAGAATTTAATCTGTTATCTATTTTGCTTTGTTATCAGGGGTGAAACTACAGGGGGTACAGAGGTCGTTAATCTGCCACTGTCTGCACTGATATCATGTGAGTGTGACATGACTAGTGTCTCTGACTACAGGGGTTAGTCTTTCTGTTTTACCCATTGGTGTTTATATGTGTTTGTGTGTATGTATGTATGTATGTATGTGACTGTGTGTGTATTTATGCATGTATGTATGTTTGTGGAACCAGCAAATGACATACCTTGCTACTACAGCATGGGGGAAGGGGGTAAACAGTGTCACTATACAGTACCACTATATACAGTAAGGGGGGGCTGGATTATGTCACAGACTACTGTGGTTATAAAGTACTGGGGCAGGTAGGGTCAGGCCAGCCATCTCACCGGCAGATTACAGACTGTGTCACTGACTCACTATATACTGTACTGGTGGGTTAAGCAGTGTCACTATATACAGTAATAGGGGGTCAGACCATCTCACATACTGTGGGCACAGGGTACCTCCTTTTGCAGACATGTAAAAAAAAAAAAGTGTCAAATTCACTTTTTTTTGGGGGTGGGGGGCCCTTCTTAGATTCTTGCACCTGGGCCCTGTGGTTTCTAGTTACGCCTCTGTTTGTTATCTTGGTATCCTTTGTTGAAAAGCATACCTTGGTAGGTTAAGGAGCAGCAATGCACTAATGGGAGCTAGCTGCTGATTGGTGACTACACATATATGCCTATTATTCAATATGTTCAGTTAGCTCCCAGTAGTCTTTACAAAGACAATAAAGCATAATAGAAGTAAATTGGAAAATTGTTTAATATTGTATTCTCTATCTGATTCATACATTTTAGGTTTCATGTCCCTTTAAAAATGATTAAAGATCAAAGCCCAAAACATTGTGGGCTAGATTACAAGTGGAGTGCTAATTTATTGCGTGCCTGTAAAGGTCAAATCTGCCCGTTTGCGATTACAAGTGGCTGGTTATTGCTACCCCGAACTTGCGGTAGCAATTAGAGCTTATAAAATTAACTAGAGATCTAATCTCTGGTTAGTTTTATAAATGTCCACAAAATGCCCCCAAAATCAAGTGTAATATAGTTTAGTACAAAATAGAGATAGTAGCATCTTTATTTTTTAATAAAATAACCATTAAAGGGACAGTTTACTTAAAAAATGTATCCCCTTTAATTTGTTCCCAATGATCCACTTTAACTGCTGGAGTGTATTAATGTGTAGCTCTTTACCCTTTTATTGGCATTTAAAATAGTTGATTTAGCCTGTGGTATTACCCACCTATTCTGAAAGTTTTTGGCCTTAGGTCCAAGCTATAGATAAACTGTGTAAACACAGCCAGCAGAAGAAATTACACAGTGGGGTATAGAAGAGATAGGTAGTAAAAATGTTAATTTTCCATTTTCCTCTCCAAGTATTGATCTTTGGTTTACGGACATATATAAGATAAAGAAGCATGTGTGTGTGCACAATGTGATAAAGTAATGAGATCTGATTATATCTTCAACCCATTTTATTAGGTTGTGGCTTCAAAACACAAATGCCTAGATTACGAGTCTTGCGTTAGGGTTAAAAAGCAGCGTTGAGAGGTCCCAACGCTGCTTTTTAACGCCCGCTGGTATTACGAGTCTTGCAGGTACAGGTGTACCGCTCACTTTTTTTCCGCGACTCGAGCATACCGCAAATCCACTTACGTAAATTGCGTATCCTATCTTTTCAATGGGACTTGCATAACGCCAGTATTACGAGTCTTGGAAAAAGTGAGCGGTACAGCCTCTCCTGTCAAGACTGGTACCGCATTTAAAAGTCAGTAGTTAAAAGAGTTTTATGGGCTAACGTCGGTAACATAAAACTCTTAACTAAAGTGCTAAAAAGTACACTAACACCCATAAACTACCTATTAACCCCTAAACCGAGCCCCCCCCCCCACATCGCAAACACTTAACTAAAATTTTTAACCCCTAATCTGCTGACCGGACATCGCCGCCACTTTAATAAATATATTAACCCCTAAACCGCTGCACTCCCGCCTCGCAAACACTAGTTAAATTTTATTAACCCCTAATCTGCTGCCCCCAACGTCACCGCCACTATATTAAATATATTAACCCCTAAACCTAAGTCTAACCCTAACCCTAACACCCCCCTAGCTTAAATCTAATTTAAATAAATCTAAATAAAATTACTACAATTAACTAAATTATTCCTATTTAAAACAAAATACTTACCTATAAAATAAACGCTAAGATAGCTACAATATAACTAATAGTTACATTGTAGCTATCTTAGGGTTAATTTTTATTTTACAGGCAACTTTGTATTTATTTTAACTAGGTACAATAGTTATTAAATAGTTAGTAACTATTTAATAACTACCTAGCTAAAATAAGTACAAATTTACCTGTAAAATAAAACCTAACCTAAGTTACAATTACACCTAACACTACACTATAATTAAATTAATTACCTAAATTAACTACAATTAATTACAATTAAATAAAATAAACTAAAGTACGAAAAAAAAACACTAAAAGCCCCCCAAAATAATAAAAATCCCTACCCTATACTAAATTACAAATAGCCCTTAAAAGGGCTTTTTGTGGGGCATTGCCCCAAAGTAATCAGATTTTTTACCTGTAAAAAAAATAAATACACTACCCCCCCCAACAATAAAACCCACCACCCACACACCCAACCCTACTCTAAAACCCACCCAATCCCCCCTTAATAAAACCTAACACTAACCCCCTGAAGATCACCTACCTTGAGACATCTTCACCCAACAGGGCAGAAGTGGTCCTCCAGACGGTCCGAAGTCTTCATCCTATCCGGGCAGAAGAGGTCCTCCAGACGGCCATCCAAGATGGCGTCCCTTCAATTCCGATTGGCTGATAGAATTCTATCCTATTAGCTGATCCAATCAGCCAATAGGATTGAGCTTGCATTCTATTGGCTGATTGGAACAGCCAATAGAATGCGAGCTCAATCCTATTGGCTGATTGTATCAGCCAATAGGATTTTTTCTACCTTAATTCCGATTGGCTGATAGAATTCTATCAGCCAATCGGAATTGAAGGGACGCCATCTTGGATGACGTCACTTAAAGGTACCGTCATTTAGTGTTAGTCGTTGGAAAGAAGAGGATGCTCTGCGTCGGATGTCTTGAAGATGGACCCGCTCCGGATGGATGAAGATAGAAGATGCCGCCTGGATGAAGACTTCTGGCCGTCTGGAGGACCACTTCTGCCCGGATAGGATGAAGACTTCGGTCCGTCTGGAGGACCACTTCTGCCCGGTTGGGTGAAGATGTCTCAAGGTAGGGTGATCTTCAAGGGGTTAGTGTTAGGTTTTATTAAGGGGGATTGGGTGGGTTTTAGAGTAGGGTTGGGTGTGTGGGTGGTGGGTTTTAATGTTAGGGGGGGTATTGTATTTTTTTTTTACAGGTAAAAGAGCTGATTACTTTGGGGCAATGCCCTGCAAAAAGCCCTTTAAAGGGCTATTTGTAATTTAGTATAGGGTAGGGATTTTATTATTTTGGGGGGCTTTTTTATTTTATTAGGGGGATTAGATTAGGTGTAATTAGTTTAAAAAACTTGTAATTATTTTATTATTTTCTGTAATTTAGTGGGTTTTTTTCGAGCTTTAGTTTATTTTATTTAATTGTAATTAATTGTAGTTAATTTAGGTAATTAATTTAATTATAGTGTAGTGTTAGGTGTAATTGTAACTTAGGTTAGGTTTTATTTTACAGGTAAATTTATCTTTATTTTAGCTAGGTAGTTATTAAATAGTTAATAATTATTTAATAACTATTGTACCTAGTTAAAATAAATACAAAATTGCCTGTAAAATAAAAATAAACCCTGAGATAGCTACAATGTAACTATTAGTTATATTGTAGCTATCTTAGGGTTTATTTTATAGGTAAGTTTTAAATAGGAATTATTTAGTTAATAATAGTAATTTTCTTTAGATTTATTAAAATTATATTTAAGTTAGGGGGGTGTTAGGGTTAGGGTTAGACTTAGGTTTAGGGGTTAATATATTTATTATAGTGGCAGCAACGTTGTGGGCGGCAGATTAGGGGTTAATAAATGTAGTTATGTTGCGGCGACATTTGGGGCGGCAGATTAGGGGTTAATAAATATAATGTAGGATTTGGCGATGTTGGGGGCATCAGATTAGGGGTTAATAAGTATAATGTAGGTGGCGGCGGTGTCCGGAGCGGCAGATTAGGGGTTAATAAAATTATGCAGGTGGCGACAATGTCGGGGGTGGCAGATTAGGGGTTAATAAGTGTAAGATTAGGGGTGTTTAGACTCGGGGTTCATGTTAGGGTGTTAGGTGTAGACATAACTTCTTTCCCCATAGGAATCAATGGGGCTGCGTTAGGAGCCGAACGCTGCTTTTTTGCAAGTATTAGGTTTTTTTTCAGCCGAATCTGCCCCATTGATTCCTATGGGGAAATTGTGCACGAGCACGTTTTGCCAGCTTACCGCTACCGTAAGCAGCTCTGGTATTGAGGTGAGATGTGGAGCTAAATTCTGCTCTACGCTCACTTTTTTTGTGGCTAACGCTGTGTTTCTAAAGACCCGTAATACCAGCGTTACTGTAGGTGAGGGGTAAGGAAAAACTGTGCGTTAGCAACGCACCCCTTACTGACAAAAACTCGTAATCTAGCTGAAAATCAACTAATTCATATACACAAATAAACCTTAAAAAGCATTCTCATCCATTTTATGGAAAGTTGGTAAAAAAAAGTAATTGGAAACCCATTAAGGGAAAAACTATTTTACAGTATACTGTCCCTTTTATATTGTTTTTATTGAGCTCTAGTGTATTACTATTAATGATCTGTTTTTTTTTTCTTTAAATTTGTTACAAATTGTATGCCAATGGGGCTAAAGGTGGCGGGTGTGGGTGAGTGCCTTTACATTGCATGTCTATGGGAACTGTCTGTTCCTAGTAAATATTTATGCAGATATACATATATATGTGTTTATATGTGTATATAAGCATATTAACACATAAATATATATGTATATAAGCATATGTATATAAGCATAAGCGTATATAATGCTGCCCATCACTGCGTGACTTACCCCCTTCGCTGCACTAGTGAGACCCTCGTGAGTGCAATGCTTCATTGCAATAGCATGCGCTGGTATTACTTAGTGGAGCTCAAATATCGCTTTTGCAAAAGCGATATTTAGCGCTCCACTTGTAAATTAGCCCTGTATGTCATATTTTAAATGCTTTTAAGCATTTATTTTGTAGGTAGATCTATTGTAGATGTACTTTATTTTGTAGGTAGATCTAGTGTAGCTGTACTTTATTTTGTAGGTAGATCTAGTGTAGATGTACTTTATTTTGTAGGTAGATCTAGTGTAGATGTACTTTATTTTGTAGGTAGATCTATTGTAGATGTACTTTATTTTGTAGGTAGATCTAGTGTAGATGTACTTTATTTTGTAGGTAGATCTATTGTAGATGTACTTTATTTTGTAGGTAGATCTATTGTAGATGTACTTTATTTTGTAGCTAGATCTAGTGTAGATGTAATTTATTTTGTAGGTAGATCTAGCGTAGATGTAATTTATTTTGTAGGTAGATCTAGTGTAGATGTAATTAGTTTTGTAGGTAGCTCTATTGTAGATGTAATTAATTTTGTAGGTAGATCTGTTGTAGATGTAATTAACGTTGTAGGTAGATCTAGTGGTGTAATTTATTTTGTAGGTAGATCTGTTGTAGATGTAATTTATTTTGTAGGTAGATCTATTGTAGATGTAATTTATTTTGTAGGTAGATCTATTGTAGATGTAATTTATTTTGTAGGTAGATCTAGTGTATATCTACAAGTATATATTAATGTGAGTGTATGTGTCCCTAAAAATAAAAAACAACAACGATTCTGGCTAGAGCTGAGTTAAAGTCTACACTAATCAGAAGTAGGCAGGAACAGAACTGAAGCCAGTGTAAATGGTACTTGTATATAGGAAAGATAAGCACCATGAAGACTTCTGGGAACTTCTGCTTATCTAGGAAGGCACAAGGCTATATACCCAACCAGTTAGAATACATGATTAGCATATAAGAGAAACTATTAAATCAATAGTCCTTGGGCTATTTTTTATACAGTAATAAGTCCCTAGTTACGTCCTTTCTTCAGCATTAAAGGGAAGATTGTTCTTCCATTCACTTATAAATTAAACATTTCTATTTATATCAGCAGTGACACCTGATTTTTATTGCTCATCAAATGATACAGTGAATGACAAGACTATATAGAAAACTGGTTTGTTGTCCTTGAAATAAATATGTTGTTCATTTATGTTGCTAATAATAGCTAGTTAATTCCGAGCTGACTGGTTTGCGTTTCTGTGCATACTTTATCTTCTCTTGAATTACACACTATGAGATTTCTGAGAAATAAAGGTGTAAGAGCAAATAATAATGCTATAATGCACTTCTGAGAAATACCAGATAGGAGAAATGTCAAAATCAATTTTACATTCCTAGGGGCTCATTTATGAGGCTGGATTTGCACCTTCGGAGCCCCTGCATGCAGACTTGTTCATGTAATTTAAAGGGACATGAAAGTAAAAAAATAATGTTTATTGTTCAGACTCAGCAATTTGTTCCCATGGTATCCTTTGGTGAAAAGCATACTTTGGTAGGCTCAGGAGCAGCAATGCACTCCTGGGTACTAGCTGGCGATTGGTTGCCACACACAAATGCCTCTTGTCATTGGTTCTCTAGAGGTGTTCAGCTGACTGTAAAGATGTGTTCAATACCTTCATTGCAGGGCTTAAACACAGTTGTAATAAAAACAAATAGCGCAGTAATAAAAGGCTGATGCTTCCTAATTTTTCCAACAACTCAGAATTATTATTATACTTTATTTATGAAGCGCCATCATATTCTGCAGCGCTGTCCATGGATACAGTTCATTTAAATAAAACAATAATATAAACTTGTAAGAGACAGGACAAAATTTACAAACACATACAGGAGGAATTGAGGGCCCTATTCCCGTGGGAACTTACAATCTAGAAGGGTAGGAGGTTGAGAAACAGGAGGTAAGGACTGCAAGATTGAGGGAAACAGGGCCAGATTGGGCAGCCGGGATACCGGGAAAAATCCCGGTGGGCCGCCGGCCGGCAGAGGCTGCTCAGTGCTCAGACAACTGTAGTGGAGGAAAGAGAGCGCAGCAAGCAATTTGAGTTGTGTGAGGGAGCCGCCAGCAGTACAGCACACAGACTGACAGCCTCAGCCTCCGCAGTCACTGTCAGTAGTCACAGTGCTCAGCTGCTGACACAGCGTAGATAGGCACGGGATAAGAGATCATTGGGGCTGGACTCAGTGTATGTTGGAGGGGGGAAGTGGCCCGTCGAGGCGAGGAGGAGATTTGCGCGCTCAGACTCAAACAGCAAAGAGAGTACTGCCTAGGCCGTGGGATCCACACTGACCTATTTCAGTCTGTGTGAGTGCTCCTCAAAGTTAAAATTATTTACCAGAATCGCACTGTGCTTGATAACAAGGGCCTAGGCTAGTACTGTAGTGTTACTTTACTGTCTACCTTGAACCAAAAAAAAAATGTGTGGTTGTAACTCACAGAATATATATACTGTTCCAAAAGAAAAGGCACTCTCCGTTACTTAAAGATAGATAGTTTTACTTAAGTTAACGTTTTCGGCGTTGTCCCGTCCTCAGACTTAACCCGAAAACGTTAACTATCTATCTTTAAATAACGGAGAGTGCCTTTTATTTTGGAACAGTGTATTTGAGTGTTTAAAGTGCACCCCGGTGGTTGTGGCAGATAGGTGAGTGTTGGATTCATATTGGACTTTATATATATATATATATATATATATATATTTATTTATATTTATTATATATATATATTACTAGTCCCGTCCCACCCCTTGCACTCTCTCTCTCCCCCCTCTCTTTTGCTCTCTCTCCCCCTCTCTTTTGAGCTTTCTCTCTCCCCCCTCTCTTTTGCGCTCTCTCCCCCTCTCTTTTGCACTCTCTCTGTCCCCCCTCTCTTTTGCGCTCTCTCCCCCCCTCTCTTTTGCTCTCTCTCCCCCCCTCTCTTTTGAGCTCTCTCCCCCCTTTCTTTTGTGCTCTCTCCCCCTCTCTTTTGCGCTCTCTCTCCCCCCCTCTTTTGCGCTCTCTCCCCCCTCTCTTTTACGCTCTCTCTCTCCCCCCTCTCTTTTACGCTCTCTCTCCCCCTCTCTTTTGCGCTCTCTCTCTCCCCCTCTCTTTTGCACTCTCTCTCTCTCCCTCTCTTTTGCACTCTCTCTCCCCCATCACTTTTGCTCTCTCTCCCCCCTCTCTCCCCTCTCTTTTGCTCTCTCTCTCCCCCTCTCTTTTGTGCTTTCTCTCCCCTCTCTTTTGCGCTCTCTCTCTCCCCTCTCTTTTGCGCTCTCTCTCCCCCCTCTCTTTTGCGCTCTCTCTCCCCCCCTCTATTTTGCTCTCTCTCTCCCCCTCTCTTTTGCGCTCTTCCCCCCTCTCTTTTGCACTCTCTCTCTCCCCCTCTTTTGCGCTCTCTCTACCCCCTCTCTTTTGCGCACTCTCTCCCCCCTCTCTTTTGCGCACTCTCTCCCCCCTCTCTTTTGCGCACTCTCTCCCCCCTCTCTTTTGCTGTCTCTCTCCCCCCCCTCTCTTTTGCTGTCTCTCTCCCCCTCTCTCTTTTGCTGTCTCTCTCCCCCCTCTCTCTTTTGCTGTCTCTCTCCCCCCTCTCTCTTTTGCTGTCTCTCTCCCCCTCTCTCTTTTGCTGTCTCTCTCCCCCTCTCTTTTGCTGTCTCGCTCCCCTCTCTTTTGCTGTCTCTCTCCCCCCTCTCTTTTGCTGTCTCTCTCCCCCTCTCTCTTTTGCTGTCTCTCTCCCCCTCTCTTTTTTGCTGTCTCTCTCCCCCTCTCTCTTTTACTGTCTCTCTCCCCCCTCTCTTTTGCTGTCTCTCTCCCCCTCTCTCTTTTGCTGTCTCTCTCCCCCCTCTCTTTTGCTGTCTCTCTCCCCCTCTCTCTTTTGCTGTCTCTCTCCCCCCTCTCTTTTGCTGTCTCTCTCCCCCTCTCTCTTTTGCTGTCTCTCTCCCCCTCTCTCTTTTGCTGTCTCTCTCCCCCCCTCTCTTTTGCTGTCTCTCTCCCCCCCTCTCTTTTGCTGTCTCTCTCCCCCCCCTCTCTTTTGCTGTCTCTCTCCCCCCCTCTCTTTTGCTGTCTCTCTCCCCCCCCTCTCTTTTGCTGTCTCTCTCCCCCTCTCTCTTTTGCTGTCTCTCTTCCCCCCTCTCTTTTGCTGTCTCTCTTCCCCCCTCTCTTTTGCGCTCTCTCTCTCCCCCCTCTTTTGCGCTCTCTCTTCCCCCTCTCTTTTGCGCACTCTCTCCCCCTCTCTTTTGCGCACTCTCTCCCCCCTCTCTTTTACGCACTCTCTCCCCCCTCTCTTTTGCTGTCTCTCTCCCCCCTCTCTCTTTTGCTGTCTCTCTCCCCCTCTCTCTTTTGCTGTCTCTCTTCTCCTCTCTCTTTTGCTGTCTCTCTTCTCCTCTCTCTTTTGCTGTCTCTCTCCCCCTCTCTTTTGCTGTCTCTCTCCCCCTCTCTTTTGCTGTCTCTCTTCTCCTCTCTCTTTTGCTGTCTCTCTCCCCCTCTCTTTTGCTGTCTCTCTTCCCCTCTCTCTTTTACTGTCTCTCTCCCCCCTCTCTTTTGCTGTCTCTCTCCCCCTCTCTTTTGCTGTCTCTCTTCCCCTCTCTCGTTTGCTGTCTCTCTCCCCCCTCTCTTTTGCTCTCTCTCCCCCTCTATCTTTTGCTGTCTCTCTCCCCCTCTATCTTTTGCTGTCTCTTTCCCCCCTCTTTTGCTGTCTCTCTCCCCCTCTCTCTTTTGCTTTCTCTCTCTCCCTCTCTGTATCCCCCCTCTTCTGCTCTCTCTATTCACCCTCTTCTGTTCTCTCCCCCCCCCTCTCTTTTGAGCTCTCTCTCTCCCCTCCTCTCCCTTCCCCTATCTCTCCCCCTCCCCTCTCTATCTCTCTCCCTTCTATTGCGCGACCACGCCCGACCACGCCCCCTTCACGTCCGGCCAAACCTCCTTCACGGCAATTCACACCCGGCCGCGCCCCCTTCACGTCGGCCACGCTCACTGCTCACGCCCACTTCTGCCGCAGATCAGCTAGGGACTCAAAGGCCAGGTGTGTTTGTCCTCGTGCTGTCTCTACTGCGCATGACAGCTTTGGACAAACACACTTGGCCTTTTATTATATAGGATTATATTATAATATAATTATTATATTATATATATATTATATATTATATTTATATAGCTATATAAGTTGAAGGGAAAACCAGGGGCGTGGCTGGGCTGGAGGGGGCGTGGTTAGGCTGGAGGGGGCAGGGCTGGGCCGGTCTATACACATTTCCAGGGCCGGTCTGATTTCCCAGTCCGGCCCTGGAGGGAAATGTTGTTAGGTAAGAGAAATATTATTGAGTTGGGTGGCAGGCTTCTCTGAACAGAAACGTCTTCAAAGAGCATTTAAAGGAAGCAAGATTAGGGCAAAGCCTGACAGTACGAGGGACAGTGTTTCAGAGGGTAGGTGCTGTACGACAGAAGTCCTGCAGTCTAGCATGAGGAGATGTGATAGTCGCAGATGCAAGGAGCAGGTCATTGTTGGATCTTAGTGGGCGGGCTGGAGTATACTTGTTGATTAGAGAGGATAGGTAGAGGGGAGCGGTGTTGGTGAGCGCTTTGTATGCAAGGGTGAGAATTTTTAATTTAATTCTGCTATGAATGGGGAGCCAATGAAGGGACTCGCAGAGAGGTGCAGTAGATACAGAGCGACGGGAAAGGTGGATCAGCCTGGCAGAGGCATTTAGGATGGATTGAAGGGGGGAGAGGCAGGAAAGAGGAAGGCCAGCGAGTAGGTTATTGCAGTAGTCAAGCCGGGAAATAACAAGGGAGTGGATTATTTGCTTTGTGGTGTTAGCGCACAGAAAAGGTTGAATCTTGGAAATATTGTGTAGATGGTTGCAGCAGGATGTAGAAAGCGATTGGATATGGGGGACGAAGGATAGATTTGAGTCAAGTGTAACTCTGAGATAGCGGACTTGGGGCGATGGGAAAATGGTGATGCCGTCAACAGGGATAGAGAAGTCAGAAGTTGGCGTAGAGCTTGAGGGGGGATAAGAAGGAGCTCGGTCTTGGACATGTTAATCTTTAGGTGGTGAGACAACATCCAGGAAGAAATACCAGATAAACAGTCGCTGACATAAGAGAGGACAGAGGGAGAGAGAGCAGGGGTGGAGAGGTAGATCTGAGTATCATCAGCATAGAGGTGATATTTGAAGCCATAACTGTTGATAAGTTTACCCAACGAAGAAGTATAAATGGAGAAGAGTAGATCACCCAGAACAGATCCTTGAGATACTCCAACAGACAGAGGCATTGGAGAGGAGGAGTCGCTGGCAAATTACACAGAAAAAGATCTGTGAGAAAGATAGGAGTGAATCCAGGAAAGAGCAGTGTCACAGAGGCCAAAAGAGCTAAGGGTCTGTAGGAGGAGGGGGTGGTCAACTGTGTCGAAGGCAGCTGAGAGGTCAAGTAAGATGAGTATAGATTAGTGGCCAGTATTTTTAGCAGAGGGCAGTCTCAGTTGAGTGTTTGGGGTGGAATCCGGATAGCAGGGGGTCAATCAGGTTGATTTAAATCAACCCCACCTGATCAGACCAGGTTGATTTACAACCCCTGCTCTTGTGCAATTGTTTGTGCGAGAGCAGTCGGCACGATTGCACTTGTATTAGCAAAAATGCTTCTAGTAAAAGGTATAACTGTTTCAGCAGTATATGCACATAAGTATACCCCATGCACCTATATTCAAACACCATGTACAAAGTCATAGGTAACACAATACACACCACCTCAGAGCAGCAGCAAGGTTCTGAATTAGTGTGCACAGGTACCTGCCGCATACACGTGTATACTGCTGAAACAGTGATATCTTTTAGTAGAATAATTGTTTTTTAATATGCATATATGGTTCTATTGAAAAAACAAAAAATGCAATTGTACACATTTCAGTTTTTTCACCCTTAAAGGGACAGTTAACACATTCTAATTAAATTAAATCTAATTCTAAAGATATTTTTGTTGTGTTGCTATAGAATAATATATCAGCCAAGTCATAATGTTTTTAAAAAAAATTCACATCTTTTTTTACTGCAATTATTTTTCGATAACCAAACTCCACCCATAATTTGCCTTATTTGGAGGAGCCAATCCGGGCCTTAGTCTGCAGGCAACGAGGCTAGCCACTGTCATAGAGTTAGTATAAAGTACTCTGTTTTGCAGTTGTTATCAGTTTAAACCAGTAAGTGAAATATTTGTACTAGGGTTAGCCTTGAGAAGTCAGCAGGGTGATCTTCATGTTTTGGAAAGTAGAAATTGCTCAGTTTTTCAGAGCTAATAACATGAAAAGATAATATATTGCAACATTATTTTTACTATGCATAACTAAACATTTTATAAAAAAATCTGAAGATGTGTACTGTCCCTTTAATGAGTAAGAAACCAAAACAACTATATTATGTATCTAGAAAGCTTTTGTGGATGTGTTCACACACATAAAAAAAAAAAAAAATGAGGGGAGAGTATGTGAGCAGTGACTCTAGCAGGTCACATTCCAGAAACTGCTGAGAAAATCTAGTAATCCTCCAGTTATTGGCAGGCCCCGCAAACGGAGGCACGTAGGTGGAGGGGTCCTTTGACCCAGGGGGAGGAGTTAGGCTCTATCAGGGCTAGTGGGAGGAGTAGGCAGGAGGAGGTCCCAGGAAGCCGGAGATGGCACCATTTCTGTTCCTGTTACTTACCGGACAAGAGTGGCGTCGCAATCATCTTCTTTATCAGGCTTTCCCTGCCGGCGCCATGGAGCTGTAATATTTGATGAGCAGGTTGCGGGACGTCGCTGGAGTCAGAGGTCCGGAATGGATGCAGTCGCAGCTGGCGGTTCTTCTGCAGGAGGATGGTGTCCAACTTGAAGAGGAGGTTCCAGTTCAAAGATCTAGATCCACGCGGCGCTCCCGACCTCCGGAACGGCTCAGCCCTGAGCATGGTACAGCAAGTGGTCGTAGGAAGAGGAGTCCCAGCAGCGGTAATAGAGATCAAGGTGAAAATGCGGCTGGGTTGACAGCATCAGAGGCAGTGGCCCCAGCAGGGGCAGAGGCGGTAGATGAGGGTAAGCGCATGGTGGTGGGGCGGCCCTTGGACATAACTGAAATTATTCATGCTTCAAAGGGCTCAAAACAGAAAGGACAAGTGTTACATGAAGGTCTTCACGGCCTTAGGGGGCCTTGGGAGCTGCAAAAAGAGGGAATGCCTGTTAGGGTTGATGTGCATCAGGGATTAAAACAGGTGATGCACTTTGAATATGAGGGGCAGCACGACCTAAGGGGGCCTGGGGAGGTGCAATCAGAGGGGGCAATTGAAAGTTCAGAGGTATATGTGGTCTGTTGGGATCCGGTTAGACATTTCGCCCCCCCCAGGACTGGGTCCAGTCAGTTAGGGGATGAATTTATGGTTTTAGACTCGTGGCCTGGGGAGGGTGGGATTATGGTCCCAGTTAAGGATGGTATGGGGATGCCAGCACCTATTGCTGAGGCTAAGCCTTCCCAAGTATGTCAAGTAGGGGTTAAACAGTTACAGGTCCGCCCTAGTGCTAGAGGTAGCTCTGTTTTTTGCAAGTCTGGGTCCCAAGTTCGTGGTGGTAGGCCTCCTAGGGCCAAGAGGAGAGGTGTTGCAGGGAGAGGTGCGCGTGGGAGGGGGGCCCTAGCGTGTACTCTGACCCTGTGTTTATTGACGATTTCCCTAGCTCATCTGAGGGTGAGGATGTGGTACACCCTTCCCCCCGTTTAGCTGAGTGTAAGGTTAGATTAAGTTTGAAATCACCTAGGGGTGTTCAGGCTCAGCATATTAATGTTACTGGGGGGGAACAATTTTCTGCTAGGATTCAGTATAGAAGTAATGTGTCAGATGTTTGTGCTAATGTTCCCTCTCCACTAGCAGGTACGGTGTTGGCCTCAAGGGTCAGTCTGACAGATGTCCTGTTGACGGCGGAGAGGAGGACTCCTTCCGTCTGGTGGATTCCTGGACGGAATCAATTCATCTGGACCCTGGTGATAGATCGGCGTCGGGTGAAGCCTACCATTCTTTGGTGGTAGGTTATGCTGTACACACATCTAGGGGCAGATTGGAGGAAGGTGGGAGGGTACAGCCATCTGATAGGACCGACTTAATGGTTGGGGCAGTGGTTCACAAGTATGTGGCAGGAGATGTCGTCACGGCCGACAGGGCCTATGGTTTTGGGGGTGATGTTAGAAGTAGGGAGGTTCTGCAGAGGACTCCATTAGATTATGTTTTGCCCAGGGCAAAAGGGTTGGGTGGTGATGTATTGCTTTAGAGGTACGCGGATCCAGCTCCTGGGGATCATGGCGCATTTCCTGTAGGTCATCTTTATAATTTTCTGCAGGTGCCTACAGGTGTTTCCCATTCTGTCGGGGGGCCTCCAGCATCCGCAGGGGACACGCGCGTTTCAGCCGACCTTCTGGACACCCGAAACGTGATGTCGGTGGCAGGTGAGATTACAAACTTGTCAAGGTCGGGGGGGGTTATCAAGTGGCATTGCTAATGTTTCAGGGTCAAATAGTGTATCTGTGAGCTTACTGGAGGGGTTGCGAGAGCTGTTGCGAAAGGTGGAGGACTCTGTGGTCCCTGTTGCTCCTCAACCATCGGTGGCCAGGGCTTGGGCCACGATGTCAGGGGTAGCAGTTCCAGCTTCCCAAGTGGGCGTTCCGGTTTCAATTCCCATTGTTAGGGATGGCACTTCAAATTTGCCTGTGGCTAGCCAGGGTGCTGTTCAGGGAGGGTCTTTAGTTGCCATGGCCAAGGTCCCGGACTTTAGGGTGGTAGATACCGCAAAGTTGCGGTCTTGCCTCTGCTCTATTGGTCCTTTAGGGTTGCATTTACCCAAAGAAACAAAGGAGAAGATTTGCATGAGGGAGTATATAGAACTTTTTTCCTTGTTGCCTTTGGAGCAGTCCTTCAAGGTATCGGATGATACTAAGAAGGAGGCTAGTAAAAAGGAGGAGGATGAACGAAAAAAAAAGTATCGCAAATTGCCTAGAACGTTCACTAATTGGTTCCAGGCGTTTGTGATCTATTCCAGTGTGATGGCAGACAGGTTCCTGGACCAAGGGGCTCCAATGTTTTGCTACTTGGATGAGATTGCGGCTGCTCAGCGGACATATGGGGGGATGGCTTGGTGGACCTATGACAAGCATTTTTGTCAACGGCTCACCATCAAGCTGGATATGAAATGGGATGACCGCGACATGGGTCTGTGGTTAAAAGTGATGACTCCTTTACGGGCTTCACAGCCCTTTTGATCTACGGCCGGCGGCTCAGCTGCAGCCAGTCCGTCGGCAGTGGGAAAAAAGGGATTCTGCTTCGCATTTAATGAAGGTCAATGCAAATGGGAAAGTACTTGTAAATTCAGGCACGAATGCTCTGGCTGCGGTGGTGCACAGGCATTCGCTAAATGCTTTAGAAAAGGAAAGGTTTCAGGGAAGTCCGAGTTACCTGAAAAAGGGGGCGTCCCCAATCAGGGTGCAAAAGATGGAGCGCTGGTTAGGTCGCTATGGCAATGAGAGGGGTTGCCGGGAGAAAGTGGCTGTTTTGCTCCACGGTTTTACTTTTGGTTTCATTATACTGTCAGTTGGTGGTTTGGAGCGTTTTGATGGTAATTTGAAGTCCGCGAGGGAGTGGCCCCAGGTGGTTTGTCAGAAATTATTAAAAGAGGTGGGTTTGGGTAGAATGGCTGGCCCGTTTTGGGCTTTGCCGTTCCCTGGGTTACGGCTCTCTCCTCTTGGAGTGGTTCCAAAAAGGGAGCCAGGTAAATTCCGGCTTATCCACCACTTATCATATCAAAAAGGGTATTCCGTCAACGAAGGTATTCCTCTGGAGCTAGTTTCGGTGAAATATGCTTCTTTTGATATGGCTGTTGAGCTGGTTCGTGTGGCTGGGAAACATGCTTTGCTAGCAAAGGTGGACATCGAGGCGGCTTTCAGGCTACTGCCAGTTCACCTGGTTTCTCATAGATTGCTGGTTTGATGGGTGCTTTTTTGGGGACCTCTGTCTCCCAATGGGGTGCTCAATCTCATGTTCCTTATTTGAGACTTTTAGCACCTCTTCTTGGAGTGGATGGTCAATGAACTTTCTGGCCTCGCGTCCGTAGTCCATTATTTGGACGACTTTTTATTTGTGGGTCCTGCCGGCAAGGCGGTTTGCGCCACTATGAGGGATATGCTTTAAAAGATTGCTGAGGAATTTGGTATTCCAATTGCACTCGATAAATCTGAAGGCCCGGTGACAGTTTTAAGTTTTTTGGGAATCACATTGGAGCAAGGGTTTCGGGCCATCTTCGGACACGAATGGTGTGCCTCAGAATGGCCTGATTGGTGGAAGGGGTTGGATTTGATAAAAAATGTAGTGTTTTTGGAACTATTCCCTATCCTGGTGGCTCTGTTTGTTTGGAGTGCAGAGTTAAGGGATCGGTCTATTTTGTTCTCAACTGATAATTTGGGAGTGGTGTCTGCTGTTAACTGTTTGCGTCTCCTCCAGTGGTCCGGTTGTTGAGGGTCTTTGTCCTGCAGTGTATGAAATTGAATGTGTTGGTCAGGGCACAACATTTACCAGGTACACAAAACTCTATTGCTGATGCGCTTTCTTGTTCGCAGTGGAGGTGATTTCGGGACCTGGCACCATGGGCGGACGACGTGGGGAAAGATGTTCTAGAGTCATTGTGGACCCTTGGTACGGAGGACTTGCCGATTTGGTAAGAGCCTCCTTGGCCCCGAGTTCGTGGAAGGCGTACTCCAAGGTTTGGGTGTTGTGGGAGGCGTTCCTTCAGCAGCATAAGGTAGTTGAGGGAGACGAAGCCTGTCAGAGATTGCTGCTGGAATTGATATGGCGTTGGAAGCTTGATAATCTGTCTCCTTCATCAGTGGATAGACGGTTAGCTGCCTTGTCATTCCGTTTCAAGTTGTTGAACGTTGTGGATATTACTAAATCCTTTTGTATCCGTCAGAAAAGGCCTGAAACGTAATAGGTAACGGTCTGACGGCCGTCGCCCAATTACTTTTTCTATATTATCATTGTTGTGAAAAGCGTTGACGGCGGTGTGTGATTCGCCTTACGAACTCTTGCTTTTTTGGACGGCCTTCACTTTGACTTTTTTTGTGCTTTTCGCATCTCAGAGCTGATAAGTAGATCGCAAGCTATTCAAGGTGGCTTGAGTGTTTCACATGCAGTGGTTACGAACAAACAGGTGTCCATATTTTTCAGTAGGTCAATGACCGATCATTTTGGTAAGGGCGCAACTGTGCTGTTGTTCCCTACGGGGTTGGAAATATGCCCGTGCCTTGTGCTGCAAAAGTTTGAGTTATAGGCCTCCTGTTGGTACATTTGGATGGCAGGGCACTTTCTCAGTACCAGTTTAAGGCGGTTTTAGGGAAGGCCCTTTGGAAGTTGGGCCTGAATCCCAGGGATTTTGGTACGCATTCTTTCAGAATTGATGCTGCCACTGAGGCTGCGGGGTGGGGTCTGGGTGAGGATATCATCAAGGGTGTTGGAAGATGGCAGTCAAAATGTTTCCGTTCATATGTTCTCCCGCAGTGGCAGGTGTAAATGATTACCCTTATGTCTTTTTCTCTTATTATTTTCAGATCCGGTTCAAGTATGGGTGGTGGGCCACTCCTTTTATTTACTGGGCAAAGAGAGCAGCTTTGGTGAAGGAGAATGGCCTACAGCTGGGTTTTGAAAAGGAGCAGGCGTTGGGACAGCCTTTTGTTTACGGTTTTGGACTGTGCAAGGAACTTTCCTCCTCCACAGGTGTTGGTTATTCACGCTGGTGGAAACGACTTGGGTTTTCTGCCCCAGAAGGAGCTTGTGTGGCGAATTAAAAATGATTGTGCAAGGCTGCAGGCTTTATTTCCAAAATTGTTGATTGTGTGGTCCAATATAGTGCCGCGCTTGATCTGGCGGGCAGCCTGGGATCACTGCCGCTTGGATAACAGCAGGCGGAAGGTAAACAAGCTTGTGGCTTCTTTTGTAAAGAAAGTTGGGGGAGCCGTGGTTTACCACGATGATTTGGAGGATGTGGGTGTTGGTGAGTTTTACAGGCGTGATGGCGTTCATCTGAACGAGTTTGGGCTCTTCATTCTCAATATACAGGAATGGCGGGTGTGCTAGGCTGATTAAAAGAGTAAAATAAGGAACGGACTCAGCACCTTGCTATGTCCAGTGGAAATTAAAAGACGGCCTGGTCAATCATAATTGTGAATTTGAAAGTGGAAGATTACATTATATTGGTGCTGACGCAAACAAAGAAATTGGTGGTTGATTTTCATCATGTTATTGTGTTTTAATAACAGTGCTTAATTTATAAGTGTTATTTAAAGTTATGTGTTATTTAATAAACAGCCTGTGGCCAGTTCTTTGTCCAAATTTAAGTCTCTGTTTTTATTTAAGGTAATTAGTATTGTAAGGGTTGTGTTTGTTGAGAGCCGATGCATGGACGACTCAATGGGTCATGGCAGGCCCCGCAAACGGAGGCACATAGGTGGAGGGGTCCTTTGACCCAGGGGGAGGAGTTAGGCTCTGTCAGGGCTAGTGGGAGGAGTAGGCAGGAGGAGGTCCCAGGAAGCCGGAGTTGGCGCCATTTCTGTTCCTGTTACTTACCGAACAGGAGTGGCGAACAGGAGTGGCGTCGCAATCATCTTCCCTCCCTGAATTTTTGTTTTTGTCACAGCAGTAAGGCGGGTGTGCTAGGCATCAAACATTTTATGACCATGGCAAAAAACGGGGTTTATTTGTTAGCCTCCCCAAGGGGTGGGAGAGCTGGGTAATTGGCTACTTGGGCACTGGGTCCCTTGGAGCTGATTAAAAGAGTAAAATAAGGAACGGACTCGGCACCTTGCAATGTCCAGTGGAAATTAAAAGACGCCTGGTCAATCATAATTGTGAATTTGAAAGTGGAAGATTACATTATATTGGTGCTGGCACAAACAAAGAAATTGGTGGTTGATTTTCATCATGTTATTGTGTTTTAATAACAATGCTTAATTTATAAGTGTTATTTAAAGTTATGTGTTATTTAATAAACAGGCTGTGGCCAGATCTTTATCCAAATTTAAGTCTCTGTTTTTATTTAAGGTAATTAGTATTGTAAGGGTTGTGTTTGTTGAGAGCCGATGAATGGACGACTCAATGGGTCATGGCAGGCCCCGCAAACGGAGGCACATAGGTGGAGGGGTCCTTTGACCCAGGGGGAGGAGTTAGGCTCTGTCAGGGCTAGTGGGAGGAGTAGGCAGGAGGAGGTCCCAGGAAGCCGGAGTTGGCGCCATTTCTGTTCCTGTTACTTACCGAACAGGAGTGGCGAACAGGAGTGGCGTCGCAATCATCTTCCCTCCCTGAATTTTTGTTTTTGTCACAGCAGTAAGGCGGGTGTGCTAGGCATCAAACATTTTATGACCATGGCAAAAAACGGGGTTTATTTGTTAGCCTCCCCAAGGGGTGGGAGAGCTGGGTAATTGGCTACTTGGGCACTGGGTCCCTTGGAGCTGATTAAAAGAGTAAAATAAGGAACGGACTCGGCACCTTGCAATGTCCAGTGGAAATTAAAAGACGCCTGGTCAATCATAATTGTGAATTTGAAAGTGGAAGATTACATTATATTGGTGCTGGCACAAACAAAGAAATTGGTGGTTGATTTTCATCATGTTATTGTGTTTTAATAACAATGCTTAATTTATAAGTGTTATTTAAAGTTATGTGTTATTTAATAAACAGGCTGTGGCCAGATCTTTATCCAAATTTAAGTCTCTGTTTTTATTTAAGGTAATTAGTATTGTAAGGGTTGTGTTTGTTGAGAGCCGATGAATGGACGACTCAATGGGTCATAGCTAATATTTACAGGATCCCCGACTGAAACCCTTATTTACAGCTGATCTACATGGAGTAGATTGATACCACTTGAAGTGTCGATGACCCAAACACCATAGACCAAACTGATGGAGCCTGAGACGGTAGCCTTTCATACACCCCCTCCCCCTGTGTAAAACAATCTTCGTAAGACTGTTAACCTTTACTAATCAATAACTATCTATCACTTCAAGCCTTGCATAATTCTTCTAGAGCAGGTTATAATGGCGATGGCCATTTAGGAAGAGAAACTTACATATTCTAGATGAAAATTTTCTCAAACTGGAACGACTATTGATACAGCTTTTTAGAAGATGCCTCCCAGCTACTTGTCAGACAAACAAGTAATGGAATATCAAGCATCTTGTGAAGGGCTCGGTGAAACAGAGCTCACCATAGGCGAGGGGGGAGCTAAATTCTCAGATCTGCAATACAACAAGAGAAGTGCGAGTGTTGCCTCATCTACATTGGCAGACGATCCCGTAACTGTGCAATCAATGTATGGTAACCTATGTGTCTCACTGACTCACTCAGGTTTGAGACTTATACCTTCAACACTAGTCCAATAATAAGCTCTGATCTGAACTTACTGCATACTCAGATGTCAAACGTCTACAATGCAGTAAGACATACCGTACCTTTCTTACAGCCTTTTTCTTGCTTGTCAAAGAACATTCATCCCCAGGATCAAGATAAGAGACTTGTTTACTGTAATTATTGTGACTTACAGCCTCTTCTACACTTCTCTTCTAGAACTTATATGCGCTGGAAATTCAGAGAGTCAGAGTGGGTTAATAAGTGAACTTCTGATTGTTACTGCCCTACAACAATGCATCTCCACCCTGTTAGATCAATCAGAAGTACTCTGAAAAAGTTCTATGTTGTCATATTTCAGCTACTCAAGTTTCCTAGCTATTTTGATATCCAACTTGCTACATTCTCTTGTTGCAAAGTCATTGTCATACTCTATGTGTTAGGTCTTTTATTGTCCTTGCAAAGTATGAAGGCGAGCTAATCAAATTTAGTATATGTACTTTATCTGCCAATCACCTGTGACTTTAATTATAAATTAAAATAAATAGGAATTTATTTAAAATCATATGTTCTGGGGAGTGACCGGGCAACATTCATGTTAGGACACAAAAAAATAGCAACTCCAAGCATAATGCAGATAAGCCACTGATTATCTGAAAAAAAAGAGCATCATCTACGCTTAAATTACCACCTTATTTACAAAGGAGAATTTACTGCATCGTTTGCAACCAATATTGTGGTGTTTGTTTTATTTGGAGCTCTATACCGGGCCGTTAGTGATTGGGCCGGCGGCCTACTACAATTCTACTAACTCCACCCAGGCAGAGCAGTTCTATGGTGACTGCAATAAAGATCACTAAGCAATCGAACCAACTGATCTACAATAATGGCGTTTACCCTGACATATTAGTCAAAATTGAAAATGAAAGATTAATTTCAGTGTCAAACCCTAAATGACAAAAAATCTAAGGACAATATAGGTACATTAAAATGGGTGAAGGGTAGCATGATTAACAGTGACAGGGATAAGACTGAGGTACTAAACCAGTTCTTTTCTCCAGTATACACTAGAGAAATGAATGGGAGATACTTTGAAACAAACTACCTCTAGAGGATATCAGGAAAAAACTGGGTAATATTAAGGTAAAACTCCAGGCCCAGATAGAATACACCCAAGGGTTTTACGGGAACTTAGCACTGCTATATGTTCTTTTTAATATTTTATATTAATGACTTGGAGCAAGGATTAATTAGTTACATTTCTATTTTTGCAGATGATACAAAGTGTGTAAGGTCATTAGGTCAGGACAGGATGAACTTGCTTTACAAGGGGATCTACAAAAATTAGAAGAATGGGAAGGTAAATTGAAAATGAGATTTAATACTGGAAAATGCAAGGTTCTACATTTTGGAAGTAAAAATAAGCAATCTATTATTTAAATAGGACTAGATTTAGCCAAAGGCGGAAAGGGATTTGGGGGTAGTAATAGATAACGAGCTAAAGATGGGCACACGCTGCAGGGCAACGCTTCTAAGGCTAATAACATACTAGCATGTATGAAAAGAGGCATTGATGCAAGGGAGAAAAGTATAATTGTGTCACTATATAAATCCCTGGTAAGACCTCACCTTGAGCATGGAGTGCAGTTCTGGGGACCAATCTCAAAAAAAGACATTGCAGACTTAGAAAAAGTTCAGAGAAGGGCCACAAAGCGAATAAGGGGAATGGAGAATTTAAGCTACGAATAGAGGTTAGCCAAACTGGGTCTGTTTTCTCTAGAAAAAAAGGTGCTTGAGAGGTGACATGATTAATTTATATAAATATATTCAAGGCCCATAAACAGAGATGGCAGAAGCTCTGTTTATCTCCTGCAATGTAAATGTTTTTTTCACTGTAAAAGCAATGGAATTGTGGAACTCATTATCTGAAGATGTAGTAGATGCCAATACCTTGTATACATTTAAAATGGTTTAGATACATTTCTGGATAGAAACAGAATTCTAATAAATACAAAAATGTGGTTAACACAGAAAATAATATAAACTAAAATGTAAATCTGCAACAAAAGCCACACACAAATAGTGATAATAATACAGAACAATATGCAGGAATACATCACATTAGGTAGAGCTTCAACAGCTCAAGATAATTAGCTATACCTAATGCGCGTATTCTGGGTCTGCCTTCTATCTGAGGAGTGAAGATTTACTATAGAGAATTGAGTATTACTCTATGATGTTTTTCTTTCTATTCCTTTTGAGGAACATCGTTTGAACTATTTGTATTTGTGGGAATGTTTCCATTAAAGACTCTTTTCACTATATTCCGGCATATTGGTCTGTATTATTATCACTATTTGTATGTGGTTTTGGTTGCAGATTTACATTTTAGTTTATATTATTTTCTGTGTTAACCACATTTTTGTATTTATTAAAATTCAGGGATATGATTGCTTGTATTAAATGGGCCACCTTTTTAAATGGAATTAATTTAAGCTCAACTGGAGCTTTTTTGTAAGTATATTAAGAGTTGTATAGATTGAACTCGATGGACTTCTGTCTTTTTTTAACCTCATCTACTGTGTTACTATTTATATTCTGAAGCCACAATTCTTTCCTTGTTTGAGGAACGTTTTTAGAGGCTCCACCTGTAGTCTGCCATTGTTTTGGTGCCGACAGATCTCCTGCTGTTGTCTGCAATGGAGTGTTGCCGAGTTCCACCTTCGATCTAGAACCTTTCACTACTCATGAGGAGAATGCCTTTGGGGAGGTGAGATGTGTGATCCCTGCTTCTAGTCCTGTGGCTGTACAAAATGGACTAGAGTAGATGAACCCCAAACAAAATACACATCTAGGATATTACTAAAATAGATGGATGCACTAAGCAACTTCCGATATCCAGTTATATTTCCTAGGGCCTCACAATGTTAAAGGGAAAGTCAACACCAAAATTTGTGTTGTTTTAAAAGATAGATAATCCATTTATTACCCAGTCGTTAGTTTTGCATAACCAACACAGTTATAATAATACACCTTTTACCTCTGTGATTACCTTGTATCTAAGCCTCAGCAGACTGCCCCCTTATTTCAGTTCTTTTGACAGACTTGCATTTTAGCCAATCAGTGCTCACTCCTCGGTAAATTCCCTTGCATGAGCTCAATGGCATCTATATGAATTACATGAACTAACGCCCTCTAGAGGTGAAAAATGCATTTAGATTAGAGGCGGCCTTCAAGGTCTAAAAAATTAGCATATGAACCTCCTAGGTTTAGCTTTCAACTAAGAATACCAAGAGAACAGAGCAAAATTGGTGATAAAAGTAAATTGGAAAGTTGTTTAAAATTCCATGCCCTATCTGAATCATGAAAGTTTTTTTTGGACTTGACTGCCCCTTTAAAGCTCATTGTCAGTAATTCCAAGTTGACAATTTTATCTTTGTGTGACAGATTAGAATAATTATCCCCTTTTAGTTTAGAGCCTACTTCTCTGTTAAAGGGACATTATACACCAGATTTTTATTTGCATAAATGTTTTGTAGATGATCCATTTATATAGCCCATCTGGGAGTGGTTTTGTAAAAATGTATAGTCACGCTTATTTTTTTAAATAATATTGCGCTGATTTTCAGACTCCTAACCAAGCCCCAAAGTTTTAGATGTATACTGACTTCAAACCTTTTCTGTTTGTATAATGGGTATTTTCATATGCAGGGGATAGGGGGGGAGGTTCTGCTAGCAGCACCTTTCAGTGGATGTCCAAACTATTCTCATCAACAGAGCTAAATTGGGATCTTCAAAGTAAGTTTTTAAAAGGTTATATACTTGATTTGTATATCAGTATCTGTGCATATTATTCTTTATAGTAGTGTCTATTACATCCAAATTTGTGTATACTGCCCCTTGTCCAAAAGTGGCCTAATGAGAAGTTTGGAGGGTTTTGAATTTTGTTGGCACATATCATTTAAATACCATATGTTTTAGAAGTATATTTTTTTATCTTTGTAATAGTGAAAGCTGTAATATTTTCAGTTTAATGTTTTCCTTTTACATGGAGTAATATGGAGAATTCTAAAGTTTTGCATTTTAATGATTTCCCTGTATTCCATATTATCTGTATGCCCTAAGACAGGCCACTGATTCCTAGAATTTTATCCCTGGCTCCTAGATTTTTGGATTATTCTCCATATGGAAATACCACTGTCTGGATCCTAAAAGTGTGCCTGGCTCCTAAATATTCTTACTGGCTCCTAAATTTTAAACAGATTTGTCGGCCCCTGCCCTAAGATAAACCTGAATAGAAAAAAAATTAAATCATATATTCTAACAAATTTTATTTGTATACTAGAATGTTGTTTATCAAAACCAGAAATTGAAAATGCAAACCAATAAAGCTAAGTGTCATGAAGAGTAAAAAGTGTCAATCAGTACCACTGATTAATCATTTTACGTTATAATACACATTTTTCATGAGAGTTAGCTTTAAATATGGTTTAGTAAATCTTTTTACCACTTTAAAAACATATTAGTCTAAATCATATAATAATGAGTTTTGGAATACGAATGCGCAGTGTGCGGTGTGATCTGTGATGGCGTGCTCACTCCCATCTTTCTGAATTTCCTTTAAGATTTGGGATGAGCGTTCACTACTTGCTAGAGTGCTTGTGCATTCTGTATCATCCGGCAGGTCATCTTCGTCAAGCTCTTTACACTGTAATATCTCCTCTTTGGCTTTAGAACACACAACATTCATTCCTACACTAGAATTTGTAATGTTTTGATCTGTTATTGCCCTTGATCCAAAATTCTTTAGTTCCTTTTCACACTGTGACTCTGCAGTTACCAAAATGTCCTCCTGCTGCTCAACACAGTCACACACTTGACCAGATAAGTCCACAGTGTTTTTATCTTCAGCAGGTGACTTTTGAAGTTCGTCCTCTGTTACGGCAGCATTGTGTGTAATATTTAACTCAGCGTTTAGAGTATTTTTTATCTCAGCTAGATCTGCACTTTGTTCCTCTTTTTCTGTTTCTGGTTTCTGAGAGCAAAAATAAAATGTGACAGCATTTTAACAACTTCTAAATAGAAATGTGACAGAATATATTCTTTTATATATGTGTGCTAAGCACAATAGAGACTATGCTTGTTAAAGGGACACTATACACAAACATTTTCTTTCATGATTAAGGTAGAGAATATAATTTTAAACAACATTCCAATTTACTTCTATTACCTAATTTGCTTCATTCTTTAGATATACTTTAATGAAGAAATAGCGATGCACACGGTGAACCAATCACAGGAGGCATCTATGTGCAGCTACCAATCAGCAGCTACTAAGCATATCTAGATA
Organism: Bombina bombina; assembly: GCF_027579735.1. Lineage (NCBI taxonomy): Eukaryota > Metazoa > Chordata > Amphibia > Anura > Bombinatoridae > Bombina > Bombina bombina. The sequence goes on along the minus strand of NC_069499.1, from coordinate 143,787,308 downwards.
TGCTTTTCAGCAAAGAATATCAAGAGAATGAAGCAAAATAGATAATAGAAGTAAATTAGAAAGTTGTTTATAATTGTATGCTCTTACTAAATCATGAAAGAAAAAATTTGGGTTTCATGTCCCTTTAAGTGCTCAAACTCTATAGCCTCAGCACTCGATTCAAATAAAAAATGAAGTTCACATAAGATTGCTGTTTAGAAAAAAAAAAGTCTTTGCTTTTGCCTGTGCGATTTGGTAGACGTTTATACAGTCATTTTCAGAATGTGATTTTACAACAGGCTCTAGTCCATCATACAAGGACATTATAGTGAAAAAATGACATGCCCTAATTTGTTAGAGAGTGCAAGTTTTTCACTACTTGCCCTGGGACTCTGAATTAACCCCTGCAAAGAGGTTTAACAAATAAAAAAAAAAGTGTCAGCCAATTGGCAGAGGCACCAGCACAACACTACTAACCAATGGCTGTGAAGAACTTCAATACTCCAGAATAGAACTATGGGGTGAATGTATTAATGTGCGACCGGACATGAGACGATGTAGCGGATCATGTCCGCTGCACATCGATAAATGCCAACAGCATACACTGTCAGCATTTATCATTGCACAAGCAGTTCTTGTGAACTGCTGGTGCAATACTCCCCCTGCAGATTTGCGGCCAATCGACCGCTAGCAGGGGGTGTCAATCAACCCGATCATATTCGATCGGGTTGATTTCTGTCCGCCGCCTCAGAGCTTTAGACCGCTGCTTCATAACTTCTGTTTCCTGGCGAGCCTGAAACACGGGGCATCAAGCTCCATACAGAGCTTGATAAATTGACCCCTATGTGTTTAAACCCTTCCATATGAATGGTGAGAATGGGTTGTCATGCAGATCCGTTCTTGTCATGAAGGGGAATCACCCAATCAGTGGTGGTAATAGTGGATGGTACCCCTAGAGCTACATGGGAGTGCTGGTGATGTCACCACAAATGTGAGTGGTGACATCACAGAGAGGGTGGAACCAAGAACTGACAGGCAGGTAAGGGAGCTGAACATTTTCAATGTTATTTACTAAAATCTTAACAGAAATATATATATTTTTTTACATTTTTGTAGCAGCTATCCCACATGCCATGACATATAAATATAATAATGGTATAGTCTGAACCTGCTGAACAAATCTATCAGGTGTGTGGGTCACTTACAATAGTGTTTAAATGTAAGTAGCAAAAACAGCTCAAAATTGTGTTAGCACAGGGGTGTGAAATAGGCTTAGAAGCAACAGTGTTAGAAGGGTCATTATAGTGAAAAGACGACATGCACTCATTCATTAGAGCATGTAATTGTATTACTATCAGCCCTGCAAATCTATGCGTTTATCCCCAGCATACGGGTTAAACACAAAGGTAAAGTACCACTTGGGAGCTGCAGAAAACTGTTTGCCTGAGCAGAAACTGCAGGTCACCCAATCAGCAGCAGTAGTCACACAGCTGGGTTTTGCAACTGCTGCTGCTGATTGGCTCAACAGCAGTGCCCTGTGGCTCCCGAGCAGTACTCAACCTTTGTGTCTAATCTTTTGCGGGGGTTAAACACAAATTTACAGGGTCAAAACTTATAAAATTATATGCACTAACAAATGAAAAATGTGTATTTTTTTTCCTCTATAAATGGCCCTTAAACCCATTTGTGGAGGTTAAACACAAAGTTTCTGGGTTATGAAGAAATGACATATTTTTTACAAATTAGAACAATTTGTCCAATACAATGTCTATTTCAAAATATATAAGTATGGTGTAATCTGTACATCCGTTAAGGGGTGGCTTAGCAACGAAATACAACTTAAAGGGACATAAAAATACCCACATTATTGTATAGTTCTCCAAAGTAAGTGCGCATACGATTGGGGAATTTAACAGGACATGAAAGTCAAAACTAAAACTTTCATTAATCAGAGCATGTAAATGTAGTTTTAAGAAGACACTTTTAAATGCACTTCTATTATCAAATTTACTTTATTCTCTTGATATCCTTTGTTGAAAAGCATATGTACATATGCAGTAGCACTGTACTACTGTGGCTGCTGATTGGTGGCTACACCAATCTCGTCATAGGTTTGCCAGATGTGTTCAGTTACACACAGTTATATACAAGTAACAGTGCAACAATAAAACGCTCAAACACATCCGAGGATTTTCTTTCTGAACTTTTATGTCCCTGTAAAAGTGCAGATTGAGCGGGCAATTTTAAGACAAGGTTCAGTTTACTTCTATTCTAGAATTCATTTTGTTTTTTTCGTATAATTTGTTGGAAAATATACTTAGGTAGGCTCAGGAACAGCAATTAAAACACAAAAGAGGCGCCTCATAGGGTAACAACGTTTCAGTACATGTGATAGCAATATACAATAAAAATGTGCTGTACTAGTAGTGTATGAGCAGCAGGCTAGATGCCAGAAGCTTTCCAGCTGGACTAGACCCCAGGCAAGAAACGGTCTTCTTCTGAGCACACCACATCACCGCTTCCTGGTGTCAGGCAGAGGCTCCGCCTTTAATGATACTGGATGGAATAGCACACCCAATGCAGCTCCCAGCGAATCTCTAAATGAAAGAGCTATGGCTCCACCTCCCCAACACACCAATAAATTGAAGGAAAAAAGGTTTTCAAGCTTTATAGCATTTATTTATCCTTTACAGCTGTAAAGGATAAATAAATGCTATAAATGTATTATTATTATTATTATCGGTTATTTGTAGAGCGCCAACAGATTCCGCAGCGCTATAAACAAAGGGGGAGTACAACAAAACAATTATAGGGTAGAGGGCCCTGCCAAGAGTTGCACTGTTGTAGTTAGCATGTAAGCCTAAAAGTCCAGCTGTTTGTAGATCACCTTCTTAAGAGCTAAGGGGGTTCAGGGGATTGCAGTGGAGGAGAGGAACTGGTATTAGGAAAGGTTAGCGTAGGTTGTATGCGTCCCTGAACAGTAGAGTCTTTAGGGAGCACTTGAAGCTTTTAAAACTAGAAGAGAGTCTTGTGGAGCGAGGCAGAGAGTTCCACAAGATGGGAGCCAGTCTGGAGAAGTCCTGTAAACGGGAGTTTTTTCCTTCAATTTATTGGTGCTGTGGACTTCAGTTGTTACTACATTACAGAGTGGCGTTTGCAGTAGCCCTCCATCACGTGCATCAGGTGTGTGCTGTCTGTCATATGTGAACTGTCCAACACACCACACAGAGAGACATTGTGGAATAGAGCACTCCCGCCGGCGGTCTGACCACCTGAATCTGCTAAAAACACAAATGTGTCAAAAGTATAAAATCACGGCTCTATAAGTGCATAGTGCATGGTCCAAAGTACAGAGGTTTTTTACCTGGCGTCCAGCCGACTACTCCAGTTATCCAGCCTGTTACACAAGCACTACTGGTTGTGCCCAGCATATAATGAGCTGCCCCTTTTTATTGCTATCACATGTACTGTTCTCCCTAGGACCATTTTAATGAGTGCACCACCCAGCTGCTTTTACTGACCATGATAATGTAAGCAATAAATATTGAAGAATTTTAATATTAGCTGAATTTAGCTTCTTTTTGCCTAAAATTCAGCTAATATTAAAATTCTTCAATATGTATTGCTTAAATTATCATTAAATGTTAAATTATGTAATTAATTTGTGCTTTAGATAACAGATAATGTTATTTATTTATTAGAACTATTACACCCCCCCCTCCCCACTGTGAAACGTTATGACCCTATGAGGCCCCTCTTTTGTGTTTTTATGTCACTTCAGCGGACGGTGCTCCAGTATCGGTCTTCAGAGTGCTGCCTCAGTGGTCCAAGGATTCTCACAGTATAAGGACATTTATAGAACTTTTTCTTGCTTATTGGGTATATTTGGGACTCTAGCCTGCAATTCTTTTTAACCATTTATAGATTTTGTATATCTATACATTATTTGTTCAGGAGCAGCAATGCACTGCACATTCACTGGTGGCTATGTACATATGCCTCTTGTCATTGGTTCACCAGACGTGTTCACCTGGGTCCCAGTATGCTTTCCTGATTTGAAGCTGACATTAAGGGGTTGATTTATCAAACCCTTTCAGCAGGCTTTGCCTGCCTACGACTACAGGTTCTCACGAAAGAACCTGCAGTCCGTTTTGAACAAGCAGTGGTCATTAGACCGCTGCTTTCCTAACCTTTCGCCACCTGTTAGGTGGCAAAAGGTTAGGAAAAGGTTCAGAAAATGTTAGGAAAAGGTTTGCTGCGGCGGACAGGGGCGCGTATGTATGCGTCCCTGTCCGCCGCAGCTTGATAAATCGACCCCTTACCATATGACTACGTAACCCCTTTGCTGGGGTTAAACACAGTTATATTCACACAGCAGTGCAAGAATGCAATGCTCTAACACAGTAGTACTTTTTTTACTTTTATATCCATTTATTTATATTCCCCATTAGAAACTCAGGTTTATACGTCCAGTGCATCCATCTATACACTGTTATTTTCTATATAAATAAAAATGAATAAACTTTGTAAAAACATAATTTATGTAAGAACTTACCTGATAAATTCATTTCTTTCATATTAACAAGAGTCCATGAGCTAGTGACGTATGGGATATACATTCCTACCAGGAGGGGCAAAGTTTCCCAAACCTTAAAATGCCTATAAATACACCCCTCACCACACCCACAAATCAGTTTAACGAATAGCCAAGAAGTGGGGTGATAAGAAAAAGTGCGAAGCATATAAAATAAGGAATTGGAATAATTGTGCTTTATACAAAAAAATCATAACCACCACAAAAAAGGGTGGGCCTCATGGACTCTTGTTAATATGAAAGAAATGAATTTATCAGGTAAGTTCTTACATAAATTATGTTTTCTTTCATGTAATTAACAAGAGTCCATGAGCTAGTGACGTATGGGATAATGACTACCCAAGATGTGGATCTTTCCACACAAGAGTCACTAGAGAGGGAGGGATAAAATAAAGACAGCCAATTCCTGCTGAAAATAATCCACACCCAAAATAAAGTTTAACAAAAAACATAAGCAGAAGATTCAAACTGAAACCGCTGCCTGAAGAACTTTTCTACCAAAAACTGCTTCAGAAGAAGAAAATACATCAAAATGGTAGAATTTAGTAAAAGTATGCAAAGAAGACCAAGTTGCTGCTTTGCAGATCTGGTCAACCGAAGCTTCATTCCTAAACGCCCAGGAAGTAGATACTGACCTAGTAGAATGAGCTGTAATTCTTTGAGGCGGAGTTTTACCCGACTCAACATAGGCAAGATGAATTAAAGATTTCAACCAAGATGCCAAAGAAATGGCAGAAGCTTTCTGGCCTTTCCTAGAACCAGAAAAGATAACAAATAGACTAGAAGTCTTACGGAAAGATTTCGTAGCTTCAACATAATATTTCAAAGCTCTAACAACATCCAAAGAATGCAATGATTTCTCCTTAGAATTCTTAGGATTAGGACATAATGAAGGAACCACAATTTCTCTACTAATGTTGTTGGAATTCACAACTTTAGGTAAAAATTCAAAAGAAGTTCGCAACACCGCCTTATCCTGATGAAAAATCAGAAAAGGAGACTCACACGAAAGAGCAGATAATTCAGAAACTCTTCTAGCAGAAGAGATGGCCAAAAGGAACAAAACTTTCCAAGAAAGTAATTTAATGTCCAATGAATGCATAGGTTCAAACGGAGGAGCTTGAAGAGCTCCCAGAACCAAATTCAAACTCCAAGGAGGAGAAATTGACTTAATGACAGGTTTTATACGAACCAAAGCTTGTACAAAACAATGAATATCAGGAAGAATAGCAATCTTTCTGTGAAAAAGAACAGAAAGAGCAGAGATTTGTCCTTTCAAAGAACTTGCGGACAAACCCTTATCCAAACCATCCTGAAGAAATTGTAAAATTCTCGGTATTCTAAAAGAATGCCAAGAAAAATGATGAGAAAGACACCATGAAATATAAGTCTTCCAGACTCTATAATATATCTCTCGAGATACAGATTTACGAGCCTGTAACATAGTATTAATCACGGAGTCAGAGAAACCTCTATGACCAAGAATCAAGCGTTCAATCTCCACACCTTTAAATTTAAGGATTTCAGATCCGGATGGAAAAAAGGACCTTGTGATAGAAGGTCTGGTCTTAACGGAAGAGTCCATGGCTGGCAAGATGCCATCCGGACAAGATCCGCATACCAAAACCTGTGAGGCCATGCCGGAGCTATTAGCAGAACAAACGAGCATTCCCTCAGAATCTTGGAGATTACTCTTGGAAGAAGAACTAGAGGCGGAAAGATATAGGCAGGATGATACTTCCAAGGAAGTGATAATGCATCCACTGCCTCCGCCTGAGGATCCCGGGATCTGGACAGATACCTGGGAAGTTTCTTGTTTAGATGAGAGGCCATCAGATCTATCTCTGGGAGCCCCCACAATTGAACAATCTGAAGAAATACCTCTGGGTGAAGAGACCATTCGCCCGGATGCAACGTTTGGCGACTGAGATAATCCGCTTCCCAATTGTCTACACCTGGGATATGAACCGCAGAGATTAGACAGGAGCTGGATTCCGCCCAAACCAAAATTCGAGATACTTCTTTCATAGCCAGAGGACTGTGAGTCCCTCCTTGATGATTGATGTATGCCACAGTTGTGACATTGTCTGTCTGAAAACAAATGAACGATTCTCCCTTCAGAAGAGGCCAAAACTGAAGAGCTCTGAAAATTGCACGGAGTTCCAAAATATTGATCGGTAATCTCACCTCCTGAGATTCCCAAACTCCTTGTGCCGTCAGAGATCCCCACACAGCTCCCCAACCTGTGAGACTTGCATCTGTTGAAATCACAGTCCAGGTCGGAAGAACAAAAGAAGCCCCCTGAATTAAACGATGGTGATTTGTCCACCACGTTAGAGAGTGTCGAACAATCGGTTTTAAAGATATTAATTGAGATATCTTCGTGTAATCCCTGCACCATTGGTTCAGCATACAGAGCTGAAGAGGTCGCATGTGAAAACGAGCAAAGGGGATCGCATCCGATGCAGCAGTCATAAGACCTAGAATTTCCATGCATAAGGCTACCGAAGGGAATGATTGTGACTGAAGGTTTCGACAAGCTGTAATCAATTTTAGACGTCTCTTGTCTGTTAAAGACAGAGTCATGGACACTGAATCTATCTGGAAACCCAGAAAGGTTACCCTTGTTTGAGGAATCAAAGAACTTTTTGGTAAATTGATCCTCCAACCATGATCTTGAAGAAACAACACAAGTCGATTCGTATGAGACTCTGCTAAATGTAAAGACGGAGCAAGTACCAAGATATCGTCCAAATAAGGAAATACCACAATACCCTGTTCTCTGATTACAGACAGAAGGGCACCGAGAATCTTTGTGAAAATTCTTGGAGCTGTAGCAAGGCCAAACGGTAGAGCCACAAATTGGTAATGCTTGTCTAGAAAAGAGAATCTCAGGAACTGATAATGATCTGGATGAATCGGAATATGCAGATATGCATCCTGTAAATCTATTGTGGACATATAATTCCCTTGCTGAACAAAAGGCAATATAGTCCTTACAGTTACCATCTTGAACGTTGGTATTCTTACATAACGATTCAATAATTTTAGATCCAGAACTGGTCTGAAGGAATTCTCCTTCTTTGGTACAATGAAGAGATTTGAATAAAACCCCATCCCCTGTTCCGGAACTGGAACTGGCATAATTACTCCAGCCAACTCTAGATCTGAAACACAATTCAGAAATGCTTGAGCTTTCACTGGATTTACTGGGACATGGGAAAGAAAAAATCTCTTTGCAGGAGGTCTCAACTTGAAACCAATTCTGTACCCTTCTGAAACAATGTTCTGAAACCAAAGATTGTGAACAGATTTGATCCAAATTTCTTTGAAAAAACGTAACCTGCCCCCTACCAGCTGAACTGGAATGAGGGCCGTACCTTCATGTGAACTTAGAAGCAGGCTTTGCCTTTCTAGCAGGCTTGGATTTATTCCAGACTGGAGATGGTTTCCAAACTGAAACTGCTCCTGAGGACGAAGGATCAGGCTTTTGTTCTTTGTTGAAACGAAAGGAACGAAAACGATTGTTAGCCCTGTTTTTACCTTTAGATTTTTTATCCTGTGGTAAAAAAGTTCCTTTCCCACCAGTAACAGTTGAAATAATAGAATCCAACTGAGAACCAAATAATTTGTTTCCCTGGAAAGAAATGGAAAGTAGAGTTGATTTAGAAGCCATATCAGCATTCCAAGTCTTAAGCCATAAAGCTCTTCTGGCTAAGAAAGCCAGAGACATAAATCTAACATCAACTCTAATAATATCAAAAATGGCATCACAGATGAAATTATTAGCATGCTGGAGAAGAATAATAATATCATGAGAATCACGATTTGTTACTTGTTGCGCTAGAGTTTCCAACCAAAAAGTTGAAGCTGCAGCAACATCAGCCAATGATATAGCAGGTCTAAGAAGATTACCTGAACATAGATAAGCTTTTCTTAGAAAAGATTCAATTTTTCTATCTAAAGGATCCTTAAACGAGGTACCATCTGACGTAGGAATGGTAGTACGTTTAGCAAGGGTAGAAATAGCCCCATCAACTTTAGGGATTTTGTCCCAAAATTCTAACCTGTCAGGCGGAACAGGATATAATTGCTTAAAACGTTTAGAAGGAGTAAATGAATTACCCAATTTATCCCATTCCTTAGCAATTACTGCAGAAATAGCATTAGGAACAGGAAAGACTTCTGGAATAACCGCAGGAGCTTTAAAAACCTTATCCAAACGTATAGAATTAGTATCAAGAGGACTAGAATCCTCTATTTCTAAAGCAATTAGTACTTCTTTAAGTAAAGAGCGAATAAATTCCATCTTAAATAAATATGAAGATTTATCAGCATCAATCTCTGAGACAGAATCCTCTGAACTAGAAGAGTCCAAAGAATCAGAATGATGGTGTTCATTTAAAAATTCATCTGTAGAGAGAGAAGATTTAAAAGACTTTTTACGTTTACTAGAAGGAGAAATAACAGACAAAGCCTTCTTTATGGATTCAGAAACAAAATCTCTTATGTTATCAGGAACATTCTGCACCTTAGATGTTGAGGGAACTGCAACAGGCAATGGTACATCACTAAAGGAAATATTATCTGCTTTAACAAGTTTGTCATGACAATTAATACAAACAACAGCTGGAGAAATAGCTACCAAAAGTTTACAGCAGATACACTTAGCTTTGGTAGATCCAGCAGGCAGTGGTTTTCCTGTAGTATCTTCTGGCTCAGATGCAACGTGAGACATCTTGCAATATGTAAGAGAAAAAACAACATATAAAGCAAAATAAATCAAATTCCTTATAAGACAGTTTCAGGAATGGGAAAAAAATGCCAAACATCAAGCTTCTAGCAACCAGAAGCAAATGAAAAATGAGACTGAAATAATGTGGAGACAAAAGCGACGCCCATATTTTTTGGCGCCAAATAAGACGCCCACATTATTTGGCGCCTAAATGCTTTTGGCGCCAAAAATGACGCCACATCCGGAACGCCGACATTTTTGGCGCAAAATAACGTCAAAAAAATGACGCAACTTCCGGCGACACGCATGACGCCGGAAACGGAAATGAATTTTTGCGCCAAAAAAATCCGCGCCAAAAATGACGCAATAAAATGAAGCATTTTCAGCCCCCGCGAGCCTAACAGCCCACAGGGAAAAAAGTCAAATTTTTGAGGTAAGACAAAATATGAAAATTTAAAGCATAATCCCAAATATGAAACTGACTGTCTGGAAATAAGGAAAGTTGAACATTCTGAGTCAAGGCAAATAAATGTTTGAATACATATATTTAGAACTTTATAAATAAAGTGCCCAACCATAGCTTAGAGTGTCACAGAAAATAAGACTTACTTACCCCAGGACACTCATCTACATGTTTGTAGAAAGCCAAACCAGTACTGAAACGAGAATCAGTAGAGGAAATGGTAAATATAAGAGTATATCGTCGATCTGAAAAGGGAGGTAAGAGATGAATCTCTACGACCGATAACAGAGAACCTTATGAAATAGACCCCGTAGAAGGAGATCACTGCATTCAATAGGCAATACTCTCCTCACATCCCTCTGACATTCACTGCACGCTGAGAGGAAAACCGGGCTCCAACTTGCTGCGGAGCGCATATCAACGTAGAATCTAGCACAAACTTACTTCACCACCTCCCTTGGAGGCAAAGTTTGTAAAAACTGATTTGTGGGTGTGGTGAGGGGTGTATTTATAGGCATTTTAAGGTTTGGGAAACTTTGCCCCTCCTGGTAGGAATGTATATCCCATACGTCACTAGCTCATGGACTCTTGTTAATTACATGAAAGAAATAATGAATATATGTTCTAACCCAAAGAAGTAAAAATAAACAAATTCAATTAATTCTTACACTTATCCTGATATGGGTTCTTTCCTCTGTCATTTCAAGAACCTCAAAAGATAGCTGGTCACCTTGATTTGTCAAAGCAGAAAGTGGTTGTTGAAGAGGTTCTTCCATTAATTCTTGAATGGTCTCTTCACTGATAAATTTTCTTTCCTTTAGGTAAAAAATAAAAATAATTGACATGACACAAAGACAAAAAACTTAAAGGACCAGTAAATACAACAGATTTACATAATCTGAACTTAAACTGAGTAGTAGATTTTGTTTCTGACAAATTTCAAAGCTGTGTCTTTGTCCACTCCTTCTGTACCATGTGACAGCCATCAGCCAATTACAAATGCATATATACGTATATTCTGTGAATTATTGCACATGGAGCTGGTGACTTAAAAAGTGTAATTATAAAAAGACGGTGCACAATTTGTTAATGGAAGTAAATTGGAAAGTTGTGTGCTTTGTCTGGATCATGAAAGTTTAATTTCAACTTGAGTGTCCCTTTAAAATGACATAAAACTCCTTGTAATTAAAAGACATTTGGATTGTCTTACTTTAAAATAGCATATCAGCCAAGTAAACACTAAAACATAAACAAACTGCTTGTTTTCAAGAGCCAAACCCCACCCACCATTTGTCATATTTGGAGTAGACAAGCTTAGTCAGGGTAATTATATATCTTTTCCCCTTATTTCTCTCTTAATCAACATCACATAAAAAACCCATAAAGTTTGTGATGTTTCATGTATGCACGTAGTGACGTTACAAAGGGGCAGAACCGGGAAGCTCAGTTTAGCTGCATGGGGGGGAGGTTCTTCAATCCCCTCGATCTCAGCTCCCATAGCAGCTACAAACCTCCAAGACCCCTCATATGAAAGAGAATCACCCGCAGTAACACACAGCAGATCACTTAAAAATAAAGTAGAAAAAACATATGGGGATTTCTGTTATGTGTAGTGACCCCTAATAAATTTTATTTTCTAGTTGACAAGTGCCTCTCTCAAAAAAAGCTATGAATTTTATCTATTTAGGGAGGTGATCGCTGTGGTAACAGTAAACACCTTGCAAGAAAAAAAGTACTTTTATTTTTGTACTGAACAATGGGGCCTCTCTATTCTATATTAGAACCCCAAAATCCTGTATGGGCCCCTATTTCACATGTGACTATTCATGATGACAATTTAGTAAGGTGATCAAAGTAACAGCAGTGGTCACTTGGCCATTTTCAGTATTATTTATTATTATTATTATACTTCATTTATAAAGTGCCAACATATTCCGCAGCCTGTCCTTGGGTACAATTCATTTAAATAAAACAATGTTATAAAACTTGTAAGAGACAGGACAACATTTTACAAACACATACAGGAGGAATTGAGGGCCCTATTCCAGTGGGAACTTACAATCTAGAAGGGTAGGAGGTTGAGGACTGCAAGATTGAAGAAAGATGTTAATACAGAGTTAGATGAGGGAATTGTTAGGTAAGTGAAATTAATTTATTATTGAGTTGGGTAGTAGGCTTCTCTGAACAAAAGCGTCTTCAGGGAGCATTTAAAGGAAGAAAGATTAGGGGAAAGCCTGACAGGACGAGGGAGAGTGTTCCAGAGGGTAGGTGCTGCCCGACAGAAGTCCTGCAGTCTAGCATGAGAGGAGGTGATAGTCGCGGATGCAAGGAGTAGGTCATTGTTGGATCTTAGTGGGCGGGCTGGAGTATACTTGTTCATTAGAGAGCGGCGTTGGTGAGAGCTTTGTATGTACTGGTGAGAAATTTGACTTTAATTCTGCTGTGAATGGGGAGCCAATGAAGGGACTCACAGAGAGGTGCAGCAGATACAGAGCGATGGGAAAGGTGGATTAGCCTGGCAGAGGCATTTAGGATGGATTAAAGGGGGGAGAGGCGGGAAAGAGGAAGGCCAGTAAGTAGGTTATTGCAGTAGTCAAGTCGGGAAATAACAAGGGAGTGGATTATTTGCTTTGTGATGTCAGCGCTCAGAAAAGGACAAATCTTGGAAATAGTGCGTAGGTGGTTGCGTCAGGATGAAGAAAGCGATTAGATGTGGGGGACGAAGGATAGATTTGAGTCAAGTGTAACTCCGAGGCAGCAGACTTGGGGAATGGGGAGATGGTGATGCCGTCAACAGAGATAGAAAATTCAGAAGTCGGCGTAGAGCTTGAGGTGGGGGATTAGAAGGAGCTCATTCTTGAACATGTTAATCTTTAGGTGGTGAGAGGCCATCCAGGAAGAAATACCAGATAAGCAGTTGCTGACATGAGAAAGGACAGCAGGAAATTTACCCATTTACTAAAAATTTAAGAAAAAAAATATACAGTTTTTTTTTTTACAGTTTTTGCCGCAGCTATCTCATATGGCATGAATTATAAATGTAATAATGGTATATTGTGAATCCGTTGGGACTGCTGAAAAAATATATACATTTGTGTGGGTCATTCACTGAAATTCTATTTACAATAATGTTTAAATGTAGGTAGCACAAAAGCTCAAAATTGGCTAAGCACTATGGTGAAAAAGGCTTAGCAGCGAAAGGGTTAAGTTATAAATAAAATACAATTAGCCTTGAAAAGTTTGCAATGTGCCTCCTTATATGATATAATAACATGATAAGGGGACAAATCACATCTTTCTTTATTTTAATATGCATAATTAAACATTTTATTGTATAATATTAAGATGTTTACTGTATCTTTTAGCAATGAACGTTACATATAAATGGTCTGTTTCAGCTACTATACTAGAATCATGATTAAAGGGAAATGAAACCCAAATGTTTTCTTTTATGATTCAGATAGAGCTTACATTCCTGCTTTTCAAATAAAGATACCAAGAGAACGAAGAAAAAATGATAATAGGAGTAAATTAGAAAGTCGCTTAAAATTGCATGCTCTATCTGAATCATGAAATAAAAAAAAAATTAGACTCAGTCGGGCTTGTTGCCGACGTCACCTTCCTGCAGTCTGCAGATAGCTTGAGTCACGCACGTGCGCAGCGCAAGTGATCTCCCAGGCAGGCCAGACGGCAATCCGATTTTGCAGTGGCGGTGTGACGCTGAAGAGATGAAACCGTGAAGAGGGAGCAAGAGCAGCCCTGGAAGGGTGGTAAAGAAGACAGTGATTATGCGGAAGGCTCAGTGAGGTGCTCAGGAGTCCGCTCTTGATCTTTCTGGCACTGCTTTCAGCATTTATTTACCGTGTCAGAGTGAAGTGACATCAAAATCAGAAGAGCATCATACAGGGAGGTAGCTAGTTACACTGAACTCTGTCTCCTCCCTTCCCCTCCTACTTCACACCCCAAGTGTACAGGAAGATAACAGACAGCACCGCTGCTATAGCTGTGATTTCTACAACGTATTTGCTGCTACACTTAAAAAAGTTTGTTTGGAGTAAAACTGACTGCTAATCATGTACAACACGGTCACCTATTTTATTTCCAGAAACATAAAAATTGCTCTGAACAAAATAATGTATGTGTCAACGTATGCAACAGTACATGATAGTTGTTTGTACATCAAATAAAAACAATAGCTTATTGGCATTAAAAAGGGGCTCAGGTGGTTGTTTTTGCTTGAATATAAAGAGAGCGAAATTCCAGTGGGAACATTTGCCTCCTTTTTAATCCCCAGCCCTGTAGATGTACAGTCTACTTTGTATTTTTAAGGCAGCTTATTAACTAAAAACAATTCATGGGCAGTAAGCTACCTATATTTATAATTGGAAAATACTTTGTCTGGAGGATACTATATATCCAATATTCACTGTAGTTTTCTATAGTGCTTTCTATAGCAGGATTCTGAGTGCCTAGGGCAGCACAAAACCTAAATATGCCACTGTGCATGAATATTAAATGCTGATGGAACCAAAACTCAATGAAAATTGCAAATGCTTGAATATTAAACACTGATGGAATGAGAAGATATAGCGTTTTTCAAAATGTTTAAAGCCACTTTCTCTTTAATCTTTAAAAAAGTTAATGAACACATTGCAGAAGGGTAGAGCTGCTTATTTGTGAATAAAGGTAACCACGCAATCTCAACTAATTCATTATCAGAATATATATCATTTAAGTTAAAGGGATAGAAAGGTAAAAATAGGATAGAAAGGGATAGAAAGGTAAAAATAACTTTTATTGAGTGCTACCAATAAAAGTTATTACTGTTTTCAGCAGCATACTCACATATGCTTCGAGGGCCCATGCACTAGTATTCAAGTTCAGTGAGCTGGCTATGGAGTATATTGCTGCTGTAAAGACTTAGGGCGAGATTATGAGTGGAGCGCTAACAGTTACATGCAAGTGAAAAAGGGTTTATCAAAGCTGTTTGCACGCATCAGGCTTTTTGCTCATATTACAAGTTGAAAGTAAACTTGATTGCAATTGAAATTAACGCGTCGGCTTAATGCAAGCTCAGAACTCTGGTTAACTGTTTTGTAAAACAAAAAAGTGCCACAAAACACATAAAACATGCAATAGAAAGTACAGTTACACTCATAATAACACCATCTAATAAAAAAACAAAAACAATATTCTACAAAAAAAAATTATTAGCTCAAAGATATGAGGTCCCAGGTATTATAGAGAAAAGGCAGGCAAAGGGCTTTAACGTTGAGATACATACATATACATGTCTAAAGATATATTTATGTGTGTACATAAAATATAGGTATAGATATATATTGTACCAAAATACTATGATATATGTAGAAATATGTATTTATGAATAAATAGAAAATATTCTGTTATTTGAAGAACATTGGAATGTGAAATATGCATATTTTAATGTTAGCGTACTTAAGAATATGCAGTCGTGTTAGGCTTTTTATGCTTGTCAGGTTAGCGCGAGAGAAAAAACGGTTTACTTTCAACTTGTTATACGAGCGCTACCCGACGCACGTAAAAATCTTACTTCTATCGCAGTTAACGCTCGAGCGAGAGTGTTAAATATTGCTCCATTTGTAATCTGGCCCTTAAGAGGGACATTGCAGCCAATCCTGGAATTTACATGGCTGCATTTCAGTTTAGAATTGAAGCATTTTTGTTGTATACATGTATTAGCAAAAATGCTTCTAATAAACGCTATAGCTGTTTCAAATGTGTATTTTTAAGTATGCACCGGGCACAATCATTTTAAACACAGCACTTGCTCAGAGTAATGACTCAGTTTATTAATTGCTGACATGATACAAACCCTACTGATGCTCTAAGCAACTGCAGTATTTAAAATGCTGGTGCACTGAGAATATCCAGCTATGTTTAACATGCACGTGCAGAGAAAAATGCTAACACTAAAACACAGATAACTTTTACTAGAAGCAATTTTGCAAATACTGTATGTTTCTAATCAATGATGTAATTCATCTATGTGCATTTAAATTTTGATCGGCAAGTCCCTTTGTGTCATACAAGCCATTGCTGACTGAGGAGGTGTAGGCACTGGTGCCCAGGCCCTCACAGAATATGTGAGTAAGGTGCTGAAAAACATTAATACAGTTTACTAAAATCATTTTTGCTAATGGAAGTTCTATTTAAAACTGAAATGCACCCATGCACAATTAATTTGATCCCTTTAAGAATCAATGTTGGATGCTCTAAAGCTCTCTGGTCTAGTGAGATTATCTAAGCAGTACAGTAAGGTCCATCAAAGAATTTTAGAAAGGCAAATGTTAGATTGAGAGCCGTTTATCTAGCTATGCAGAGGTCTAGATGTGAAATAGAGATGCATACGTTTCAATATAATGCTCCAAAAATGACCTAAAACGTTTGTGTGATTTCTCTCCATACCAGCAAGCTTCTGATCATCAGGCTCCTAGTAATGTTTTTGGTTCTCTTTCACACTTGTTTATTTTAAATTATGACAATGTTTCGGTTGAATTTTGTATTGATCATCTTAAATGACAAAATATATATATAAAAAAATCAATACCTGTAAGTGGTCCTTGTTGTTGCCATAATATATCTTTTCCCAAAGTCCAAAGCTTTCACTTGATTTTGTCAGTCCTATAACTGCATTATATTTAGAGATACTAACAGAGTTTTCAATGTCATTGACTTTTTGTGAGGCTTGAAACTGCAGAATCAAAATATAATGGCCACTTGCATGCTTTGTAGAAAAAGAAATCTGATACTGATCGATGCCCACTTCTGTCTCTATAGTGCTTTCCTCTATGTCTTTAACATGTATAATTAAAGTTAGTGATGTGGTATCTTGTGTACATGTGAAAGTAGGACACACACTTTCAGCTAAGGTATTTTCTTTATCAATATTCCCTTGTAATCCTGACAGTGCTACTGGTAATAAGGTTTCGGTTTTCCCTGTATAAACCTTATCTGATGATGTTGTTGCTTCTCCAATAGATTCAGAGTTTGCTTCTTGTGCTCTGTGACCATCACTGTATATCTTATTGCATGGGTCACATATTGCTGTTTCCCCAATAGATACGCAGATTGCTCCTTTTGCGTTTTCATTACTTGGTAAAGTATTGCATGGCTTATGTATTGCTGTTTCTGAAACAGACTGAAGGGCTGATCCCTGTGTTTTATCATCATCACTTGATATGATATTGGATGGCTTACATATTGCTGTTTTTTCAACAGACTGAGAAATCCCTTCTAGTGAGTTATCACCATCACAGAATAAGGTAGTTGATGAATTACATGTTGTATCTAGTACTTTCTCATTACCATTGGAAAAGGTATTGGATGGTTTATCACATGATGTTTCCCCAGTGGTTTCAGAAGTTGCTTCTGATGTTTTTTCATCATGATTTGCTAATGTTTCTAATGGCTTACATCCTATTGTTTCACCAGAAGACTCAGATGTTGTCTCTGTTACTATTCCAACATCAGTTGACAAGGTACTGGGTGACTTACATACTCCTGTTATTGCAATTTCTTTAACAGATTCTGAGATAGCATCGTGTACCTTTTCATAATCACAGAATAATTTACTGGATGGCTTACATGCTGAATGGCATTCACTTTCTTCATTTCCCGAATTCTTAGCCACCAACTGATTTGGAAGTGCTTCATTGGTCTCATCTTCTATTGTCTCTGACTCCTGACCCTGCATTTGAATCTGATAATTCTCCTGAACTACAGGCACAGTAATGACTAGCTGTTTTTTGGCCTTGTTGAACTGTGCTTTGCCTTTATTTTCATCTACAGGATATGGAAGTGTTAGCTGCAGCTTATAAGCAGGCGTTTCAGACTCTAAGCTTAGCTGCTTACCTGCAATGTCAAGAGAGACATCTGCAGATGACTTCACTAATGGCAAATCTATAGTTATTACCAGTTCTTTGGGTATTGGGCTGGGCGTAGAGTCTCTAGAACCTCTATAATCTTGTAGATCCACATATGTTCTATGTCGAATTGTATAATGTGGCACAGTAGCTTCAGCTTTAAGTGTTGCATCCCTTTTATCCCCGGCAACAGAATTCAGTTTGCTCTCTTTAAGTGGTTTTGTACAAGTTTTCCTTCCTGCTGGATCTGCTATACCTGGAGAACCATAAGGATAGGGAAAATATAAAGGATTATTTGGATCCTCTGGTTTCTGAGTGACACCAGGGCGAGGTTTGCGAAGAACAGATGCTTGTGGAACACCTTTATATTTCACGCTCAATGTTTTAACATTTTTGTGATCAAGTTCGACATTAAACTGCTTAGATACTGCCTCCAATGCAGTAGAATCAACCATTTTCTTAAACTTTTCATTCTTACTTGCTATATACAGAGTGTCTGGGTGGAAAACCACGTCATAAATCATATGCTTGTTGCCCCCTTTTCCTAGATCTTCTTTGCCAGGTGCTAGGCTGTATGGTAGAGCCCAGTGCTGCCCAGCATGTTTTCCCCTCTCTCTCCCAGGTTTACATTCAGGCTTCTGAATAAGCTCATTACTGCAGATGTTGAGGTAACATGTTTGGACGCCGTCTATACTTGTCAGAAGGACATGGCCGGGTTGAGGATGGATGAACTGAATGTCCATTCCTCTTTCCTGTTCCATGAGTGAAATCTCCTCCTCGTATTTTCTACGGTTCTCTGGGTCGTTAATTTCCTCAGCATACTGCAAGAACATCTCCCGAAACTTCTCATCTTTAAAGGCATTGCTGAATCGATCCAATTCATCGGCACTTAAATTCAGCTCTTCCAGATT
The DNA here is from genome assembly GCF_027579735.1 of Bombina bombina. Classification (NCBI taxonomy): domain Eukaryota; kingdom Metazoa; phylum Chordata; class Amphibia; order Anura; family Bombinatoridae; genus Bombina; species Bombina bombina. Next base: position 143,768,722 of record NC_069499.1, on the reverse strand, counting down.
CGCTGCCATGCTTGTATTCGAATCTAGCGACGGTTTCCAAGGAAACCAGAAACAACGCTTCCTTACAGCGCGCTTAGTGATGAGGTAGGGCGTTCTCACAGGCTAAAGTAAGATCACGTGGTACGGAAAAAAGTGGTACCAGGAAGTGTTTAAGACAAGTAAACAGTATTCTGCAACAATGGGACTAGGAATGACAGGCGTTTAATATACACTAAATTAGTGTAAAATAACCAGACTGAAAATGTCCTAATATAGACATTGTAGTGAGGGGGGACTAGGAATGACAGGATTGATACTAATCAGTGTAAAATAACCAGATTTTCTAGAACCATTTTAGAGAGGTGTGAAACCGTTGCATGTAAAACAATGGCAAAAACATAGGATTAGCAAAAGTATTTCCTTCAGATCTTATGGCTGATCAATGTGCAGCCGTTATCACATTAACAAACAGATCATTTGCTCGTGCTCCCTAAATGTACTGTACCAATTATTTTACGTGTCTGCTCAAGATAGGATATTTTTAGCAATTTAAAGGGATATTGAACCCAATTTTTTTCTTTCATGATTCAGATAGAGCATGCAATTTTAAGAAACTTTCTAATTTACTCCTTTTATCAATTTTCTTTTTTCTCTTGTATCTTATTTAATAAAACAAGAATGTAAGCTTGGTTCAGCACCTGGCTAGCTCTTGTTGATTGGTGGCTAAATGTAGCCACCAATCAGCAAGCGCTACCCAGGGTGCTGAACTAAATAAGAGCTGGCTCTAAAGCTTACATGCCTGCTTTTTCAAATAAAGATACCAAGAGAACAAATAAAAATTGTTAATAGGAGTAAATTAGAAAGTTTCTTAAAATTGCATGCCCTCTCTGTGTGTATGTGTATGTATATATATATATATATATATATATATATATATATATATATATATAAGGTTGTATGTGTGTGAATATATATATATCAGTGTACTTGAAAAAATGAGGCAGGCACTACTCAGGAGTGTAAAATGAAGAAAAATATTTATTCAATAAACCACCAAAGTAAAATTAAGGAGGCTTAAAAGGATTCCAACAGGATACAGACAAACAGAGGGACAGATGGCCTGACGCGTTTCGCGCCCCCTAGTGGCGCTTAATCATAGGCTAACTGATATATATCAGTGTACTTCAGACCTGAGGAAGAGATAACACTACTGAAAGCTTGACTTTTACTATGTTATGTTAGTCCAATAAAAAAGGTATCACTGCATACCAACCACGACCCATTTGAAACTTTCTGGCAGAGGCAGTCAGGTGTTCATTTAATATCTGTTGATATTTACTACCTCATATTTATACCCCTGTGAACAATTTCCTGTTCCTAGTCATCCAGGTGTACTAAAAAATGTAAAATATGGGAATATACTTCAAAAGATTAATTTTAACGTAGCTGTCCCTTTAATGCCTTCAATAATGAAGGTTTAAAATCTATAGCTCTATCAAAATCATTAAACTTTATTTTGTACGTTACTGTTCCTTTGAACAATTTTAATTTCTATATGGTTACAAGCAGGTGTGAAAAGTTTGCCTCCACATAAATTAAAGGGACATGAAACCCCAAATATTTCTTTCATTATTCAGATAGTGCATACAGTTTTAAAGAAGTTTCCAATTTACTTCTATTATAAAATTTGCTTTGTTCCCATGGTATTCTTTGTTGAAGAGATATCTAGATAGGTTGCGTGCACATGACTTATGCACACTACTGAACACTACTGGAAAGTTGCTTAACATAGTATGTTTTATCTAAATCATGAAAGAAACATTTTGGGTTTTATGTCAATTTAAATGATGAGAAAAGAAAACCATGGATGCCATAGCAAAAGTATAAATGTAAATTATAAACCTTCAAGAGATTTTTAGGTTCCCAATTGTATGTATCATCGTGGAATCCTTCCTGAGAGAAAAACAACTTGAGACCTGTATCTAGATTTTCTCACAGAAATAGAAGCAGAGGATTTAATAAGATTGGTCTGTGAATCATAGCTTGGATGAACCCGAAGACTCCCTTAGCAAAGCTTTTACCAGAATATTGTCTTGGTGGTGGTGGGGGATGGGAGAGTTCCTCCAGTCTTATCTGCACTGTGTGGACCTAGATTTAAAAATAAATTGTTTTACAACACAAAACCAAGCAAGATCTAGATCTATAGTAGCTATAAGTTAACCAGCAAGACTGGCTAACTGAAGATACTATTTATTGAAATAAGGAATCCACATATGTATTTATCTGTTTAAAATAAACTAGGCACAACTGGCCTTCTTCTATTTGAATAACACATTTGCAAGAAATCCAACCAACCCATATAAACTTTATGTTTATTTTCCTTTCTACTACAAATACTTAGATAAACAGGGATAGGCGAGGTGTCCGTACACGGACACTGGTGTCGGTGACTAGCCCTTTCAGTGTCCGCCACAACCTTAGTATATCTTTTCTTTCTGAATAAATAATAGGAATAAAAAAAATATGTAGTGTGAATAAAGTTAGTGGCCTGTCAAGAGACTGCTAGCGATATTGGATGATAAGTTATGGAATAAATAAAGCCTGAGTAAAATTCTGGATGTATATCTGCATTTGTATATTAATATCCAGCTCTATACAAAGACAGAGTCTATAAAAACAAGAAAGAACAGAAGCGCCACATGGCCCAATATTGTTTGATCCAAAGCTTAAGGTAATGGAATAGGAGAGGAACTCACATTTAGGAGAGCACCTCAGTCAGTGCTATAGATATAAGGGTTTCCTCAGCAGAAGGGATAAATCCCAGAGAATAAAGGCAGCAAGTGTTCAAATGCTAAAAATGCTAAAAATAACTTTTTAAAAAAAAGAGTAAAATTACAGGCAACGCGTTTCTCAGCCAATGGCTGAGAAACGCGTTGCCTGTAATTTTACTCTTTTTAATAAAAGTTATTTTTAGCATTTGAACACTTGATGAAACAGCCATTGGCTGAGAAACGCTTTGCCTGTAATTTTACTCTTTTTAATAAAAGTTATTTTTAGCATTTGAACACTTGTTGCCTTTATTCTCTGGGATTTATCCCTTCTGCTGAGGAAACCCTTATTTCTTTCATGTAATTAGCAAGAGTCCATGAGCTAGTGACGTATGGGATATACATTCCTACCAGGAGGGGCAAAGTTTCCCAAACCTCAAAATGCCTATAAATACACCCCTCACCACACCCACAATTCAGTTTTACAAACTTTGCCTCCGATGGAGGTGGTGAAGTAAGTTTGTGCTAGATTCTACGTTGATATGCGCTCCGCAGCAAGTTGGAGCCCGGTTTTCCTCTCAGCGTGCAGTGAATGTCAGAGGGATGTGAGGAGTATTGCCTATTTGAATGCAGTGATCTCCTTCTAAGGGGTCTATTTTATAGGTTCTCTGTTATCGGTCGTAGAGATTCATCTCTTACCTCCCTTTTCAGATCGACGATATACTCTTATATATACCATTACCTCTGCTGATTCTCGTTTCAGTACTGGTTTGGCTATCTACTATATGTAGATGAGTGTCCTGGGGTAAGTAAGTCTTATTTTCTGTGACACTCCTAGCTATGGTTGGGCACTTTGTTTATAAAGTTCTAAATATATGTATTCAAACATTTATTTGCCTTGACTCAGAATGTTCAACTTTCCTTATTTTCAGACAGTCAGTTTCATATTTGGGATAATGCATTTTAACATTTTTCTTACCTTAAAATTTGACTTTTTCCCTGTGGGCTGTTAGGCTCGCGGGGGCTGAAAATGCTTCATTTTATTGCGTCATTCTTGGCGCGGACTTTTTTGGCGCAAAAATTCTATTTCCGTTTCCGGCGCCATACGTGTCGCCGGAAGTTGCGTCATTTTTTGACGTTATTTTGCGCCAAAAATGTCGGCGTTCCGGATGTGGCGTCATTTTTGGCGCCAAAAAGCATTTAGGCGCCAAATAATGTGGGCGTCTTATTTGGCGCGAAAAAATATGGGCGTCACTTTTGTCTCCACATTATTTAAGTCTCATTTTTTATTGCTTCTGGTTGCTAGAAGCTTGTTCTTTGGCATTTTTTCCCATTCCTGAAACTGTCATTTAAGGAATTTGATCAATTTTGCTTTATATATATGTTGTTTTTTCTCTTACATATTGCAAGATGTCTCACGTTGCATCTGAGTCAGAAGATACTACAGGAAAATCGCTGTCAAGTGCTGAATCTACCAAAGCTAAGTGTATCTGCTGTAAACTTTTGGTAGCTATTTCTCCAGCTGTTGTTTGTATTGATTGTCATGACAAACTTGTTAAAGCAGATAATATTTCCTTTAGTAAAGTACCATTGCCTGTTGCAGTTCCTTCAACATCTAAGGTGCAGAATGTTCCTGATAATATAAGAGATTTTGTTTCTGAATCCATAAAGAAGGCTATGTCTGTTATTTCTCCTTCTAGTAAACGTAAAAAATCTTTTAAAACTTCTCTCCCTACAGATGAATTTTTAACTGAACATCATCATTCTGATTCTGATGATTCCTCTGGTTCAGAGGATTCTGTCTCAGAGGTTGATGCTGATAAATCTTCATATTTATTTAAAATGGAATTTATTCGTTCTTTACTTAAAGAAGTCCTAATTGCTTTAGAAATAGAGGATTCTGGTCCTCTTGATACTAAATCTAAACGTTTAAATAAGGTTTTTAAATCTCCTGTAGTTATTCCAGAAGTTTTTCCTGTCCCTGATGCTATTTCTGCAGTAATTTCCAAAGAATGGGATAATTTGGGTAATTCATTTACTCCTTCTAAACGTTTTAAGCAATTATATCCTGTGCCGTCTGACAGATTAGAATTTTGGGACAAGATCCCTAAAGTTGATGGGGCTATTTCTACCCTTGCTAAACGTACTACTATTCCTACGTCAGATGGTACTTCGTTTAAGGATCCTCTAGATAGGAAAATTGAGTCCTTTCTAAGAAAAGCTTATCTGTGTTCAGGTAATCTTCTTAGACCTGCTATATCTTTGGCTGATGTTGCTGCAGCTTCAACTTTTTGGTTGGAAACTTTAGCGCAACAAGTAACACATCGTGATTCTCATGATATTATTATTCTTCTTCAACATGCTAATAATTTTATCTGTGATGCCATTTTTGATATTATCAGAGTTGATGTCAGGTTTATGTCTCTAGCTATTTTAGCTAGAAGAGCTTTATGGCTTAAAACTTGGAATGCTGATATGGCTTCTAAATCAACTTTACTTTCCATTTCTTTCCAGGGTAACAAATTATTTGGTTCTCAGTTGGATTCCATTATTTCAACTGTTACTGGTGGGAAAGGAACTTTTTTACCACAGGATAAAAAATCTAAAGGTAAAAACAGGGCTAATAATCGTTTTCGTTCCTTTCGTTTCAACAAAGAACAAAAGCCTGATCCTTCATCCTCAGGAGCAGTTTCAGTTTGGAGACCATCTCCAGTTTGGAATAAATCCAAGCCAGCTAGAAAGGCAAAGCCTGCTTCTAAGTCCACATGAAGGTGCGGCCCTCATTCCAGCTCAGCTGGTAGGGGGCAGGTTACGTTTTTTCAAGGAAATTTGGATCAATTCTGTTCACAATCTTTGGATTCAGAGCATTGTTTCAGAAGGGTACAGAATTGGTTTCAAGTTGAGACCTCCTGCAAAGAGATTTTTTCTTTCCCGTGTCCCAGTAAATCCAGTAAAAGCTCAAGCATTTCTGAAATGTGTTTCAGATCTAGAGTTGACTGGAGTAATTATGCCAGTTCCAGAACAGGGGATGGGGTTTTATTCAAATCTCTTCATTGTACCAAAGAAGGAGAATTCTTTCAGACCAGTTCTGGATCTAAAAATATTGAATCGTTATGTAAGGATACCAACATTCAAGATGGTAACTGTAAGGACTATCTTACCTTTTGTTCAGCAAGGGAATTATATGTCCACAATAGATTTACAGGATGCATATCTGCATTTTCCGATTCATGCAGATCATTATCAATTCCTGAGATTCTCGTTTCTGGACAAGCATTACCAGTTTGTGGCTCTGCCGTTTGGCCTAGCTACAGCTCCAAGAATTTTTACAAAGGTTCTCGGTGCCCTGCTGTCTGTAATCAGAGAACAGGGTATTGTGGTATTTCCTTATTTGGACGATATCTTGGTACTTGCTCAGTCTTTACATTTAGCAGAATCTCATATGACTCGACTTGTGTTGTTTCTTCAAGATCATGGTTGGAGGATCAATTTACCAAAAAGTTCTTTGATTCCTCAGACAAGGGTAACCTTTCTGGGTTTCCAGATGGATTCAGTGTCCATGACTCTGTCTTTAACAGACAAGAGACGTCTAAAGTTGATTACAGCTTGTTGAAACCTTCAGTCACAATCATTCCCTTCGGTAGCCTTATGCATGGAAATTCTAGGTCTTATGACTGCTGCATCGGACGCGATCCCCTTTGCTCGTTTTCACATGCGACCTCTTCAGCTCTGTATGCTGAAGCAATGGTGCAAGGATTACACGAAGATATCTCAATTAATATCTTTAAAACCGATTGTTCGACACTCTCTAACATGGTGGACAGATCACCATCGTTTAATTCAGGGGGCTTCTTTTGTGCTTCCGACCTGGACTGTAATTTCAACAGATGCAAGTCTCACAGGTTGGGGAGCTGTGTGGGGATCTCTGACGGCACAAGGAGTTTGGGAATCTCAGGAGGTGAGATTACCGATCAATATTTTGGAACTCCGTGCAATTTTCAGAGCTCTTCAGTTTTGGCCTCTTCTGAAGAGAGAATCGTTCATTTGTTTTCAGACAGACAATGTCACAACTGTGGCATACATCAATCATCAAGGAGGGACTCACAGTCCTCTGGCTATGAAAGAAGTATCTCGAATTTTGGTTTGGGCGGAATCCAGCTCCTGTCTAATCTCTGCGGTTCATATCCCAGGTGTAGACAATTGGGAAGCGGATTATCTCAGTCGCCAAACGTTGCATCCGGGCGAATGGTCTCTTCACCCAGAGGTATTTCTTCAGATTGTTCAAATGTGGGAACTTCCAGAAATAGATCTTATGGCGTCCCATCTAAACAAGAAACTTCCCAGGTATCTGTCCAGATCCCGGGATCCTCAGGCGGAGGCAGTGGATGCATTATCACTTCCTTGGAGGTATCATCCTGCCTATATCTTTCCGCCTCTAGTTCTTCTTCCAAGAGTAATCTCCAAGATTCTGAAGGAATGCTCGTTTGTTCTGCTGGTAGCTCCGGCATGGCCTCACAGGTTTTGGTATGCGGATCTTGTCCGGATGGCCTCTTGCCAACCGTGGACTCTTCCGTTAAGACCAGACCTTCTGTCACAAGGTCCTTTTTTCCATCAGGATCTGAAATCCTTAAATTTAAAGGTATGGAGATTGAACGCTTGATTCTTGGTCAAAGAGGTTTCTCTGACTCTGTGATTAATACTATGTTACAGGCTCGTAAATCTGTATCTCGAGAGATATATTATAGAGTCTGGAAGACTTATATTTCTTGGTGTCTTTCTCATCATTTTTCCTGGCATTCTTTTAGAATACCGAGAATTTTACAGTTCCTTCAGGATGGTTTAGATAAAGGTTTGTCCGCAAGTTCTTTGAAAGGACAAATCTCTGCTCTTTCTGTTCTTTTTCACAGAAAGATTGCTATTCTTCCTGATATTCATTGTTTTGTACAAGCTTTGGTTCGTATAAAACCTGTCATTAAGTCAATTTCTCCTCCTTGGAGTTTGAATTTGGTTCTGGGAGCTCTTCAAGCTCCCCCGTTTGAACCTATGCATTCATTGGACATTAAATTACTTTCTTGGAAAGTTTTGTTCCTTTTGGCCATCTCTTCTGCCAGAAGAGTTTCTGAATTATCTGCTCTTTCTTGTGAGTCTCCTTTTCTGATTTTTCATCAGGATAAGGCGGTGTTGCGAACTTCTTTTGAATTTTTACCTAAAGTTGTGAATTCCAACAACATTAGTAGAGAAATTGTGGTTCCTTCATTATGTCCTAATCCTAAGAATTCTAAGGAGAAATCGTTGCATTCTTTGGATGTTGTTAGAGCTTTGAAATATTATGTTGAAGCTACGAAATCTTTTCGTAAGACTTCTAGTCTATTTGTTATCTTTTCCGGTTCTAGAAAAGGCCAGAAAGCTTCTGCCATTTCTTTGGCATCTTGGTTGAAATCTTTAATTCATCTTGCCTATGTTGAGTCGGGTAAAACTCCGCCTCAGAGAATTACAGCTCATTCTACTAGGTCAGTTTCTACTTCCTGGGCGTTTAGGAATGAAGCTTCGGTTGACCAGATCTGCAAAGCAGCGACTTGGTCCTCTTTGCATACTTTTACTAAATTCTACCATTTTGATGTATTTTCTTCTTCTGAAGCAGTTTTTGGTAGAAAAGTAGTTCAGGCAGCGGTTTCAGTTTGAATCTTCTGCTTATGTTTTTCGTTAAACTTTATTTTGGGTGTGGATTATTTTCAGCAGGAATTGGCTGTCTTTATTTTATCCCTCCCTCTCTAGTGACTCTTGTGTGGAAAGATCCACTTCTTGGGTAGTCATTATCCCATACGTCACTAGCTCATGGACTCTTGCTAATTACATGAAAGAAAACATAATTTATGTAAGAACTTACCTGATAAATTCATTTCTTTCATATTAGCAAGAGTCCATGAGGCCCGCCCTTTTTTTGTGGTGGTTATGATTTTGTATAAAGCACAATTATTCCAATTCCTTATTTTATATGCTTTCGCACTTTTTTTATCACCCCACTTCTTAGCTATTCGTTAAACTGAATTGTGGGTGTGGTGAGGGGTGTATTTATAGGCATTTTGAGGTTTGGGAAACTTTGCCCCTCCTGGTAGGAATGTATATCCCATACGTCACTAGCTCATGGACTCTTGCTAATATGAAAGAAATGAATTTATCAGGTAAGTTCTTACATAAATTATGTTATCTTGGGTTTTCTACCCGGATTGCTGTGGGACCTTCTGGACTATTGCCTTTCCTGAATGCCTAGCCACAAGTCTGTTGGGTGACTGTATTGATCCCTTCCTGCTCCAATAGCATCAAAGGAGGTGCTTTCCACATTGTGAGTACCATTCTTATTACTACATTTCCAGTCATCTTTGTACCAACAATACTAGGGCATATAGGCACCTGTGTCCCCTTTCTGTTTATACAGACATCATATCCTGTGTGTGGGAAGTCGGTCTTCTGGGTGACCACTTAGATCCCAGACTGCCTCTATAGCACTGACTGAGGTGCTCTCCTGGCCTGGATCTCCACAGATAGCTGCCTCTTCTCCTCACCAGAGACTTTATACAATATTATTATCGATATAAGTGTATCCCTGTCTATCAACTGCCTTTTACATCTGTCATCTTAGGCATTTAGTTACTTATATCAGTGGTCTGAATAAGAATCACATTCTATCTTATTTTAGTAATTTGTATTATTGTAATTATCACTTTATTATTATTATATTTTTAGATTATATTGCACTTATTTATCATATTTGATTTATAATATTTTTGAAGATTTACTGCATTCTTTATTTAGTTTGTAACCACTGTAATATTCATTAACTCTTTAGGGCGCCCCCTCATTTTTAGTTGTTCACAAAGACAGAGTAGTGACACTGGCATATGCGTATAGCCAGACAAAGGCTGGTTATAGGGTCAGTGGTATCTACATCAGTATAATAACACCCAGCGCTATATAATGACACAGTAGTGACATTGGCACATGGGTATAGCCAGAGAAGGGCTGGTTATAGGATCAGTGGTATCTGCATCAGTATAATAACACCCAGCGCTATATAATGACACAGTAGTGACATTGGCACATGGGTATAGCCAGAGAAGGGCTGGTTATAGGATCAGTGGTATCTGCATCAGTATAATAACACCCAGCAACAGTAGTGACACTGGCACATGGGTATAGCCAGAGGAGGGCTGGTTATAGGATCCGTGGTATCTGCATCAGTATAATAACACCCAGCGCTATATAATGACACAGTATTGACACTGGCTCATGGGTATAGCCAGAGGAGGGCTGGTTATAGGACCAGTGGTATCAGCATCAGTATAATAACACCCAGCGCTATATAATGACACAGTAGTGACACTGGCTCATGGGTATAGCCAGAGGAGGGCTGGTTATAGGACCAGTAGTAACAGCATCAGTATAATAACACCCAGCACTATATAATGACACAGTAGTGACACTGGCACATGGGTATAGCCAGAGGAGGGCTGGTTATAGGATCAGTGGTATCTACATCAGTATAATAACACCCAGCGCTATATAATGACACAGTAGTGACACTGGCTCATGGGTATAGCCAGAGGAGGGCTGGTTATAGGACCAGTGGTATCTGCATCAGTATAATAACACCAAGCAATATAAAATAATGTTTTTAATTTCAAATGTACCTTGGTGTCTTTCACTAAGGTCTGTACTTTGGAAAATGTCCGCCACAGCCTTTGTCTGTGCCTATCCCTGTAGATAAAGCTGATACTTGAAGGAGGTTGACGGTACCTAATAAGGGTAGAAGACCCTCAATAATTCTATGCAGTTTCTACCAAGTGACACAAATCCAAATAACAATGTCTGATATAATGTTATGTGAAAGAAAGTTACTTTTTTGTGTTAAACTTCTTTAGCTGCAATATCAAGAGTGAATGGAATTTAAAGGACCAGTCAACACAGTAGATTTACTTAATCAACAAATGCAAGATAACAAGACAATGCAATAGCACTTAGTCTAAACTTCAAATAAGTAGTAGATTTTTTTTCTGACAATTTTAAAAGATGTCTTTTTCCACTCCCCCTGTACCATGTGACAGCAAACAGCCATTCACAAATGCATACACGCTTATTCTTGCACATGCTCAGTAGGAGCTGGTGACTCAAAAAGTTTAAATATAAAAAGACTATGCACATTTTGTTAAAAGTTGTTTAAATTTGCATGCTCTATCTGAATAATGAAAGGTTAATTTTGATTGAGTGTTCCTTTAATTTGTCACTGCTCTTAGGCTGCAGTCATCTTTGGGTGGTGTATTTCATTTGTAAGCTGGAAATGACAGAAAATCAGATCAAGCAGTACAAGACCATAACTGTAGTTACAGTTAATTAATACTTAATATAATATAACAAAGGTGCAATGTGTGTGTCTCCATCGCAAGGGTAGGGGGTCTCTGATTGGGGTTCCTGCAGCTACCCTTTTATTGTCTTTTCTGTTGTAAATAACTACCATTTTTATTCTTGCCTGACATAATTGTTGGATATGTGTATTTAGCAATTAAAACTTATCCACAATCTGTTGTAAAACGCTTACTTGATTCAACTTCTTGGGTTTCCATAGAGAGCTAAGGGTTTTGTCAGTCAGCTCCACCACAGTCTTGAGATGTTTCTTTTTCCTTAATTCTGTTATTATATTAATATTTTTTTTTTGCCTGATTACTTGTGGCACACTAACAGTTACGCTCGAAGAATATCGGGTTTATCCCGGTTGTTTGCACGCATCGGATGTAGTGCATGTATTGCAAGTTGAACGTAATTGAATTTAACGCATGTCAGGATAACGTAACCTCAGAGCTATGGTTAACTGTTATGCTCGAATTAAAAGTGTCACAAAAACACATCGAAAAGTACAGTTGCACTCATAACACTAATAAAAAATTATTTTAAAAAATTGCACAAAAAAGTTATAAGGGCTCAAAGATACGAGGTCTCAGGTGTTGGTGGGGAAAAAGGCTGCAAAGGGCTTTAAAATAGAGATACATATATATTTAACCCCTTAAGGACAAGGCCATTTTTCAATTTCTTTCCCTTAAAGGGACAGTCTACACCAGAATATTTATTGTTTTAAAAGATAGATAATCCCTTTATTACCCATTCCCTAGTTTTGCATAACCAACACAGTTATAATAATACCTGTTTTACCGCTATGATTACCTTGTATCTAAACCTCTGCAAACTGCCCCTTATTTCAGTTCTTTTGACAGACTTGCATTTTAGCCAATCAGTACGGGCTCCTAGGTAACTCCACGTGCATGAGCACAGTGTTATCTATATGAAACACATGAACTAACACCCTCTAGTGGTGAAAAACTGTCAAAATGCCCTGAGCTAAGAGGCGGCCTTTAAGGGCTTAGAAATTAGCATATGAACTTCCTAGATTTAGCTTTCAACTAAGAATACCAAGAGAACAAAGCAAAATTGGTGAAAGAAGTAAATTGGAAAATTGTTTAAAATTACATTCTCTATCTGAATAATGAAAGTTTGTTTTGGACTAGACTGTCCCTTTAAGGACCAGGGCTATTTTTACATTTTTATGGTGTTTGCGTTTAGCTGTAATTTTCCACTTACTCATTTACTGTACCCACACATATTAGATACAATTATTCTCGACATTAAATGGACTTTCTAAAGATACCATTATTTTCATCATATCTTATAATTTACTATAATTTTTTTTTATAAAATATGAGGAAAAAATGGAAAAAACACACTTTTTCTATCTTTGACCCCCAAAATCTGTTACACATCTACAACCACCAAAAAACACCCATGCTAAATAGTTTCTAAATGTTGTCCTGAGTTTAGAAATACCCAATGTTTACATGTTCTTTGCTTTTTTTGCAAGTTATAGAGCAATAAATACAAGTAGCACTTTGCTATTTCCAAACCATTTGTTTTCAAAATTAGCGCTAGATTACATTGGATCACTGATATCTGTCATTGGATCACTGATATCTGTCAGGATTCCCTGAATAACGCTTCACATGTATATATATTTTTTTAGTAGACAACCCAAAGTATTGATCTAGGCCCATTTTGGTATATTTCATGCCACCATTTCACCGTCAAATGCGATCAAATAAAAAAAAAAGTTCACTTTTTCACAAACTTTAGGTTTCTTACTGAAATTATTTACAAACAGCTTGTGCAATTATGGCACAAATGGTTGTAAATGCTTTTCTGGGATCCCCTTTGTTCAGAAATAGCAGACATATATGGCTTTGCATTTTGGTAATTAGAAGGCCGCTAAATGCCAATGCGCACCACACGTGTATTATGCCCAGCAGTGAAGGGGTTAATTAGGTAGCTTGTAGGGTTAATTTTAGCTTTAGTGTAGTAAACAACCCAAAGTTTTTATCTAGGTCCATTTTGGTATATTTCATGCCACCATTTTACCGCCAAATGCAATCAAATAAAAAAAAAAAAAAGTTCACTTTTTCACTAACTTTAGGTTTCTCACTGAAATGATTTACAAACAGCTTGTGCAATTATGGCACAAATGGTTGTAAATGCTTCTCTGGGATCCCCTTTGTTCAGAAATAGCAGACATATATGGCTTTAGCGTTTCTTTTTGATAATTAGAAGGCCGCTAAATGCCGCTGCGCACCACACTTGTATTATGCCCAGCAGTGAAGGGGTTAATTAGGTAGCTTGTAGGAAGCTTGAAGGGTTAATTTTAGCTTTAGTGCAGAGATCAGCCTCCCACCTGACACATCCCACCCCCTGATCCCTCCCAAACAGCTCTCTTCCCTCCCCCACCCCACAATTGCCCCCCCCCCCCATCTTAAGTACTGGCAGAAAGTCTGTGTCTTTTTACATTTATATATTTTCTGCAGTGTAGGATCCCCCCTTACTACCCAACCTCCCTGAGCCCCCTATTTGGTGCCATTTTGGGTACTGGCAGCTGTCTGCCAGTACCCACTTTTCAAAAATAATGTCCATTTTTGTATTTTTTTTATTTATTTGTGGTGTAGCTGGCCCCCCACTCCCTCCCGATCCCTTTTTGAAACCTTATTTCCCACTCCCACCCCCTGCTTTCACCCAACACCTCCCACTCCCACCAACAGCACAATAACGAAACGGTGCTGATTGCGGGGACTAATGCGACGGAAGCACACCAGCGATGGGCCGCCCACCCGCCTCCCTGCAGCTGCTCCCACCCACCAACGATCGGCACCATCGCTGGCCGATGCAGAGAGGGCCACAGAGTGGCCCTGTCTGCATCAGTGTGCCAGAAAAGGTATTGCAGTGATGCCTCAATATCGAGGCAACACGGCAATACCTTGAAAGCGGCTGGAAGTGATCAGGATCGCTTCCAGCCGCTTTAAACTCCTACGTCATACAGGGTACGTCGCTAGTCTTTAAAGACCAGTTTGTGTAAGACGTACCCTGTACGACATGAGTTGTTAAGGGGATATATGTGTGTGTGTGTTTATGTTTGTACATATGTATTTATAGACATATATACATACATACATATACATGTCTAAATATGTGTATGGACCTATACAGTGTATATATATATATATATATATATATATATATATATGTGTGTGTGTGTGTATATGTATGTACATATGTATTTATATGTATTTACAAATAAATATACACATATAAACACATACATTTGTACACACAAATAGATATACAGGGAGTGCAGAATTATTAGGCAAATGAGTATTTTGACCACATCATCCTCTTTATGCATGTTGTCTTACTCCAAGCTGTATAGGCTCGAAAGCCTACTACCAATTAAGCATAGTAGGTGATGTGCATCTCTGTAATGAGAAGGGGTGTGGTCTAATGACATCAACACCCTATATCAGGTGTGCATAATTATTAGGCAACTTCCTTTCCTTTGGCAAAATGGGTCAAAAGAAGGACTTGACAGGCTCAGAAAAGTCAAAAATAGTGAGATATCTTGCAGAGGGATGCAGCACTCTTAAAATTGCAAAGCTTCTGAAGCATGATCATCGAACAATCAAGCGTTTCATTCAAAATAGTCAACAGGGTCGCAAGAAGCGTGTGGGAAAACCAAGGCGCAAAATAACTGCCCATGAACTGAGAAAAGTCAAGCGTGCAGCTGCCAAGATGCCACTTGCCACCAGTTTGGCCATATTTCAGAGCTGCAACATCACTGGAGTGCCCAAAAGCACAAGGTGGGCAATACTCAGAGACATGGCCAAGGTAAGAAAGGCTGAAAGACGACCACCACTGAACAAGACACACAAGCTGAAACGTCAAGACTGGGCCAAGAAATATCTCAAGACTGATTTTTCTAAGGTTTTATGGACTGATGAAATGAGAGTGAGTCTTGATGGGCCAGATGGATGGGCCCGTGGCTGGATTGGTAAAGGGCAGAGAGCTCCAGTCCGACTCAGACGCCAGCAAGGTGGAGGTAGAGTACTGGTTTGGGCTGGTATCATCAAAGATGAGCTTGTGGGGCCTTTTCGGGTTGAGGATGGAGTCAAGCTCAACTCCCAGTCCTACTGCCAGTTTCTGGAAGACACCTTCTTCAAGCAGTGGTACAGGAAGAAGTCTGCATCCTTCAAGAAAAACATGATTTTCATGCAGGACAATGCTCCATCACACGCGTCCAAGTACTCCACAGCGTGGCTGGCAAGAAAGGGTATAAAAGAAGAAAATCTAATGACATGGCCTCCTTGTTCACCTGATCTGAACCCCATTGAGAACCTGTGGTCCATCATCAAATGTGAGATTTACAAGGAGGGAAAACAGTACACCTCTCTGAACAGTGTCTGGGAGGCTGTGGTTGCTGCTGCACGCAATGTTGATGGTGAACAGATCAAAACACTGACATAATCCATGGATGGCAGGCTTTTGAGTGTCCTTGCAAAGAAAGGTGGCTATATTGGTCACTGATTTGTTTTTGTTTTGTTTTTGAATGTCAGAAATGTATATTTGTGAATGTTGAGATGTTATATTGGTTTCACTGGTAAAAATAAATAATTGAAATGGGTATATATTTGTTTTTTGTTAAGTTGCCTAATAATTATGCACAGTAATAGTCACCTGCACACACAGATATCCCCCTAAAATAGCTATAACTAAAAACAAACTAAAAACTACTTCCAAAACTATTCAGCTTTGATATTAATGAGTTTTTTGGGTTCATTGAGAACATGGTTGTTGTTCAATAATAAAATTAATCCTCAAAAATACAACTTGCCTAATAATTCTGCACTCCCTGTATATATTTTATATATATTTCTATCATACTGTTTTCTGGCTTCTTGTTATTTTTGGTTGCTTGGCAACCGTGTTGCCCTGCCCCCTAATATGTGCCGACTCGAAGATAATTACAGAAGATATATTATGGTTTGACCAATGACTCTTTTGATCTGCACATAATAATGGGCATTTAGATACCTTTTTCCTCAATTTATGCAGGCTAACCTGTTTATTATGTATTTATGCATTTATACTTCCTTTGATATGTCTCTCTTTGTTACATGCCATACCACATTTGAGACTAATTTTGGTCTAATATGCCTAATAATTCTGGCATAGACCTATATCACTTCTACTCTCGCTGCGATTTGGCATGTTACATTTGTCAGGATGCCCTTATTTATGTTTATCTGTTGCTTAGACAGCCGCGCTGTCCCGCCCCCATTGAGTGCCGATATGACCATTTCCGGTATTATGGCTTGAAGCTCCTTTGGTTCCTATGGCAACCAGTTTTGTCTGTACACAATGAGCGGCGATTTGGACACTGCATCTTATCAGGATATTGTTAGTATGTTTCTCTTCTTCTGTCTTATGCAAATTTCGCTTCTGATCTGTTTATATTGTAGTGGTTTTTCACGTTGCCATGGATATGGCGTCACTCAAATCTGGGAGGCGCATCTACCGTGGAGAGCGTGGTCACGTTAGTTTGGTGATGGGATTTAAGCACGACTGGTGGTAAGTGTTTTGTAACTTTGTAAGTCTGAGGACGGCTATTTTATGCCCGAAAACGTTCACAATAAAGTGAAAAATATATAAGACCTTTGGAGTGCTTCATGTTTGCTTTATATATATATATATATATATATATATATATATATATATATATATATATATATATATATATATATATATATACTGTAAGTGCATTGGAGCCCTTTGCAGTCAAATAGCTGAAAACATGTTAACGCATATTTATGCTATATTTAAGTGTTATACGTTGTATTTACTGTATATATTACACATTCCAATGTGCTATACATCTATTTATACATAGATATTCCTATATATGTATATATCTATACCTATATAGAATTCTCTCTCTCTATATATATATATTGTGACAGAAAGCAAGGCCTGGTTATAAATGGAAGATATTTAAGACCAAGCATTGTACATGCTATTTCTCCTTTCAGTTAAAACCCCAGGGAGAAAGAGTGTGTATTTGATTATGCAGTTGATAAACTGTGTTCTGGGTCCCTGGGGTTTGGGATAATTGGAGAGAGAGTGGGCCATTATCCCAGACAGCTGTGAAGCTGTCCAGCAGCTAATCACAGGTGTGGCTAATTATAAGTTGTGAGGGTTTAAATAGCAGCCTCACTTAGGCCTTGAGAGAGAGATATACAGCTACAGAAGCTGGTGTGTGTGTTTGTTACTCTGTGTAAAAGACTTTTGTTCCTGTGAACTGTAAAAGGACATTATTTTTACAAAGCACTTATGGAATGCTGTGAAGTGCTGGGACACATTTAAAAGCACTTAACTTTGCTGCAGAGGAAGGATTTCCCTCTTTTGGAAATGAACTGCCTGTTTGTTATTGCTGTGAAAAATAAAGCTTTTTAAACTACAGTGGATTGTCCTGTGCTGCATTTGTGCCCTAGAAGACCGTGGTTAAAAGTGTTCCTGTCACAATATATACTGTATGTATGTATGTATATATATATATATATATATATATATATATATATATATATATATATATATATATATATATATATATATATATATATATATATATATATATATATATATATATATATATATATATAGGTATAGATATATTGTACCAAAATACCATCAGATATATATAGAAATACAATGCCTTGCAAAAGTATTCACCCCCTTGTCATTTTTCGTGTTTTGTTGCCTCACAACCTGGAATTAACATGGATTGTTTGAGGATTTGCATCATTTAATTTACAGAACATGCCTTCAACTTTTTTTTTCAAGATTTTTTTTTTTTTTAATTGTGAAGCAAACAACAAATAGGACAAAATAACAGAAAAAGTCAATGTGCATAACTATTCACCCCCCTAAAGTCAATACTTTGTAGAGCCACCTTTTGCGTCAATCACACCTCCAAGTCGCTTTGGATAAGTCTCTATGAGCTTGCCACATCTTACCACTGGGATTTTTGCCCATTCCTCCTTGCAAAACTGCTCCAGCTTCTTCAAGTTGGATGGTTTGCGTTTGTGAACAGCAATCTTTAAGTCTGTCCACAGATTTTCTATTGGATTGAGGTCTGGGCTTTGACTAGGCCATTCCAACACATTTACATGTTTCCCCTTAAACCACCCAAGTGTTGCTTTAGCAGTGTGTTTGGGGTCATTGTCCTGCTGGAAGGTGAACCTCCGTCCTAGCCTCAAATCACGCACAGAGTGGTACAGGTTTTGCTCAAGAATATCCCTGTATTTAGCACCATCCATCTTTCCCTCAACTCTGACCAGTTTCCCAGTCCCGGCTGCTGAAAAACATCCCCACAGCATGATGCTGCCACCACGTTTCACTGTGGGGATGGTGTTCTTTGGGTGATTTGATGTGTTGGGTTTGTTCCAGACATAGCGTTTTCTTTGATGGCCCGAAAAGATCAATTTTAGTCTCATCAGACCAGAGCACCTTCCTCCATACATTTTGGGAGTCTCCCATAAGCCTTTTCGCAAACTCAAAACGTGCCATTTTGTTTTTTGCTGAAAGTAATGGCTTTCTTCTGGCCACTCTGCCATAAAGCCCAACTCTATGGAGCATACGGCTTATTGTCGTCCTATGTACAGATACTCCAGTCTCTGCTGTGGAACTCTGCAGCTCCTCCAGGGTTACCCTAGGTCTCAGTGCTGCCTCTCTGATTAATGCCCTCCTTGCCCGGTCCGTAAGTTTTGGTGGGCGGTCGTCTCTTGGCAGGTTTGCTGTTGTGCCATGTTCTTTCCATTTGGTTATGATTGATTTGATGGCGCTCCTGGGGATCATCAAAGATTTGGATATTTTTTTTATAACCCAACCCTGACTTGTACTTCTCAACAAAATTGTCCCTTACTTGTTTGGAGAGTTCCTTGGTCTTCATGGCAGTGTTTGGTTAGTGGTGCCTCTTGCTTAGGTGTTGCAGCCTCTGGGGTCGTTCAAAAAAGGTGTGTATATGTAATGACGGATCATGTGACACTTATAATGCACACAGGTGGACATCATTTCACTAATTATGTGACTTCTGAAGGTAATTGTTTGCACCAGAGCTTTTTATGGGCTTCATAACAAAGGGGTGAATACATACGCACATGCCAATGTTCTGTTTTCTATTTCTAAAAAAAGGAAATTTATGCTTACCTGATAAATGTATTTCTTTTACGATATGACGAGTCCACGGATTTCATCCTTACTTATGGGATAACACCACCTGATTAGCAGGAAGTGGCAAAGAGCACCACAGCAGAGCTGTATATATAGCTCCTCCCTTCCCTCCCACTCCAGTCATTCGACCGAAGTTAGGAAGAGAAAGGAAAAGCCAAAAGTGCAGAGGTGAATAAAGTTTAACAAAAATAAATACCTGTCTTAGAAATGACAGGGTGGGCTGTGGACTCGTCATATTGTAAAAGAAATACATTTATCAGGTAAGCATAAATTTCCTTTTCTTTTACAAGATATAACGAGTCCACGGATTTCATCCTTACTTATGGGATACAATACCAAAGCTATAGGACACGGATGAAAGGGAGGGACAAGACAGTAACCTAAACGGAAGGCACCACTGCTTGAAGAACCTTTCTTCCAAAACCATCCTCAGATGAAGCAAAAGTGTCAAATTTGGAAAATTTGGAAAAAGTGTGAAGAGACGACCAAGTTGCAGCCTTGTAAATCTGTTCAACAGAAGCATCGTTTTTAAATGCCCATGAGGAAGCCACAGCCCTAGTGGAATGAGCCGTAATTCTTTCAGGAAGCTGCTGTCCAGCAGTCTCATATGCCAGACGGATGATACTATTCAGCCAAAAAGAAAGAGAGGTAGGCGTAGCTTTCTGGCCCCTACGCTTTCCAGAAAACACAACAAATAATGAAGATGATTGACGAAATTCTTTAGTCGCCTGCAAGTAAAACTTCAGGGCACGGACCACGTCCAAGTTATGCAACAAACGCTCCTTCTTAGAAGGAGGATTAGGACACAATGAAGGAACAACAATTTCCTGATTAATATTCTTATTAGAAACAACCTTAGGAAGAAAACTAGGTTTGGTACGTAAAACCACCTTATCAGAATGGAAGATAAGACGAGTCACATTGTAACGCTGAAAGCTCAGAAACTCTACGAGCAGAAGAAATAGCAACCAAAAATAAAACCTTCCAAGATAACTTAATATCTATGGAATGCATGGGTTCAAACGGAACCCCTTGAAGAACATTAAGAACTAAATTCAAACTCCAGGGTGGAGCAATTGGTCTAAACACAGGCTTGATTCTGATCAGAGCCTGACAAAAGGACTGAACGTCTGAAACATCTGCCAAACGTTTGTGTAGTAAAATCGACAAAGCTGAAATTTGTCCTTTTAAGGAACTTGCTGATAACCCCTTCTCCAATCCTTCTTGGAGAAAAGATAAAATCCTGGGAATCCTAACTCTACTCCATGAGTAGCCCTTGCATTTGCACCAATAAAGATATTTATGCCATATCTTATGGTAGATCTTTCTTTCACCCCCTCTGAGGAAGCGTTCTGTGAAACGCGCGTCAGGGGTCCAGCAGGAGCAGCTCCGTCTCTCCTGTCTGCCGTTTTTTAACCAGCTTACCCTTGTCTAACTGACAGTATTCTCTAATAATATTTTTCTTCAGGTGCCTGCATAGAATATAAGCGATAAAAGTTAAACCAGCCCTCGGATTGTAAGGGCTTTATTTACTTTAAATATTTGCCTGCAGGCACTGAGTAATTATATGAGATTTCAGTATAATAATTATTAAAGACGGGGTTTAAGTGTTTTTAATCTTTCTTCTCGCTACTTTTGTGTGAATGTGGTTCCTAGATATATTAATAAAGATATTAAAGTATGAATGACATGGAACTTTTTAAAAAAAAAAAAAAAAAAAATATTTGATATAATCCTTATCTGAATCTTCTATTTGGAGTGTATATAATATCTAATTTGTGGCAATCTCTGCTGTGAATTCTATTGTATTCCTTATACAATTAGTTCTTCTAGTTGTTTAGTACTGTTTCTGAGATTCCACATCAGACATGGATCCCACTTGGTAATATGGTATATAACATATAGATACATATATATGTATTGCAATTCTAATACAAGGGACTATTTCTGTTTAATACTTAACTCCAATTAAATCTCCCCCAAAACCCTTAATTCTAAGGATCTTTCTAGTAACAGGCTTACGTGCCTGAATCAAAGTATTAATGACCGAATCAGAGAACCCCCGCTTAGATAAAATCAAGCGTTCAATCTCCAAGCAGTCAGCTGCAGAGAAACTAGATTCCGATGATGGAAGGGTCCCTGAATGAGAAGGTCCTGCCTCAATGGAAGCTTCCACGCCGGCAGAGAAGACATGTCCACTAGATCGGCATACCAAGTCCTGCGAGGCCACGCAGGCACGATTAGAATTACCGAAGCCCTCTCCTGTTTGATCCGTGCAATCACCCGAGGAAGGAGAGCAAACGGTGGAAACACATAAGCTAGGTTGAACGTCCAAGGCACTGCCAAGGCATCTATCAGTTCGGCCTGAGGATCCCTTGACCTGGATCCGTATCTCGGGAGCTTGGCATTCTGATGAGACGCCATCAGATCCAATTCCAGTCTGCCCCATCTGAGGCTCAGAGTGGCAAAGACCTCCAGATGGAGTTCCCACTCCTCCGGATGAAACATCTGTCTGCTTAAAAAGTCCACTTCCCAGTTGTCCACTCCTGGGATGTAGATTGCTGACAGATAACAAGAGTGAGCCTCCGCCCATCGAATTATCTTGGATACTTCTGTCATCGCTAAGGAACTCCTTGTTCCTCCCTGATGATTGATGTAAGCCACAGTCGTGATGTTGTCCGACTGAAAACTGATTAATCTGGCCGAAGCCAACTGAGGCCAAGCCTGAAGCACATTGAATATTGCTCTCAATTCCAGAATATTGATTGGAAGTAGAGACTCCGACTGAGTCCACACACCCTGAGCCTTCAGGGAATTCCAGACTGCACCCCAACCTAGTAGACTGGCGTCCGTTGTCACTATCACCCATGAAGGTCTGCGGAAGCACGTCCCTTGGGACAGATGATCCGACGACAACCACCAAAGAAGAGAGTCTCTTGTCTCCTGATCCAGATCTATCTGAGGAGACAAATTTGCATAATCTCCATTCCACTGCCTGAGCATGTTCAGTTGTAGTGGTCTGAGATGAAAACGAGCAAACGGAATGATGTCCATTGCCGCCACCATCAATCCAATTACCTCCATGCACTGAGCCACTGATGGGAGAGGATTGGACTGAAGGGCTCGGCATGTATTCAGAATCTTTAACTTTCTGACCTCCATCAAGAAAATTTTCATGGATAAGGAATCTATTAGAGTTCCCAAGAAGGGAACCCTTGTCTGTGGAAGTAATGAACTCTTTTCTAGATTCACCTTCCACCCGTGAGTCCTCAGAAAGGACAGAACCATGTCTGTATGAGATTTTGTCAGATGGTAAGACGACGCCTGGATCAGAATATCATCCAGATAAGGCGCCACTGCAATGCCCCGCGGCCTGAGAACCGCCAGAAGTGACCATAGAACCTTTGTGAAGATCCTGGGTGCTGTGACCAACCCGAAGGGAAGAGCCACAAACTGAAAATGTTTGTCCAGGAAGGCAAACCTTAGGAACTGGTGATGATCCTTGTGGATAGGAATATGAAGATATGCATCCTTCAAGTCCACGGTAGTCATATATTGACCCTCCTGGATTAAAGGCAGAATTGTTTGAATAGTCTATCTTGAAGGATGGGACTCTGAGAAACTTGTTTAGACTTTTTATGTCTAAAATCGGTCAAAACGTTCCCTCCTTTTTGGGGACCACGAAAAGATTTGAGTAAAACCCCTGCCCCTGTTCCAGTATTGGAACGGGACAAATTACTCCCATAGTAGAGAGGTCTTTTACACAATGTAAGAACGCCTCTCTTTTTATCTGGTCTACAGACAATTGTGACAGAATAAACCTCCCCCTTGGGAGAGAATTTTTGAATTCCAGTTGATACCCTTGGGACATGATTTCTAGTGTCCAGGGGTCCTGAACATCTCTTACCCAAGCCTGGGCAAAGAGAGAAAGTCTGCCCCCTACTAGATCCGGTCCCGTATCGGGGGCCACCTCTTCATGCTGTCTTGGTAACAGCAGCGGACTTGGCCTGAGCAAAATTCCCTTCCTGTTTAGCGGAAGAAGAGGGGGCTCCTTTGAAGTTCTGAAAGGAACGAAAATGATTTTGTTTACCCTTTAGTTTAGCTGTTCTATCCTGAGGTAGGAGATGACCCTTACCTCCCGTAATGTCAGAAATTATTTCTTTCAAGTCAGGCTCGAATAGGGTCTTTCCTTTGAAAGGAATAGCCAAAAGCTTTGACTTAGATGACACATCAGCAGACCAAGATTTTAACCACAATGCTCTATGCGCTAAAATGGCAAATCCGTCATTCTTAGCCGCCAATTTGGCAATCTGAAAGGCTGCATCCGTAATAAAAGAATTAGCCAGCTTAAGAGCCTTAATTCTATCTAAAATATCATCTAAAGGAGTCTCAGTCTTAAGAGACTCTTCTAAGGCGTCAAACCAAAAGGCAGCTGCAGTGGTAACTGGTACAATGCAGGCCGTCGGTTGTAAAAGGAAACCCTGATGAATAAATAACTTTTTTAGAAGACCCTCCAATTTTTTATCCATAGGGTCTTTGAAAGCACAACTGTCCTCAATAGGAATAGTTGTACGCTTAGCCAGGGTAGATATAGCTCCCTCCACCTTAGGGACTGTTTGCCAAGAGTCCCGAACAGTGTCAGATATGGGATACATTTTCTTAAAATTAGGGGAAGGTGAGAACGGGATACCCGGTCTTTCCCATTCCCGCGTAATAATTTCCAAGATTCTCTTAGGAACCGGAAAAACATCAGAGTAAGCAGGCATTTCTAAGTATTTGTCCATCTTACACAATTTCTCTGGTGGTACCACAATAGAGTCACAGTCATCCAGAGTTGCTAAAACAGACTGAGGTGTTCAAGCTTAAATCTAAAGGACATGACGTCCAAATCCGTCTGAGGTAACACACTCCCCGAGTCGGAAAGTTCCCCCTCAGACAGAAGTTCCCTGACCCCCAATTCAGATCCCTGTGAGGGTACATCGGAAATAGCCAAAAAAGCATCAGAGGTCTCAGTATTCAAATTGACTTCTGTCCTGCTGTGTTTGCCCTGTAACACTGGCAACTTAGATAAAACCTCTGTAAGGGTAGATGACATAACTGCAGCCATATCCTGCAGCGTAAATGAAGAAGACGCGGTTGAAGAACCCGGCATTGCTTGGGTGGGCGTTAAAGGTTGTGACGCATGGGGAGAAAGTAGCGGCATACCCTGATTCTCATCAGACTGAGAATCATCCTTAGACACACTTTCCTTAAAGAAAATCTGCTCTTTACATTGTAAGGCCCTTTCAGTACATGAGGGACAAAAAGCAAGAGGGGGTTCCACAATGGCATCTAAACACATAGAACAAGTTAGTTTCCTCAAGTTCAGACATGTTAAACAGACTAGCAATAGCAATAACAGTCATTCTTTACTTGATATATTGAACTCTGAAGTCAAAACATATACTCAAAAACTTTGAACTAAAAAGTGTACTGCGCCTTTAAATAATAAAAGCGCAACAATTTTTCTGTTATTAGTCAAAACAACATCTGCGGCAATAAAAAATGTCCTTAAGTGCCCAAATTAGCTTAACAATATTGCACCGCTTATTTGGTAATGTTATATATCCAATTTATCAGTTTTATCAATCTTTTATCAATGCATGCCCCTGCACCTCGCCACAGCTCTGCTGCAGCGCCTACCTGCCCCCAGAGCACACTGATTCTGTTAAAGAAGCGCTCCTAAGTCTCTCCTTCGTGTACAAAAACAACTTAGGCCCCACCGGAGCCCAGGCCCTTACTGCTGATCCGGATGAATACTGCGTGGCTGAGCGCGTGAAATTAGGCCACTCGAGCCGTACCGAGACCCGCATGGGAAGTAAAACAACATGTCGGTATTCCAACATATAATGTTAAAGCCATGTGCCCCTCTATACATACACTTGAATAACAAGCTCAACTTCATTAAAAACTGCACTCTCATGCCAGCTATATTGAAATAACGATAGCCCTTAGGCAGCAAAACGCATCTCCCAGCGTCAGCCCACACTGAATACACATAAGTGAAACATACTGATAAGTAATCAATATAAAAGGGAATTCCAAGTACACCATTTCCATAATATAGTGCGTACTGATTACCCCTCCCCAGATAGGGAATAATGTCATCCTGTTCTGATGTATCAAGTCTCCCCAGAAACAAATGACTGAACATACCTCAATGCTGCTTGTAGCATGACACGGTTCTCCACACTGAAGATATTTCTTTACACTACCTTCAACTGCACTGTGGAAACCAGTAGGATCTTAGATAATGTTTGCTAAGATCATCATCATCAGGGCAGAAAAATAAGATGTCTCCACTCCCCTTAGGAATAAGGGCTGACGATTTCTCCCTGAGAAAAATAGTACTCACTGGCACCATTTTAAAATAAAAAAAACTTCTTGATTGAAGAATCTAAACTAATACCTCACTTTACCTCTTCCTATCACTAACACAGGCAAAGAGAATGACTAGAGTGGGAGGGAAGGGAGGAGCTATATATACAGCTCTGCTGTGGTGCTCTTTGCCACTTCCTGCTAATCAGGAGGCGTTATCCCATAAGTAAGGATGAAATCCGTGGACTCGTCATATCTTGTAAAAGAAATAGTTTTATGTATATATTTTTCTCATTTCACTTCACCAACTTAGACTTTTGTGTTCTGATCCATCACATAAAATTCAGATTAATAAAACATTGAACTTAAAGGGACACTGTACCCAAAAATTTTCTTTCGTGATTCAGATTGAGCATGAAATTTTAAGCAACTTTCTAATTTACTCCTATTATCAAATTTTCTTCATTCTCTTGGTATCTTTATTTGAAATGCAAAAATGTAAGTTTAGATGCCGGCCCATTTTTGGTGAACAACCTGTGTTGTCCTTGCTGATTGGTGGAAAAATTCATCCACCAATAAAAAAGTGCTGTCCAGAGTACTGAAACCAAAAAAAAGCTTAGATGCCTTCTTTTTCAATTAATGATAGCAAGAGAAAGAAGAAAAATTGATAATAGGAGTAAATTAGAAAGTTGCTTAAAATTGCATGCTCTTTCTGAATTACAAAAGAAAAAATTTGGGTACAGTGTCCCTTTAAGGCTGTAATGTAACAAAATAGGCAAAAAGTCAGGGGTGAATACTTTTGCAAATCATTGTATGTATATAAGAATAAATAGAACATATTTTGCTATGTGAAGTACATTGGAATGTGAGATATTAATATTTTCATGTCGGGTTAGCGCACTTGAGAATATGTAATCAGGTTTACACGTGAGTAGGGTGTGTGTCCCCACACACTTTTCTTGCTCTATTGACTTATATGGGAGAATACGCTAATGTGGGGGTGATATTCTATCTTCAGCTTTTTGCGCTTATTACTTTCAACTTGTAATATGAGCACTACCCAACACGCGTACAAAGTTTACTTCTAGTGGATTGAGGGGGAATTTTTTTTTGTGGGATGTGAAATACTCGATACAAGCACTACTGTACAAGATATTTTTTTGTTTTACAACAAAATGGTTTATTCATATACAGTACAACTCCAAAAATCCGGACCCCAGAAATCCGGACAACCTGAGAATCATTCTGGACTCTGGCGCGATTACAACTTCCGGGTGTTGATTTCTCAAAGCGCATGCAAATTTCAATTTCGGGTGCGGCAACAAGTGAAATCTGAGCTCCACAACTAGTACATGACCGCTACCTGTGCAGGTATTTAGCATCTTTACACTGCACAGTACCGTTATACTGTACCAATGTCTCCTAAAGTGGATAAACAGAAGCGTAGGAGAAACACTCTGAAATTGAGTGAGAAACTTGAAATTATCAAAAAACTTTATTAGTTTAACATTATTAACATTATTTAGTTACTGCATTAAAAAAAATGAAAACAATGAATACATCTCCTTTATTATTTACAAGGTACTGTATTTTAGGAGTGATGTCCGAGAATCCGGAAAATCCAAAAATACGGACTGGACAAATCCCCAAGCAGTCCGGATTTTTGGAGTTGTACTGTAGTGTACTCAAAATGTGCACACTCCTAAACCTAAGTATGCTTTAACACAAAAGGAGCTTTCAACAACAGATTTCAACAGAAAAAAAAGTACATTTTATTAATAGTAGTTACAATTGTTTTTTTTTAATTGCACACTATCAGAATAATGAGTGTTATAAGGGACAGTAAAGTTCAAATTAAACTTTCATGATTCAGATAGAGAATGTAATTTTAAACAACTTTCTAATTTACTTTTATCATCAAATTTGCTTTGTTCTCTTGGTATTCTTAGTTGAAAGCTAAACCTAGGTAGACCCATATGCTAATTTCTAAGCCCTTGAAGACCACCTCTTTTCTGAATGCAGCTGCCAGTTTTTCACAGCTAGAGGGCGCTTATTCATGTGTGCCATATAGATAACATTGTGCTCACGCATGTGGTGTTATTTAAGACTCAACACTAGTTGCCTGAAATGCAAGTCTGTCAAAAGAACTGAAATAAGAGGGCAGTCTGCAGAGGCTTAGATGCAAGGTAATCACAGAGGTATAAAGCATATTAATATAACTGTGTTGGTTATGCAAAACTGGGAAATGGTAAATAAAGGGATTATCTATCTTTTTAAACAATAACATTTTTGGTGTTTACTGTGCCTTTAATTTTTACTTCCATGTCTATGTAACATTTATAAGATGATGCATTAGCAGGTCTCCCTCAGGTTGCTTGAGTTGGTGTGGGGAATAATTGTTATGTATTCTTGTCTAAGGCTGCAGCAGATCATGTGACACTACAAGGACATATATTTATTATAGAATGAGATAATGTTTCTGCTTCTAATATTCATCCTCCACCACCTCAAGTTAATAATAATCACATCCAGACAGGGTGGTTGCAAATGAATATGAGGGCAAGGAGAACCACTTGCAACGTCTGTCAGAATTGAAGGCTACTCAAGCGCTACCATAACATAGAAGATACTAGTATGTGATATATTATAAATGCAACTACAGTTCTGCTTTATTGTGAAACATTCTATATTTCTTTACATAAAAAAATATTTGTGTTCAGTTGATATAATCAACAGGTTTCCTCCATATGCATCTAATTTAGCTTTTATTTCTCCAGTTTATCCTAGGGTTGCCATTATATATTAATCTTGATATTAGTGCCCATTTGTTTGTTAGGATTGCATTTGTTTACTGTTCTAGGGCATTTTTTGAATACTTTTTCTTTTATGTGCCTTATCTATAAGAACAGTTTTGCTTACGTTTAGCTTGGGCTTCAGTTGCATGAGAGTTTACTGAAAGTAGCACTGTGCTGCTGTCTTAGGGGTGTACAATTTATATCAGCATGTGTTCTTTATGCGCTTACTACTTAAAAAAAGTCAGATTCTATTTTTGCCAAGTTAGGCACCACCCCCAGATATAGCTGGCTGCAGTTTAAAAGGAACTAATTCACTCTTCATAAGGTACAATTTTTATTTTAATGTATCAAAAAAAGCAGCATCCTATTTTCCTTATTGTTCTAGGTTGCTTTTTTACAGAGAAAACTGTACTCATAAGTAGATAGATAGTAGCTTTATACTTTCTCCCTCCCAGGCACCGATTGCACAGTGGTGCAAAGGAAAATATTGAAAAGTTTAAGAAAAAAAATATCAAACATTTAAATAATTCTCCTAAGGGTGATAGTCATTTCTTGTCTTGCTAAGCGGAAGATTTGTTTCCCAAGGGCTGATTTAGGTGCTTTTTAAACAATTGTGTAAAATTAAAACACAAAACTTTACCATTCACTCACGTTAAAGGAACATAAAACCCAAATCTTTTCCTTCATGAGTCAGATAAATCATACAATTTCAAATAATGTTCCAATTTACTTTTATTATCAAGTTTTCTTGTCATTCTTTGTTGAAAAGCATGAAGTTAAGTTCAGGAGCGTGCACGTGTCTGCAGCACTATATGGGAGCAGTTTTGCTACAATATTATGCATTAGCAAGAGCTCCAGACATGTGCACGCTACCTATATAGATATCTCTTCAACAAAGAATAATATGAAATATATAAACAAAATATAAAATGAAGCAAATTTGATGATAGTAAATAGTAAACTTCTTTTTAAAATTGTATTCTCAATCACCTAGATTATGAGTTTTGAGCGGTATAGGGAAATTAACGAATGCAACAAAAGTGGCGTTATTTAACCCCCTATAGCGCTGCCATTACAAGTTTTAAAAAACCTGGCTTGTGCGGGCGATATGGTGCTTTTAAGCTCCATACCGCACCAAAAACAAGCGCAGTGTTTGATGTGCTCGTGCACGCTTTCCCCATAGACATCAATGGGGAGAGCGGGTCAGAAAAAAGTCTAACACCTGCGATCGCGGAATGAAAAGCTCCGTAATGCAGCCCCATTGATGTCTATGGGGAAAATAAAAATACAATTTAAACCTAACACCCTAACATAAACCCCACGTCTAAACACCCCTAATCTGCTGCCCCCGACGCCTGCCTACAGTTATTAACCCCTAATCTGCCGCTCCCGATATCGCCGCCACCTAAATAAAGGTAATAACCCCTAATCTGCCGCTCCAGATATCGCCGACACTATAATAAATCTATTAACCCCTATTCCGCCACTCCCCGACATCGCCGCCACTAAATAAAGTTATTAACCCCTAAACCTCTGGCCTCCTACATCACTACCACTAAATAAACCTATTAACCCCTAAACCGCCAGCCCCCCACATCGCAACAACCTTAAACTATTAACCCCTAAACATAACCCTAAAGTAACCCTAACCCTAACCCCAACACCCCCTAACTTTAACATAATTAAAATAGAGCTAAATTAAACTTACAATTATTAACTAAATAAACCTATTAACCCCTAAACCGCCAGCCCCCCACATCGTAACAACCTAAATTAAACTATATTAACCCCTAAACCTAACGTAACCCTAACGTAGCCCTAACATTAACATAATTAAAATAGAGCTAAATTAAACTTATAATTATTAACTAAATAATTCCTATTTAAAACTACTTACCTGTAAAATAAAACCTAAGCTAGCTACAATATAACTAATAGTTATTTTTATTTCACAGGTAAGTTTGTATTTATTTTAACTAGGTAGACTAGTTAGTAAAGTTATTAACTATTTAATAACTACCTAGTTAAAATAAATACAAAATTACATGTCAAATAAAACCTAAGCTACCTTACACTAAAACCTTAAATTACAAAAAATTAAAAAAACCTACCATTACAAAAAAAACAAAAGAAATTATCCAAAAAAAATAAAAAACTTAAATTATGCTTACCTGATAATTTTCTTTTCTTTAGATGTAAAGAGTCCACAGCTGCATTCATTACTTTTGGGAATTTAGAACCTGGCCACCAGGAGGAGGCAAAGATACCCCAGCCAAAGGCTTAAATACCCCTCCCACTTTCCTCATCCCCCAGTCATTCTACCGAGGAACAAGGACCAGTAGAAGAAACATCAGGGTGAAAAGGTGCCATAAGAATAGAAATAACCAACACCCCACAGAAAAATCCGGGCGGGGAGCTGTGGACTCTTTCCATCTGAAGAAAAGAAAATTATCAGGTAAGCATAATTTAAGTTTTTCTTCATAAATGGAAAGAGTCCACAGCTGCATTCATTACTTTTGGGAAAACAATATCCAAGCTATAGAGGACACAATGCTAAAACGGGAGGGTACAAAAGGCAGCCCCATTCTGAGGGTACCAGGCCGGCAATTCCTACCCACAAAAAACCCGTTTCGTACGAAGCCGAGGAAAGTTTGAAAAAGGAAAAGGCCCCAAGGACACTGACTTGCAGATAGTCAATAAGCCTTGCTAGAGACCGCAGGAAGAGACTTGACTGAGCCAACACGCCTCCAGGAGACACCGTCACCCAGCAGTCGGTCCCCAACAACACATCCTTTACTAGAGAAAGGGATCAACTACTGTAAACTCCCAAAAGGGAGAAGAGACATGGAAGAAAAAAACAAGGATTCCCAAAGGGACCCTAAATAGGGAGCAACAAGTTCCAAATAAAAATAAGGAACCCCCGAGAACCGAGCCAAGCTCACAGAGACCCTAACCGGTCTTGAGAAACAAGGAAGGCAACGCCCAGACCCCAGATTGTACAGCAACCACAAGGTTAAAACCGGGAATCTGAAACAGAGAAGAAACTTCTTCTAAATACAGTGCAACCGCACCCTAAAGACAACTGAAGATGGAGTCCTCAAGTCGCAAGATAACTCAGAATATCGAAATATTAAAAAATCGAAACACGTGCAGCAAACCCAGATAAGCGAACACCTGAGTCAACACCACACACCACAGTCATACCAGGATGACTCTGAAAATAGAATACTTTCAGACAAGCAAAGAGCAGCTGAAGATAGATATCAAACTCTAAACCGTCAGACTGCTAAACATCCACTAAAAAACATAATTTATGCTTACCTGATAAATTCCTTTCTTCTGTAGTGTGATCAGTCCACGGGTCATCATTACTTCTGGGATATTACTCCTCCCCAACAGGAAGTGCAAGAGGATTCACCCAGCAGAGTTGCATATAGCCCCTCCCCTCTACGTCACCCCCAGTCATTCGACCAAGGACCAACGAGAAAGGAGGAACCAAGGGTGTAGTGGTGACTGGAGTATAATTTAAAAATAATTACCTGCCTTAAAAAACAGGGCGGGCCGTGGACTGATCACACTACAGAAGAAAGGAATTTATCAGGTAAGCATAAATTATGTTTTCTTCTGTTAAGTGTGATCAGTCCACGGGTCATCATTACTTCTGGGATACCAATACCAAAGCAAAAGTACACGGATGACGGGAGGGATAGGCAGGCTCTTTTATACAGAAGGAACCACTGCCTGAAGAACCTTTCTCCCAAAAATAGCCTCCGAGGAAGCAAATGTGTCAAATTTGTAAAATTTGGAAAAAGTATGAAGCGAAGACCAAGTTGCAGCCTTGCAAATCTGTTCAACAGAGGCCTCATTCTTAAAGGCCCAAGTGGAAGCCACAGCTCTAGTGGAATGAGCTGTAATTCTTTCAGGAGGTTGCTGTCCAGCAGTCTCATAGGCTAAACGTATTATGCTACGAAGCCAAAAAGAGAGAGAGGTAGCAGAAGCTTTTTGACCTCTCCTCTGACCAGAGTAAACGACAAACAGGGAAGACGTCTGTCGAAATTCTTTAGTTGCCTGTAAGTAAAATTTTAGGGCACGAACTACATCCAGATTGTGCAGAAGACGTTCCTTCTTTGAAGAAGGATTTGGACACAAAGATGGAACAACAATCTCCTGATTGATATTCCTGTTAGTGACTACCTTGGGTAAGAACCCAGGTTTAGTACGCAGAACTACCTTATCCGAATGAAAAATCAAATAAGGAGAATCACAATGTAAGGCTGATAATTCAGAGACTCTTCGAGCCGATGAAATAGCCATTAAAAATAGAACTTTCCAAGATAACAACTTTATATCAATGGAATGGAGGGGTTCAAACGGAACGCCCTGTAAAACGTTAAGAACAAGATTTAAACTCCATGGTGGAGCAACAGTCTTAAACACAGGCTTAATCCTCACTAAAGCCTGACAAAAAGCCTGAACGTCTGGCACTTCTGACAGACGTTTGTGTAACAGAATAGACAGAGCTGAGATCTGTCCCTTTAATGAACTAGCAGATAAACCCTTTTCTAAACCTTCTTGTAGAAAAGACAATATCCTAGGAATCCTAACCTTACTCCAAGAGTAACCTTTGGATTCACACCAATATAGGTATTTACGCCATATTTTATGGTAAATCTTTCTGGTAACAGGCTTCCTGGCCTGTATTAAGGTGTCAATAACTGACTCAGAAAACCCACGTCTTGATAAAATCAAACGTTCAATTTCCAAGCAGTCAGCTTCAGAGAAGTTAGATTTTGATGTTTGAAAGGACCCTGTATCAGGAGGTCCTGTTTCAGAGGTAGAGACCAAGGTGGACAGGATGACATGTCCACCAGGTCTGCATACCAAGTCCTGCGTGGCCATGCAGGTGCTATCAGAATCACTGATGCTCTCTCCTGTTTGATTCTGGCAATCAATCGAGGAAGCATCGGGAAGGGTGGAAACACATAAGCCATCCTGAAGTCCCAAGGTGCCGTCAGGGCATCTATTAGGACTGCTCCTGGATCCCTGGATCTGGACCCGTACCGAGGAAGCTTGGCGTTCTGTCGAGACGCCATGAGATCTATCTCTGGCTTGCCCCAACGTCGAAGTATTTGGGCAAAGACCTCCGGATGAAGTTCCCATTCCCCCGGATGAAAAGTCTGACGACTTAAGAAATCCGCCTCCCAATTCTCCACTCCCGGGATGTGGATTGCTGACAGGTGGCAAGAGTGAGACTCTGCCCAGCGAATTATCTTTGATACTTCCATCATTGCTAGGGAGCTCCTTGTCCCTCCCTGATGGTTGATGTAAGCTACAGTCGTGATGTTGTCCGACTGAAACCTGATGAACCCCCGAGTTGTCAACTGGGGCCAAGCCAGGAGGGCATTGAGAACTGCTCTCAATTCCAGAATGTTTATTGGCAGGAGACTCTCCTCCTGACTCCATTGTCCCTGAGCCTTCAGAGAATTCCAGACGGCACCCCAACCTAGAAGGCTGGCGTCTGTTGTTACAATTGTCCAGTCTGGTCTGCTGAATGGCATCCCCCTGGACAGATGTGGCCGAGAAAGCCACCGTAGAAGAGAATTTCTGGTCTCTTGATCCAGATTCAGAGAAGGGGACAAGTCTGAGTAATCCCCATTCCACTGACTTAGCATGCACAATTGCAGTGGTCTGAGGTGTAAGCGAGCAAATGGCACTATGTCCATTGCTGCTACCATTAGGCCGATTACCTCCATGCATTGAGCCACCGATGGGTGTTGAATGGAATGAAGGGTGCGGCAAGCACTTTGAAGTCTTGTTAACCTGTCTTCTGTCAGGTAAATCTTCATTTCTACAGAATCTATAAGAGTCCCCAGGAAGGGAACTCTTGTAAGTGGAACGAGTGAACTTTTCTTTTCGTTCACCTTCCATCCATGTGACCTTAGAAATGCCAGTACTAACTCTGTATGAGACTTGGCAGTTTGAAAGCTTGAAGCTTGGATCAGAATGTCGTCTAGGTAAGGAGCTACCGAAATTCCCCGCGGTCTTAGTACCGCCAGAAGAGCACCTAGAACCTTTGTGAAAATTCTTGGAGCTGTAGCCAATCCGAATGGAAGAGCCACAAACTGGTAATGCCTGTCTAGAAAGGCAAACCTTAGATACCGGTAATGATCTTTGTGAATCGGTATGTGAAGGTAAGCGTCCTTTAAGTCCACTGTGGTCATGTACTGACCTTCTTGGATCATGGGTAAAATTGTCCGGATAGTCTCCATTTTGAATGATGGAACTCTTAGGAATTTGTTTAGGATTTTTAAATCCAGTATTGGTCTGAAAGTTCCCTCTTTTTTGGGAACCACAAACAGATTTGAGTAAAACCCTTGTCCCTGTTCCGACCGTGGAACTGGATGGATTACTCCCATTAACAATAGTTCTTGTATGCAGCGTAGAAACGCTTCTTTCTTTGTTTGGTTTGTCGACAACCTTGACAGATGAAATCTCTCTCTTGGAGGAGAGTGTTTGAAGTCCAGAAGGTATCCCTGAGATATTATCTCTAGCGCCCAGGGATCCTGGACATCTCTTGCCCAAGCCTGGGCGAAGAGAGAAAGTCTGCCCCCCACTAGATCCGATCCCGGATCGGGGGCCCTCAATTCATGCTGTTTTAGTGGCAGCTGCAGGCTTCCTGGCCTGCTTGCCCTTGTTCCAGGACTGGTTAGGTCTCCAGCCTTGTCTGTAGCGAGCACCAGATCCTTCTTGTTTTGGAGTAGTGGAAGATGATGCTGCTCCTGCTTTGAAATTCCGAAAGGAACGAAAATTAGACTGTCTAGCCTTAGGTTTGGCTTTGTCTTGAGGTAGGGCGTGGCCCTTACCTCCTGTAATGTCAGCGATAATTTCTTTCAAACCAGGCCCAAATAAGGTCTGTCCCTTGAAAGGTATATTAAGTAATTTGGACTTAGAAGTTACATCAGCTGACCAGGATTTTAGCCACAGTGCTCTGCGCGCTTGAATGGCGAATCCGGAATTCTTAGCCGTAAGTTTAATTAAATGTACTACAGCTTCCGAAATGAATGAATTAGATAGCTTAAGTACTCTAAGCCTGTCTGAAATGTCGTCCAGCGTAGCTGAACCAAGATTCTCTTCTAGAGACTCAATCCAGAATGCCGCTGCAGCCGTGATCGGCGCAATGCATGCAAGGGGTTGCAATATAAAACCTTGTTGAACAAACATTTTCTTAAGGTAACCCTCTAATTTTTTATCCATTGGATCTGAAAAGGCACAGCTATCCTCTACCGGGATAGTGGTACGTTTAGCTAAAGTAGAAACTGCTCCCTCCACCTTAGGGACCGTTTGCCATAAATCCCGTGTGGTGGTGTCTATTGGAAACATCTTTCTAAATATTGGAGGGGGTGAGAATGGCACACCGGGTCTATCCCACTCCTTAGTAATAATTTCAGTTAGTCTTTTAGGTATAGGAAAAACGTCAGTACTTGTTGGTACAGCAAAATATTTATCCAACCTACACATTTTCTCGGGTATTGCAACTGTGTTACAATCATTCAGGGCCGCTAACACCTCCCCTAGTAAAACACGGAGGTTTTCCAGCTTAAATTTAAAATTTGAAATATCTGAATCCAATCTGTTTGGATCAGAACCGTCAGCCGCAGAATGAAGCTCTCCGTCCTCATGTTCTGCAAGTTGTGACGCAGTATCTGACATGGCCCTAACATTATCAGCGCACTCTGTTCTCACTCCAGAGTGATCACGCTTGCCCCTTAGTTCTGGTAATTTAGCCAAAACCTCAGTCATAACAATAGCCATATCTTGTAATGTTATTTGTAATGGCCGCCCAGATGTACTTGGCGTCGCCATATCGCGCACGTCCCGAGCGGGAGATGCAGGTACTGTCACGTGAGGCGAGTTAGTCGGCATAACTCTCCCCTCGTTGTTTGGTGAAATTTGTTCAATTTGTACAGATTGACTTTTATTTAATGTAGCATCAATACAGTTAGTACATAAATTTCTATTGGGCTCCACCTTGGCTTTAGTACAAATAGTACAGGTCTCATCTTCTGAATCAGACATGTTTAACAAACTAGCAAATAAACTTGCAATTTGGAAATACTATACAAGTAAAATACAATGAAAAAAACGAACTGTGCTTGAAAAGCACTGAATATATATAACAGATGAAATCAATCAGCTTTGTAAAACAAAATGCAACTTAGTAAAGGCTTGTACCCAGTAGCAAGAAATAACTAACCCTGAGGCATAAAAAAGTTAAAGAATAAACGTTTTTTTATCACAGTCAACTACAATCTTACAGCTCTGTTAGATTACTTCCCTCAAATTAGCTTTGAAGATCCCTGGGTTCTGTAGAGATAAACCGGAACATGCAGGAAAAAACAATGAGCTTTTGACTGAAATTTTTGATGCGTAGCAAAAGCGCCAAAAAAGGTCCCACCCCCTCACACACAACAGTGAGAGAGATTAAAAACTGTCATAATTAGATCCAGCAACTGCCAAGTGGAAAAATAGTGCCCAAACATTTTATTCACCCAGTACCTCAGAAAATGAAAACGATTTTACATTCCAGCAAAAACGTTTAACATAATTAAGAATTATTAAAAAGCCTGTTGTATTTCTATTAGGCTAAAATCTTATATACACAGTGTAATTCCAGTGAAGTACCATTCCCCAGAATACTAAAATGTAAATTATACATACATGATATAATGTCGGTATGGCAGGATTTTCTCAGCAATTCCATTGTTAGAAAATAAAAACTGCTACATACCTTTTTTGCAGAATAAACTGCCCGCTGTCCCCTGATCTGAAGTTTACCTCTCCTCAGATGGCCGAGAAACAGCAATATGATCTTAACAACTCCGGCTAAAATCATAGTAAAAACTCTGGTAGATTCTTCTTCAAACTCTACCAGAGAAGGAATAACACACTCCGGTGCTATTAAAAAAAAAATAAACTTTTGATTGAAGAAATAAACTAAATAAAATCACCATAGTCCTCTCACACATCCTATCTAGTCGTTGGGTGCAAGAGAATGACTGGGGGTGACGTAGAGGGGAGGGGCTATATGCAACTCTGCTGGGTGAATCCTCTTGCACTTCCTGTTGGGGAGGAGTAATATCCCAGAAGTAATGATGACCCGTGGACTGATCACACTTAACAGAAGAAAGTGGGCACATCACAGGCTATCCAAAAGCCGCCAGTCCTTCTCACATAGCTTGAACATGTAGAAAGCACAGAACCTCAAAGAGGCTCACCGAACCTCAAATGACCTGAGGACGAACAACAGATCTTGCTCCAACACCGGACCAGCCCAAGCGTCAGGCAGGTCTGAAAAAACATAATTTATGCTTACCTGATAAATTTATTTCTCTTGTAGTGTATCCAGTCCACGGATCATCCATTACTTGTGGGATATTCTCCTTCCCAACAGGAAGTTGCAAGAGGATCACCCACAGCAGAGCTGCTATATAGCTCCTCCCCTCACTGTCATATCCAGTCATTCGACCGAAACAAGACGAGAAGGAGAAACCATAGGGTGCAGTGGTGACTGTAGTTTAATTAAAATTTAGACCTGCCTTAAAAGGACAGGGCGGGCCGTGGACTGGATACACTACAAGAGAAATAAATTTATCAGGTAAGCATAAATTATGTTTTCTCTTGTTAAGTGTATCCAGTCCACGGATCATCCATTACTTGTGGGATACCAATACCAAAGCTAAATTACACGGATGATGGGAGGGACAAGGCAGGAACTTAAACGGAAGGAACCACTGCCTGTAGAACCTTTCTCCCAAAAACAGCCTCCGAAGAAGCAAAAGTGTCAAATTTGTAAAATTTTGAAAAGGTGTGAAGCGAAGACCAAGTCGCAGCCTTGCAAATCTGTTCAACAGAGGCCTCATTTTTAAAAGCCCAGGTGGAAGCCACAGCTCTAGTAGAATGAGCTGTAATCCTTTCAGGGGGCTGCTGTCCAGCAGTCTCATAGGCTAAGCGTATTACGCTCCGAAGCCAAAAGGAGAGAGAGGTTGCCGAAGCTTTTTGACCTCTCCTCTGTCCAGAGTAAACGACAAACAGGGCAGATGTTTGACGAAAATCTTTAGTAGCCTGTAAGTAGAACTTCAAGGCACGGACTACGTCCAGATTATGTAAAAGACGTTCCTTCTTTGAAGAAGGATTAGGACACAATGATGGAACAACAATCTCTTGATTGATATTCCTGTTAGAAACCACCTTAGGTAAAAACCCAGGTTTGGTACGCAGAACTACCTTGTCTGAATGAAAAATCAGATAAGGAGAATCACAATGTAAGGCAGATAACTCAGAGACTCTTCGAGCCAAGGAAATAGCCATCAAAAACAGAACTTTCCAAGATAAAAGTTTAATATCAATGGAATGAAGGGGTTCAAACGGAACTCCCTGAAGAACTTTAAGAACCAAGTTTAAGCTCCACGGAGGAGCAACAGTTTTAAACACAGGCTTAATCCTAACCAAAGCCTGACAAAATGCCTGGACATCTGGAACTTCTGCCAGACACTTGTGCAAAAGAATAGACAGAGCAGAGATCTGTCCTTTTTAAAGAACTAGCTGATAAGCCTTTGTCCAAACCCTCTTGGAGAAAGGACAATATCCTAGGAATCCTAACCTTACTCCATGAGTAACTCTTGGATTCACACCAATAAAGGTATTTACGCCATATCTTATGGTAGATTTTCCTGGTGACAGGCTTCCGAGCCTGTATTAAGGTATCAATGACTGACTCGGAGAAGCCACGCCTTGATAGAATCAAGCGTTCAATCTCCATGCAGTCAGTCTCAGAGAAATTAGATTTGGATGATTGAAAGGACCTTGTATTAGAAGGTCCTGCCTCAGAGGCAGAGTCCATGGTGGAAGAGACGACATGTCCACTAGGTCTGCATACCAGGTCCTGCGTGGCCACGCAGGCGCTATCAGAATCACCGATGCTCTCTCCTGTTTGATTTTGGCAATCAGTCGAGGGAGCAGAGGAAACGGTGGGAACACATAGGCCAGGTTGAAGAACCAAGGAGCTGCTAGAGCATCTATCAGCGTTGCTCCCGGGTCCCTGGACCTGGATCCGTAACAAGGAAGCTTGGCGTTCTGGCGAGACGCCATGAGATCCAGTTCTAGTTTGCCCCAACGATGGACCAGTTGAGCAAACACCTCCGGATGGAGTTCCCACTCCCCCGGATGAAAAGTCTGACGACTTAGAAAATCCGCCTCCCAGTTCTCTACGCCTGGGATGTGGATCGCTGACAGGTGGCAAGAGTGAGACTCTGCCCAGCGAATTATCTTTGAGACTTCTAACATCGCTAGGGAACTCCTGGTTCCCCCTTGATGGTTGATGTAAGCAACAGTCGTGATGTTGTCCGACTGAAATCTGATGAACCTCAGTGTTGCTAACTGAGGCCAAGCTAGAAGAGCATTGAATATTGCTCTTAACTCCAGAATATTTATTGGGAGGAGTTTCTCCTCCTGAGTCCACGATCCCTGAGCCTTCAAGGAGTTCCAGACTGCGCCCCAACCTAGAAGGCTGGCATCTGTTGTTACAATCGTCCAATCTGGCCTGCGAAAGGTCATACCCTTGGACAGATGGACCCGAGAAAGCCACCAGAGAAGAGAATCTCTGGTCTCTTGATCCAGATTTAGTAGAGGGGACAAATCTGAGTAATCCCCATTCCACTGACTTAGCATGCATAATTGCAGCGGTCTGAGATGCAGGCGCGCAAATGGCACTATGTCCATTGCCGCTACCATTAAGCCGATTACTTCCATGCACTGAGCCACTGACGGGCGTGGAATGGACACGGCAAGCATTTAGAAGTTTTGATAACCTGGACTTCGTCAGGTAAATTTTCATCGCTACAGAATCTATAAGAGTCCCTAGGAAGGAGACTCTTGTGAGTGGTGATAGAGAACTCTTTTCCACGTTCACTTTCCACCCATGCGACCTCAGAAATGCCAGAACTATCTCTGTATGAGACTTGGCAATTTGAAAGCTTGACGCCTGTATCAGGATGTCGTCTAGATACGGAGCCACCGCTATGCCTCGCGGTCTTAGAACCGCCAGAAGTGAGCCCAGAACCTTTGTAAAAATTCTCGGGGCAGTAGCTAACCCGAAGGGAAGAGCTACAAATTGGTAATGCCTGTCTAGAAAGGCAAACCTTAGGAACCGATGATGATCTTTGTGAATCGGTATGTGAAGGTAGGCATCCTTTAAGTCCACTGTGGTCATGTACTGACCCTCTTGGATCATGGGTAGGATGGTCCGAATAGTTTCCATTTTGAATGATGGAACTCTGAGGAATTTGTTTAAGATCTTTAGATCCAAGATTGGTCTGAAGGTTCCCTCTTTCTTGGGAACCACAAACAGATTTGAATAAAATCCCTGTCCTTGTTCCGTCCGCGGAACTGGATGGATCACTCCCATTACTAGGAGGTCTTGCACACAGCTTAGGAATGCCTCTTTCTTTATCTGGTTTGCTGATAACCTTGAAAGATGAAATCTCCCTTGTGGAGAAGAAGCTTTGAAGTCCAGAAGATATCCCTGAGATATGATCTCCAACGCCCAGGGATCCTGAACATCTCTTGCCCACGCCTGGGCGAAGAGAGAAAGTCTGCCCCCCACTAGATCCGTTTCCGGATAGGGGGCCGTTCCTTCATGCTGTCTTGGGGGCAGCAGCAGGCTTTCTGGCCTGCTTGCCCTTGTTCCAGGACTGGTTAGGTTTCCAGGCCTGTCTGGAATGAGCAACAGTTCCCTCTTGTTTTGAAGCGGAGGAAGTTGATGCTGCTCCTGCCTTGAAATTTCGAAAGGCACGAAAATTAGACTGTTTGGCCTTTGATTTGGCCCTGTCCTGAGGAAGGGTATGACCCTTGCCTCCAGTAATGTCAGCAATAATTTCCTTCAAGCCAGGCCCGAATAGGGTCTGCCCCTTGAAAGGAATGTTGAGTAATTTAGACTTTGAAGTCACGTCAGCTGACCAGGATTTAAGCCATAGCGCCCTACGCGCCTGGAT
Organism: Bombina bombina; assembly: GCF_027579735.1. Classification (NCBI taxonomy): domain Eukaryota; kingdom Metazoa; phylum Chordata; class Amphibia; order Anura; family Bombinatoridae; genus Bombina; species Bombina bombina. Next base: position 143,727,130 of record NC_069499.1, on the reverse strand, counting down.
GGCGAATCCAGAATTCTTAGCCGTTAGTTTAGTCAAATGAACAATGGCATCAGAAACAAATGAGTTAGCTAGCTTAAGCGTTCTAAGCTTGTCAATAATTTCATTCAATGGAGCTGTCTGGATGGCCTCTTCCAGGGCCTCAAACCAGAATGCCGCCGCAGCCGTGACAGGCGCAATGCATGCAAGGGGCTGCAAAATAAAACCTTGTTGAATAAACATTTTCTTAAGGTAACCCTTCAATTTTTTATCCATTGGATCTGAAAAAGCACAACTGTCCTCAACCGGGATAGTGGTACGCTTAGCTAAAGTAGAAACTGCTCCCTCCACCTTAGGGACCGTCTGCCATAAGTCCCGTGTAGTGGCGTCTATTGGAAACATTTTTCTAAATATAGGAGGTGGGGAAAAAGGCACACCGGGTCTATCCCACTCCTTGCTAATAATTTCTGTAAGCCTTTTAGGTATAGGAAAAAACATAATTTATGTAAGAACTTACCTGATAAATTCATTTCTTTCATATTAGCAAGAGTCCATGAGCTAGTGACGTATGGGATATACATTCCTACCAGGAGGGGCAAAGTTTCCCAAACCTTAAAATGCCTATAAATACACCCCTCACCACACCCACAATTCAGTTTAACGAATAGCCAAGAAGTGGGGTGATAAAAAAAAGGAGCGAAAGCATCAAAAAAATAAGGAATTGGAATAATTGTGCTTTATACAAAAAATCATAACCACCACAAAAAAGGGTGGGCCTCATGGACTCTTGCTAATATGAAAGAAATGAATTTATCAGGTAAGTTCTTACATAAATTATGTTTTCTTTCATGTAATTAGCAAGAGTCCATGAGCTAGTGACGTATGGGATAATAAATACCCAAGATGTGGAACTTCCACGCAAGAGTCACTAGAGAGGGAGGGATAAAATAAAGACAGCCAATTCCGCTGAAAAATTAATCCACTACCCAAATCAAAAAAGTTTCAATTTTTATAATGAAAAAAACTGAAAATATAAGCAGAAGAAACAAACTGAAACAGCTGCCTGAAGTACCATTCTACCAAAACTGCTTCTAAAGAAGAGAAAACATCAAAATGGTAGAACATAGTAAAAGTATGCAAAGAAGACCAAGTCATTGCTTTGCAAATCTGATCAACAGAAGCTTCATTCTTAAAAAGCCCAGGAAGTAGAAACTTACCTAGTAGAATGAGCCATAATCCTCCGAGGCGGGAATCCACCCGACTCCAAATAAGCATGATGAATCAAAAGTTTAAGCAAGATGCCAAATAAATGGCAGAAGCCTTTTGACCTTCCTAACACCAGAAAAGATAACAAATAGACCAGAAGATTATCTGAAATCTGAATAGCTTCAACATAAGATTTCAAAACTCTTACCATATCCAAAGAATGTAAGAATCTTACCAAAGAAGTCTTAGTAAAAAACAATAATTCCTCCCTAATGTTGATAGAAATCACAACTTTAGGTAAAAATTGAAATGAGGATAGCAAAAACCACCTTATCCTGATGAAAAAATCAGAAAAAGGAGACTCACAAGAAAGAACAGATAATTAAAAATTGTTCTAGCTGAAGAGATGTCTAAAAAGAACAATACTTTCCATGAAAGTAAATAATGTCTAGAGAAAACATATGCTCAAATAGAAGAGCCTGTAAAGCCTTTAGAACCAAATTAAAACTCCAAGGAGGAGAAATTGGCTTAATGACAGGTTTGATAAGAACCAAAGCCTGAACAAAATAATGAATAACAGGAAGGAATACTGCCTTATCCTGCTGAAAAATCAGAAAAGGAGATCCACAAGAAAGAGAAGAAAACTCAGAAACTCTTCGAGCAGAAGAGATATGAAAAAGAACAGAAAGAGTAGAGATTTGTCGTTTCAAATAACATGCAGACAAAACCAACCTGAAAAATTGTAAAATTCTAGGAATTCTAAAAGAATGCCAAAAGAATTTATGAGAAGAACACCAAGAAATGAAAGTCTTCCAAACTCGATAATAAATCTTTCTAGAGACAGATTTACAAACCTGTAACATAGTATTAATCACTGAGTCAGAGAAACCTCTATGACTAAGAATCAAACGTTCAATCTCCATATCTTCAAATTAAATGATTTGAGATCCTGATGGAAAAATGGGCCTTGAGATAAAAGGACTGGTCTTAACGGAAATGTCCAAGGTTGGCAACTGGCCATCCGAATGAGATCCGCATACCAAAACCTGTGAGGCCATGCTGGAACCACCAGCAGTACAAACGAAGACTCCATTAGAATTTTGAAGAATTAGAGGCGGAAGATATAGACAGAATGATAATTCCAAGGAAGTGTCAAAGCATACGCTACTTCCGCCTGAGGATCCCCGAACCTAAAATAGGCCCCTGGGAAATTCCTTGTTAAGACGAGAGGCCACCAGATCTATTTCTGGAAGCCCTCACATCTGAAAAATTAAAAAACATATCTGGGTAAAGACCATTCTCCCGGATGTAAAGCTTGATTAACAGAGATAATCCGCTTCCCAAACGTCTATACCTGGGAAAAGGACCCCAGAATTTAGATAGGAGCTGGATTTAGCCCAAGCAAATATCCGAAATACTTGTCACAGTCTAAAGACTGATAGTCATACCCTGATGATTGACATACACCACAGATGTGATAATGTCTGAAAAAAACAATAAACGTCTCTTCTTCAAAAGAAACCAACTGAAGAACTCTGGGAATGCACAGAGTTCCAAAATATCAAATGGTAATCTCGCCTCCTGAGATTTACAAACCCCTTGTGCTGACAGAGAACCTCAGACAGCCTCCCAACCTAAAAGACTCGCATCTATAGAGATCATGGTCCAGGTTGAAAGAATCGAAGAGACCTGTAGAACTAAATGATGGTGATCTTAACCACCGAATCAAAGATAGATAAACATAGAATTTGAAGATTTAAAAAAGTGAAATCTTAGAATCCCTGCACCATTATGCAGCATAAAAAACTGGAAAGGTTTTCTATGAAAATGAGCAAAGGAAAATGAATCCAATGCTGCAGCCATAAGACCTAAATTTCCATGCATATATAGCAACTGAAGGAAATAATAGAGACTGAAGGTACCGACAGACGGAACCCAATAAGAAAAAAATCACTTATCTGTTAGAGACAAAGACAGTGACACAATCTATCTGGAAACCTAAAAAAGGTGACACTTATGTGAGGAATCAAGAGCTTTTGATAAAAAGATCCTCTAACCATGTCTTGAAAAAAACAAAATTGAATCATATGAGATTCCGTAGTCTCAGAAAAATAAAAATAATCTGAATGAAAACAGAAATGAAGATATGCATCTATTGTATCTAATGAAAACAAATAATGCTATCACTGACCAAAAAAAGTCAGAATAGACCATATAAATACCAATCTAAAAGATGGTACATTTATATAATAAAAAGATTTTCTATCTTTGGAACAATGAATAGTTGAATAAAACCCCAAAACCCAGATCCTAAAAATGGAAATGGAATAAATACCCCAGAAGATTCCAGATCTGAGCAGCGCTTGATCCTCAACAGGTGATCAACCGCATTTCAACATTACCCAAAATATATGGGACTGAAAACACCTTAAGGAAAGTGTTAGCCTTACTGGAATAGCTGGAATATAATAGAGAGAAAAAGACTTCTCACAGACGGTTTTACTTCAAATTTAATTTGTACCCAAAATCTAAGAATTTTGGACCGAATAGAACCAAAAAAACAAAATTTATGCTTACCTGATAAATTCATTTCTCCTGTAGTGTGGTCAGTCCACGGGTCATCATTACTTCTGGGATATTATCTCCTCCCCTACAGGAAGTGCAAGAGGATTCACCCAGCAGAGCTGCTATATAGCTCCTCCCCTCTACGTCACCTCCAGTCATTCGACCAAAGGACCAACGAGAAAGGAGAAGCCCAAGGGTGTAGTGGTGACTGGAGTATAATCCAAAATTTTTTTTAGCCTGCCATAAAAAACAGGGCGGGCCGTGGACTGACCACACTACAGGAGAAATGAATTTATCAGATAAGCATAAATTTTGTTTTCTCCTGTTAAGTGTGGTCAGTCCACGGGTCAACATTACTTCTGGGATACCAATACCAAAGCAAAAGTACACGGATGACGGGAGGGACAGGCAGGCTCTTTATACGGAGGGAACCACTGCCTGAAGAACCTTTCTCCCAAAAACAGCCTCCGAAGAAGCAAACGTGTCAAATTTGTAAAGTTTGGAAAAAGTATGAAGAGAAGACCAAGTTGCAGCCTTGCAAATCTGTTCAACAGAAGCCTCATTCTTAAAGGCCCAAGTGGAAGCCACAGCTCTAGTAGAATGAGCTGTAATTCTTTCAGGAGGCTGCTGTCCAGCAGTCTCATAGGCTAATCGTATTATGCTACGAAGCCAAAGAGAGAGAGGTAGCCGAAGCTTCTTGACCTCTCCTCTGGCCAGAATAAACGACAAACAGGGAAGACGTTTGACGAAAATCCTTAGTTGCCTGTAGATAAAATTTCAGGGCACGGACTACATCTAAATTGTGTAGCAGACGTTCCTTCTTCGAGGAAGGATTAGGACACAAAGATGGAACAACAATCTCTTGATTGATATTCCTGTTAGTGACCACCTTAGGTAGGAACCCAGGTTTAGTACGCAGAACTACCTTGTCTGAATGAAAAATCAGATAAGGAGAATCACAATGTAAGGCAGATAACTCAGAGACTCTTCGAGCCGAGGAAATAGCCATTAAAAACAGAACTTTCCAAGATAACAACTTGATATCAATGGAATGAAGGGGTTCAAACGGAACACCCTGTAAAACATTAAGAACTAAGTTCAAACTCCATGGCGGAGCAACAGTTTTAAACACAGGCTTGATCCTAGCTAAAGCCTGACAAAAAGCTTGAACATCCAGAACTTCTGACAGACGTTTGTGTAAAAGAATGGACAGAGCTGAAATCTGTCCCTTTAAGGAACTAGCGGATAAACCCTTTTCTAAACCTTCTTGTAGAAAAGACAATATCCTTGGGATCCTAACCTTACTCCATGAGTAACTCTTGGATTCGCACCAATATAAGTATTTACGCCATATTTTATGGTAAATCCTTCTGGTAACAGGCTTCCTAGCCTGTATTAAGGTATCAATAACTGGCTCAGAAAACCCACGTTTTGATAAAATCAAGCGTTCAATCTCCAAGCAGTCAGCTTCAGAGAAGTTAGATTTTGATGTTTGAATGGACCCTGGATCAGAAGGTCCTGTTTCAGAGGTAGAGACCAAGGCGGACAGGATGACATGTCCACTAGATCTGCATACCAAGTCCTGCGTGGCCATGCAGGTGCTATTAGAATCACTGATGCTCTCTCCTGTTTGATTCTGGCAATCAATCGAGGAAGCATCGGGAAGGGTGGAAACACATAAGCCATCTTGAAGGTCCAAGGTGCTGTCAGAGCATCTATCAGAACCGCTCCCGGATCCCTGGATCTGGACCCGTAGCGAGGAAGCTTGGCGTTCTGACGAGACGCCATGAGATCTATCTCTGGTTTGCCCCAACGTCGAAGTATTTGGGCAAAGACCTCCGGATGAAGTTCCCACTCCCCCGGATGAAAAGTCTGACGACTTAAGAAATCCGCTTCCCAGTTCTCCACTCCCGGGATGTGGATTGCAGACAGGTGGCAAGAGTGAGACTCTGCCCAGCGAATTATCTTTGATACTTCCATCATTGCTAGGGAGCTTCTTGTCCCTCCCTGATGGTTGATGTAAGCTACAGTCGTGATGTTGTCCGACTGAAACCTGATGAACCCCCGAGTTGTTAACTGGGGCCAAGCCAGAAGGGCATTGAGAACTGCTCTCAATTCCAGAATGTTTATTGGAAGGAGACTCTCCTCCTGATTCCATAGTCCCTGAGCCTTCAGAGAATTCCAGACAGCGCCCCAACCTAGTAGGCTGGCGTCTGTTGTTACAATTGTCCAGTTTGGCCTGCTGAATGGCATCCCCCTGGACAGATGTGGCCGATAAAGCCACCATAGAAGAGAATTTCTGGTCTCTTGATTCAGATTCAGAGTGGGGGACAAATCTGAGTAATCCCCATTCCACTGACTTAGCATGCACAATTGCAGCGGTCTGAGATGTAGGCGTGCAAAGGGGACTATGTCCATTGCCGCTACCATTAATCCGATCACCTCCATGCATTGAGCTACTGACGGGTGTTGAATGGAATGAAGGACACGGCATGCATTTTGAAGCTTTGTTAACCTGTCTTCTGTCAGATAAATCTTCATTTCTACAGAATCTATCAGAGTCCCCAAGAAGGGAACTCTGGTGAGTGGAAAGAGAGAACTCTTCTTTTCGTTCACCTTCCATCCATGCGACCTTAGAAATGCCAGTACTAACTCTGTATGAGACTTGGCAGTTTGAAAGCTTGAAGCTTGTATCAGAATGTCGTCTAGGTACGGAGCTACCGAAATTCCTCGCGGTCTTAGTACCGCCAGAAGAGTACCCAGAACCTTTGTGAAGATTCTTGGAGCCGTAGCCAATCCGAATGGAAGAGCTACAAACTGGTAATGCCTGTCTAGAAAGGCAAACCTTAGATACCGGTAATGATTTCTGTGAATCGGTATGTGAAGGTAAGCATCCTTTAAATCCACTGTGGTCATGTACTGACCCTCTTGGATCATGGGCAAAATTGTTCGAATAGTTTCCATCTTGAACGATGGAACTCTTAGGAATTTGTTTAGGATCTTTAAGATTGGCCTGAAAGTTCCCTCTTTCTTGGGAACTACAAACAGATTTGAGTAAAACCCTTGTCCTTGTTCCGACCGCGGAACCGGATGGATCACTCCCATTAATAAAAGATCTTGTACGCAGTGTAGAAACGCTTCCTTCTTTGTTTGGTTTGTTGACAACCTTGACAGATGAAATCTCCCTCTTGGGGGAGAGGATTTGTAGTCCAGAAGGTATCCCTGAGATATGATCTCTAACGCCCAGGGATCCTGAACATCTCTTGCCCAAGCCTGGGCGAAGAGAGAAAGTCTGCCCCCCACTAGATCCGGTCCCGGATCGGGGGCCCTCGATTCATGCTGTCTTAGGGGCAGCAGCAGGTTTCCTGGCCTGCTTGCCCTTGTTCCAGGACTGGTTAGGTTTCCAGCCTTGTCTGTAGCGAGCAACAGCTCCTTCCTGTTTTGGTGCAGAGGAAGTTGATGCTGCTCCTGCTTTAAAATTACGAAAGGAACGAAAATTAGACTGTCTAGCCTTAGCTTTGGCTTTGTCCTGAGGCAGGGCATGGCCTTTACCTCCTGTAATGTCAGCGATAATCTCTTTCAACCCGGGCCCGAATAAGGTCTGCCCTTTGAAAGGTATATTAAGCAATTTAGATTTAGAAGTAACATCAGCTGACCAGGATTTTAGCCACAGTGCTCTGCGTGCCTGAATGGCGAATCCGGAATTCTTAGCCGTAAGTTTAGTTAAATGTACTACGGCATCTGAAATAAATGAGTTAGCTAACTTAAGGGCTTTAAGTTTGTGTGTAATCTCATCTAGTGTAGATGATTCAAGTGTCTCTTCCAGAGACTCAAACCAAAATGCTGCTGCAGCCGTGACAGGCGCAATACATGCAAGAGGTTGCAATATAAAACCTTGTTGAACAAACATTTTCTTAAGGTAACCCTCTAATTTTTTATCCATTGGATCTGAAAAAGCACAGCTATCCTCCACCGGGATAGTGGTACGCTTAGCTAAAGTAGAAACTGCTCCCTCCACCTTAGGGACCGTCTGCCATAAGTCCCGTGTGGTGGCGTCTATTGGAAACATTTTTCTAAATATCGGAGGGGGTGAGAACGGCACACCGGGTCTATCCCACTCCTTAGTAACAATTTCAGTAAGTCTCTTAGGTATAGGAAAAACATCAGTACTCGCCGGTACCGCAAAATATCTATCCAACCTACACATTTTCTCTGGTATTGCAACTGTGTTACAATCATTCAGAGCCGCTAATACCTCCCCTAGTAATACACGGAGGTTTTCCAGCTTAAATTTAAAATTTGAAATATCTGAATCCAGTCTGTTTGGATCAGAACCGTCACCCACAGAATGAAGTTCTCCGTCCTCATGTTCTGCCACCTGTGACGCAGTGTCTGACATGGCCCTAATATTATCAGCGCACTCTGTTCTCACCCCAGAGTGATCACGCTTACCTCTCAGTTCTGGTAATTTAGCCAAAACTTCAGTCATAACAGTAGCCATATCCTGTAATGTGATTTGTAATGGCCGCCCAGATGTACTCGGCGCTAGAATATCACGCACCTCCCGAGCGGGAGATGCAGGTACTGACACGTGAGGCGAGTTAGTCGGCATAACTCTCCCCTCGTTGTCTGGTGAAATATGTTCAATTTGTACAGATTGACTTTTATTTAAAGTAGCATCAATACAGTTAGTACATAAATTTCTATTGGGCTCCACTTTGGCATTAGCACATATAGCACATGTATCTTCCTCTGAATCAGACATGTTTAACACACTAGCAATTAACTAGCAACTTGGAAATGCTTTTTTAAGTAATTTACAATAATATGAAAACGAACTGTGCCTATAAAAAGCACAGAAAAAATTATGACAGTTGAAATAAATAAATTATAGCATCAAATCTTTGTAAGAAATATACAATTTTAGCAAAGGATTGTTCCCATTAGCAAAGGATAACTAACCCTGACAGCAGAAAAAATACACAAATAAACGTTTTTTATCACAGTCAACTACAATCTTCACAGCTCTGCTGTGAATGATTACCTCCCTCAAAACAAGCTTTGAAGATCCCTGAGTTCTGTAGAGATGAACCGGATCATGCAGGAAGAAAATGAACCTCTGACTGAGTTTTTTGATGCGTAGTAAAAGCGCCAAAAATGGCCCCTCCCCCTCACACATAACAGTGAGAGAGATCAGTAAACTGTTTAAATTTAAACAAAACTATTGCCAAGTGGAAAAAACAGTGCCCAAAACATTTTTTCACCCAGTACCTCAGAGAAATAAACGATTTTACATGCCAGCAAAAAAAGTTTAACCTCAATAAATTAATTGTTATTTAAAACCCTATTGCAAGTCCCTGCAAATTAGGTTAAGTCTATGCATACAGTATAAATCCAGTGAAGTACCATTCCCCAGAATACTGAAGTGTAAAATATACATACATGACAGCCTGATACCAGATACATCTACTGTATTTAAGGCTGAGTTTACATTATAACGGTATGGCAGGATTTTCTCATCAATTCCATGTCAGAAAATATATAAACTGCTACATACCTCTTTGCAGATTAATCTGCCCGCTGTCCCCTGATCTGAAGTTTACCTCTCCTCAGATGGCCGAGAAACAGCAATATGATCTTAACTACTCCGGCTAAAATCATAGAAAAAACTCAGGTAGATTCTTCTTCAAATTCTACCAGAGAATGAATAACACACTCCGGTGCTATTATAAAATAACAAACTTTTGATTGAAGGTAATAAACTAATTAAAATCACCACAGTCCTCTCACACGTCCTATCTATTCGTTGGGTGCAAGAGAATGACTGGAGGTGACGTAGAGGGGAGGAGCTATATAGCAGCTCTGCTGGGTGAATCCTCTTGCACTTCCTGTAGGGGAGGAGATAATATCCCAGAAGTAATGATGACCCGTGGACTGACCACACTTAACAGGAGAAAAACTTCTAAATAAAAACATGTTACTTGGGTAAGAATTTAGAATTTTGTTCTTTAGTAAGAACAACCAAACTAAAATAAGCTTAAAGTTTTATTCTAAGAACTTCATCTTGAAGCCCAGAGTAACAGTTAAGAATTGAATCCAATATGAATCAAATAATTGATTATCTTGGAAAAAAAGAAATAAGGATTTTTTAGAAATCACAAAATTTCTTCTAGCTAAAAACAGCTAAAGACATAGATTAAACCTCATTTGTGAAAATATTCAATAAAAATGAAGAAACAAATAAAATTATTAGCATGTTAATCCAGTTAAGGGACCAGAACACACCGGACTTGCATAAACAAAAATGCAAGACAACAAGACAAATGCAACAGCACCCAGTCTGAACCTCAAATGAGCAGTAGACTTTGTCCCTTAACAATGCTAAATAATACATAATCTGATACTTGATCTTTAAAGTAAACAGAAAAAAGGAGCAAAAGCAACATCATCCAAATAAATTACAGGTCCAAGAAAAGTACCTGAAAATAAAAAAATTTCCTTAAATAGGATACAACCATTTAAAAAGAAAATAAATACTATTTTGCTATAGAAACAATAGCATAATTTAGCAGGAGTAGAGATAGCCCCATTAAATTGGAGAACCCTCAAAATTGAATTTAACTGCCGGTAAGAATATAATTTAAAACCTTTGAAGAAAATTGTCAGCCTATTCCATTCCCTAGTATGAAGGAATGGAAAAAAACCTCTGAAGACACAGAAGATAAAATAAGCAGAAATAAAATGTTAGCTAGTTTTGAAAAAGAACTAGTTACCTCAATATCCAAAATAATCAACACCTTTTCAACAAAAAACAAATGTACTCTAATAAAAAATAAAAAAATAGATTTGTTAGTGTCAATATCTGATGAAGAAAAGTTCTGAAAGAGAAAAAACATCATCAGAGAAGGATAATTCAGTATGTTGTTGGTCATTTGAAACTTCATAAAAAAGAAGTTTGAAAAAGACCTAAAATTTTTTTTAATAGAAGGCGCAAAGTCAGACAAAGCCTTAACCTAGAATCAGAAAAATATTCTTATAAATTTTCTAAGTATATCTTGTACATAAGATGTAAAAAGAAAAGCAATACATAAAGCATAAATACTAATGGATTCTGCATGTAAAAGTTTATCATGATAACTTATTACAAACCATAGCTAAAGATAAAAATTCATAACATTTAAAATAAATTAACTTAGCTTTGGTAGGACTTCTTAGTCAACAGGAATCCCTCAGTATGTTCTGATCCAGGAATAATTTATGGAAAATCTTGCAATATGTAATAGAAAAAAACAACATATAAAGCAAAATTATCAAATTCCTTAAATGACAGTTTCAGGAATGGGGAAAAATGCAAAACAAACAAGCCTCTAGCAACCAGAAGCAACAAAAAAGTGAGACTTAAATAATGTGAAAAAAAGTGGCGCCAAGTATGGCGCCCACATTTTTGGGCGCCAAGTATGACGCCCACATTTTTTGGCGCCAAACATCTTTTGGCGCCAAGTATGACGCCCACACTTTTTGGCGCAAAAAAACGTCTGTAACACACATGCGTCAAAAATGACGCAACCACGTGTAAACTTCCGGCGTCAACTATGGCGCCGGAAATGACAAAATTTTGCGCCAAAAAAGTTTGCGCCAAGAATGACGCAATAAATTGAAGCATTTTCTGCCCCCGCGAGCCTAACAGCCCGCAAGGAAAAAAGTCAATTAGAAAATTTCTTTAAGGTAAGAAAAAATATTTTATTCATATGCATTTTCCCAAATAATGAAACTGACAGTCTGAAAGAAGGAATACTGATTATCCTGAATCATGGCAAATATAAGTTTAAAGACATATATTTAGAACTTTACGTATAAAGTGCCCAACCATAGCTTAGAGTGTCACAAAAAATAAGACTTACTTACCCCAGGACACTCATCTACATATAGCAGATAGCCAAACCAGTACTGAAACGAGAATCAGTAGAGGTAATGGTATATAAGAGTATATCGTCGATCTGAAAAGGGAGGTAAGAGATGAATCTCTACGACCGATAACAGAGAACCTATGAAATAGATCCCGTAGAAGGAGACCATTGAATTCAAATAGGCAATACTCTCTTCACATCCCTCTGACATTCACTGCACACTGAGAGGAAAACCGGGCTCCAGCCTGCTGCGAAGCGCATATCAACGTAGAATCTAGCACAAACTTACTTCACCACCTCCACGGGAGGCAAAGTTTGTAAAAACTGAATTGTGGGTGTGGTGAGGGGTGTATTTATAGGCATTTTAAGGTTTGGGAAACTTTGCCCCTCATGGTAGGAATGTATATCCCATACGTCACTAGCTCATGGACTCTTGCTAATTACATGAAAGAAACGTCAGTACACACCGGCACCGCATAGTATCTATCCAGCCTACACAATTTCTCTGGAATGGCAACTGTGTTACAGTCATTCAGAGCAGCTAATACCTCCCCAAGTAATACACGGAGGTTCTCAAGCTTAAATTTAAAATTAGAAATCTCTGAATCAGGTTTCCCCGAGTCAGAGATGTCACCCACAGACTGAAGCTCTCCGTCCTCATGTTCTGCATATTGTGACGCAGTATCAGACATGGCTCTAACAGCATTTGCGCGCTCTGTATCTCTCCTAACCCCAGAGCTATCGCGCTTGCCTCTTAATGCAGGCAATCTAGATAATACCTCTGACAGGGTATTATTCATGATTGCAGCCATGTCCTGCAAGGTAATCGCTATGGGCGTCCCTGATGTAATTGGCGCCATATTAGCGTGCGTCCCCTGAGCGGGAGGCGAAGGGTCTGACACGTGGGGAGAGTTAGTCGGCATAACTTCCCCCTCGACAGAACCCTCTGGTGATAATTCTTTTATAGATAAAGACTGATCTTTACTGTTTAAGGTGAAATCAATACATTTAGTACACATTCTCCTATGGGGCTCCACCATGGCTTTCAAACATAATGAACAAGTAGGTTCCTCTGTGTCAGACATGTTTAAACAGACTAGCAATGAGACTAGCAAGCTTGGAAAACACTTTAAAACAAGTTTACAAGCAATATAAAAAACGTTACTGTGCCTTTAAGAAACACAAATTTTCCCAAATTGTGAAATAACAGTGAAAAAATGCAGTTACACTAACGAAATTTTTACAGTGTATGTAATAAGTTAGCAGAGCATTGCACCCACTTGCAAATGGATGATTAACCCCTTAATACCAAAAACGGAATAACAAATGACAAAAACGTTTTTTAAACAGTCACAACAACTGCCACAGCTCTACTGTGGCTTTTTACCTCCCTCAATACGACTTTTGAAGCCTTTTGAGCCCTTCAGAGAAGTCCTGGATCATGCAGGAAGAAGCTGGAAGTCTGTGTCTAATTTTTGCTGCGCAAAAAAACGCTAAAATAGGCCCCTCCCACTCATATTACAACAGTGGGAAGCCTCAGGGAACTGTTTCTAGGCAAAATTCAAGCCAGCCATGTGGAAAAAACTAGGCCCCAATAAGTTTTATCACCAAACATATGTAAAAAACGATTAAACATGCCAGCAAACGTTTTAAAATACACTTTTATAAGAGTATGTATCTCTATTAATAAGCCTGATACCAGTCGCTATCACTGCATTTAAGGCTTTACTTACATTACTTCGGTATCAGCAGCATTTTCTAGCAAATTCCATCCCTAGAAAAATATTTTAACTGCACACACCTTATTGCAGGAAAACCTGCCCGCTATTCCCCCTCTGAAGTTACCTCACTCCTCAGAATATGTGAGAACAGCAAAGGATCTTAGTTACTTCTGCTAAGATCATAGAAAACGCAGGCAGATTCTTCTTCTAAATACTGCCTGAGATAAACAGTACACTCCGGTACCATTTAAAAATAACAAACTTTTGATTGAAGAAATAAACTAAGTATAAAACACCACAGTCCTCTTACGACCTCCATCTTAGTTGAGAGTTGCAAGAGAATGACTGGATATGACAGTGAGGGGAGGAGCTATATAGCAGCTCTGCTGTGGGTGATCCTCTTGCAACTTCCTGTTGGGAAGGAGAATATCCCACAAGTAATGGATGATCCGTGGACTGGATACACTTAACAAGAGAAACAGGGGAACAGAAAAGACCCCAATCACCAGCCCCCAGGGAAGGACGGAATGGGGTGACTCGGCCACCCCAACAGAGCTCGGGTGCCAACCCAAAAAGCTCCTTCAAATAGGTACTCCCAAGGAGAACCCCATAGGAGATGAACATAGAAAAAAAGCAGTAGATCCCTATGAAGACCTAGCACAACCCTCTATGACAGTCTCAACATGGAGACTTAAAGCTCCACAGATGGAACAGAACAAACCCCAGAAGAGCAGACTGTTCTCCTTTACAGGATAAAAACAGAATTTATGCTTACCTGATAAATTACTTTCTCTTGCGGTGTATCCAGTCCACGGATTCATCCTTTACTTGTGGGATATTCTCATTCCCTACAGGAAGTAGCAAAGAGAGCACACAGCAAAGCTGTCCATATAGCTCCCCCTCTAGCTCCACCCCCCAGTCATTCGACCAAAGGTTAGGAAGAAAACATAATTTATGTAAGAACTTACCTGATAAATTCATTTCTTTCATATTAACAAGAGTCCATGAGCTAGTGACGTATGGGATATACATTCCTACCAGGAGGGGCAAAGTTTCCCAAACCTTAAAATGCCTATAAATACACCCCTCACCACACCCACAAATCAGTTTAACGAATAGCCAAGAAGTGGGGTGATAAGAAAAAGTGCGAAGCATATAAAATAAGGAATTGGAATAATTGTGCTTTATACAAAAAAATCATAACCACCACAAAAAAGGGTGGGCCTCATGGACTCTTGTTAATATGAAAGAAATGAATTTATCAGGTAAGTTCTTACATAAATTATGTTTTCTTTCATGTAATTAACAAGAGTCCATGAGCTAGTGACGTATGGGATAATGACTACCCAAGATGTGGATCTTTCCACACAAGAGTCACTAGAGAGGGAGGGATAAAATAAAGACAGCCAATTCCTGCTGAAAATAATCCACACCCAAAATAAAGTTTAACAAAAAACATAAGCAGAAGATTCAAACTGAAACCGCTGCCTGAAGAACTTTTCTACCAAAAACTGCTTCAGAAGAAGAAAATACATCAAAATGGTAGAATTTAGTAAAAGTATGCAAAGAAGACCAAGTTGCTGCTTTGCAGATCTGGTCAACCGAAGCTTCATTCCTAAACGCCCAGGAAGTAGATACTGACCTAGTAGAATGAGCTGTAATTCTTTGAGGCGGAGTTTTACCCGACTCAACATAGGCAAGATGAATTAAAGATTTCAACCAAGATGCCAAAGAAATGGCAGAAGCTTTCTGGCCTTTCCTAGAACCAGAAAAGATAACAAATAGACTAGAAGTCTTACGGAAAGATTTCGTAGCTTCAACATAATATTTCAAAGCTCTAACAACATCCAAAGAATGCAATGATTTCTCCTTAGAATTCTTAGGATTAGGACATAATGAAGGAACCACAATTTCTCTACTAATGTTGTTGGAATTCACAACTTTAGGTAAAAATTCAAAAGAAGTTCGCAACACCGCCTTATCCTGATGAAAAATCAGAAAAGGAGACTCACACGAAAGAGCAGATAATTCAGAAACTCTTCTAGCAGAAGAGATGGCCAAAAGGAACAAAACTTTCCAAGAAAGTAATTTAATGTCCAATGAATGCATAGGTTCAAACGGAGGAGCTTGAAGAGCTCCCAGAACCAAATTCAAACTCCAAGGAGGAGAAATTGACTTAATGACAGGTTTTATACGAACCAAAGCTTGTACAAAACAATGAATATCAGGAAGAATAGCAATCTTTCTGTGAAAAAGAACAGAAAGAGCAGAGATTTGTCCTTTCAAAGAACTTGCGGACAAACCCTTATCCAAACCATCCTGAAGAAATTGTAAAATTCTCGGTATTCTAAAAGAATGCCAAGAAAAATGATGAGAAAGACACCATGAAATATAAGTCTTCCAGACTCTATAATATATCTCTCGAGATACAGATTTACGAGCCTGTAACATAGTATTAATCACGGAGTCAGAGAAACCTCTATGACCAAGAATCAAGCGTTCAATCTCCACACCTTTAAATTTAAGGATTTCAGATCCGGATGGAAAAAAGGACCTTGTGATAGAAGGTCTGGTCTTAACGGAAGAGTCCATGGCTGGCAAGATGCCATCCGGACAAGATCCGCATACCAAAACCTGTGAGGCCATGCCGGAGCTATTAGCAGAACAAACGAGCATTCCCTCAGAATCTTGGAGATTACTCTTGGAAGAAGAACTAGAGGCGGAAAGATATAGGCAGGATGATACTTCCAAGGAAGTGATAATGCATCCACTGCCTCCGCCTGAGGATCCCGGGATCTGGACAGATACCTGGGAAGTTTCTTGTTTAGATGAGAGGCCATCAGATCTATCTCTGGGAGCCCCCACAATTGAACAATCTGAAGAAATACCTCTGGGTGAAGAGACCATTCGCCCGGATGCAACGTTTGGCGACTGAGATAATCCGCTTCCCAATTGTCTACACCTGGGATATGAACCGCAGAGATTAGACAGGAGCTGGATTCCGCCCAAACCAAAATTCGAGATACTTCTTTCATAGCCAGAGGACTGTGAGTCCCTCCTTGATGATTGATGTATGCCACAGTTGTGACATTGTCTGTCTGAAAACAAATGAACGATTCTCCCTTCAGAAGAGGCCAAAACTGAAGAGCTCTGAAAATTGCACGGAGTTCCAAAATATTGATCGGTAATCTCACCTCCTGAGATTCCCAAACTCCTTGTGCCGTCAGAGATCCCCACACAGCTCCCCAACCTGTGAGACTTGCATCTGTTGAAATTACAGTCCAGGTCGGAAGAACAAAAGAAGCCCCCTGAATTAAACGATGGTGATTTGTCCACCACGTTAGAGAGTGTCGAACAATCGGTTTTAAAGATATTAATTGAGATATCTTCGTGTAATCCCTGCACCATTGGTTCAGCATACAGAGCTGAAGAGGTCGCATGTGAAAACGAGCAAAGGGGATCGCGTCCGATGCAGCAGTCATAAGACCTAGAATTTCCATGCATAAGGCTACCGAAGGGAATGATTGTGACTGAAGGTTTCGACAAGCTGTAATCAATTTTAGACGTCTCTTGTCTGTTAAAGACAGAGTCATGGACACTGAATCTATCTGGAAACCCAGAAAGGTTACCCTTGTTTGAGGAATCAAAGAACTTTTTGGTAAATTGATCCTCCAACCATGATCTTGAAGAAAACAACACAAGTCGATTCGTATGAGACTCTGCTAAATGAAAAGACGGAGCAAGTACCAAGATATCGTCCAAATAAGGAAATACCACAATACCCTGTTCTCTGATTACAGACAGAAGGGCACCGAGAATCTTTGTGAAAATTCTTGGAGCTGTAGCAAGGCCAAACGGTAGAGCCACAAATTGGTAATGCTTGTCTAGAAAAGAGAATCTCAGGAACTGATAATGATCTGGATGAATCGGAATATGCAGATATGCATCCTGTAAATCTATTGTGGACATATAATTCCCTTGCTGAACAAAAGGCAATATAGTCCTTACAGTTACCATCTTGAACGTTGGTATTCTTACATAACGATTCAATAATTTTAGATCCAGAACTGGTCTGAAGGAATTCTCCTTCTTTGGTACAATGAAGAGATTTGAATAAAACCCCATCCCCTGTTCCGGAACTGGAACTGGCATAATTACTCCAGCCAACTCTAGATCTGAAACACAATTCAGAAATGCTTGAGCTTTCACTGGATTTACTGGGACATGGGAAAGAAAAAATCTCTTTGCAGGAGGTCTCAACTTGAAACCAATTCTGTACCCTTCTGAAACAATGTTCTGAATCCAAAGATTGTGAACAGATTTGATCCAAATTTCTTTGAAAAAACGTAACCTGCCCCCTACCAGCTGAACTG
Organism: Bombina bombina; assembly: GCF_027579735.1. Lineage (NCBI taxonomy): Eukaryota > Metazoa > Chordata > Amphibia > Anura > Bombinatoridae > Bombina > Bombina bombina. The sequence goes on along the minus strand of NC_069499.1, from coordinate 143,709,382 downwards.
GAATGAGGGCCGTACCTTCATGTGAACTTAGAAGCAGGCTTTGCCTTTCTAGCAGGCTTGGATTTATTCCAGACTGGAGATGGTTTCCAAACTGAAACTGCTCCTGAGGACGAAGGATCAGGCTTTTGTTCTTTGTTGAAACGAAAGGAACGAAAACGATTGTTAGCCCTGTTTTTACCTTTAGATTTTTTATCCTGTGGTAAAAAAGTTCCTTTCCCACCAGTAACAGTTGAAATAATAGAATCCAACTGAGAACCAAATAATTTGTTTCCCTGGAAAGAAATGGAAAGTAGAGTTGATTTAGAAGCCATATCAGCATTCCAAGTCTTAAGCCATAAAGCTCTTCTGGCTAAGATAGCCAGAGACATAAATCTAACATCAACTCTAATAATATCAAAAATGGCATCACAGATGAAATTATTAGCATGCTGGAGAAGAATAATAATATCATGAGAATCACGATTTGTTACTTGTTGCGCTAGAGTTTCCAACCAAAAAGTTGAAGCTGCAGCAACATCAGCCAATGATATAGCAGGTCTAAGAAGATTACCTGAACATAGATAAGCTTTTCTTAGAAAAGATTCAATTTTTCTATCTAAAGGATCCTTAAACGAGGTACCATCTGACGTAGGAATGGTAGTACGTTTAGCAAGGGTAGAAATAGCCCCATCAACTTTAGGGATTTTGTCCCAAAATTCTAACCTGTCAGGCGGAACAGGATATAATTGCTTAAAACGTTTAGAAGGAGTAAATGAATTACCCAATTTATCCCATTCCTTAGCAATTACTGCAGAAATAGCATTAGGAACAGGAAAGACTTCTGGAATAACCGCAGGAGCTTTAAAAACCTTATCCAAACGTATAGAATTAGTATCAAGAGGACTAGAATCCTCTATTTCTAAAGCAATTAGTACTTCTTTAAGTAAAGAGCGAATAAATTCCATCTTAAATAAATATGAAGATTTATCAGCATCAATCTCTGAGACAGAATCCTCTGAACTAGAAGAGTCCAAAGAATCAGAATGATGGTGTTCATTTAAAAATTCATCTGTAGAGAGAGAAGATTTAAAAGACTTTTTACGTTTACTAGAAGGAGAAATAACAGACAAAGCCTTCTTTATGGATTCAGAAACAAAATCTCTTATGTTATCAGGAACATTCTGCACCTTAGATGTTGAGGGAACTGCAACAGGCAATGGTACATCACTAAAGGAAATATTATCTGCTTTAACAAGTTTGTCATGACAATTAATACAAACAACAGCTGGAGAAATAGCTACCAAAAGTTTACAGCAGATACACTTAGCTTTGGTAGATCCAGCAGGCAGTGGTTTTCCTGTAGTATCTTCTGGCTCAGATGCAACGTGAGACATCTTGCAATATGTAAGAGAAAAAACAACATATAAAGCAAAATAAATCAAATTCCTTATAAGACAGTTTCAGGAATGGGAAAAAAATGCCAAACATCAAGCTTCTAGCAACCAGAAGCAAATGAAAAATGAGACTGAAATAATGTGGAGACAAAAGCGACGCCCATATTTTTTGGCGCCAAATAAGACGCCCACATTATTTGGCGCCTAAATGCTTTTGGCGCCAAAAATGACGCCACATCCGGAACGCCGACATTTTTGGCGCAAAATAACGTCAAAAAAATGACGCAACTTCCGGCGACACGCATGACGCCGGAAACGGAAATGAATTTTTGCGCCAAAAAAATCCGCGCCAAAAATGACGCAATAAAATGAAGCATTTTCAGCCCCCGCGAGCCTAACAGCCCACAGGGAAAAAAGTCAAATTTTTGAGGTAAGACAAAATATGAAAATTTAAAGCATAATCCCAAATATGAAACTGACTGTCTGGAAATAAGGAAAGTTGAACATTCTGAGTCAAGGCAAATAAATGTTTGAATACATATATTTAGAACTTTATAAATAAAGTGCCCAACCATAGCTTAGAGTGTCACAGAAAATAAGACTTACTTACCCCAGGACACTCATCTACATGTTTGTAGAAAGCCAAACCAGTACTGAAACGAGAATCAGTAGAGGAAATGGTAAATATAAGAGTATATCGTCGATCTGAAAAGGGAGGTAAGAGATGAATCTCTACGACCGATAACAGAGAACCTTATGAAATAGACCCCGTAGAAGGAGATCACTGCATTCAATAGGCAATACTCTCCTCACATCCCTCTGACATTCACTGCACGCTGAGAGGAAAACCGGGCTCCAACTTGCTGCGGAGCGCATATCAACGTAGAATCTAGCACAAACTTACTTCACCACCTCCCTTGGAGGCAAAGTTTGTAAAACTGATTTGTGGGTGTGGTGAGGGGTGTATTTATAGGCATTTTAAGGTTTGGGAAACTTTGCCCCTCCTGGTAGGAATGTATATCCCATACGTCACTAGCTCATGGACTCTTGTTAATTACATGAAAGAAAAAGGAGAAACCATAGGGTGCAGTGGTGACTGTAGTTTAAACAATTTTTTTTTTACCTGACTTAAATGCCAGGGCGGGCCGTGGACTGGATACACCGCAAGAGAAAGTAATTTATCAGGTAAGCATAAATTCTGTTTTCTCTTGCAAGGTGTATCCAGTCCACGGATTCATCCTTTACTTGTGGGATACCAATACCAAAGCTTTAGGACACGGATGAAGGGAGGGAACAAGACAGGTACCTTAAACGGAAGGCACCACTGCTTGCAAAACCTTTCTCCCAAAAATAGCCTCCGAAGAAGCAAAAGTATCGAATTTGTAAAATTTGGCAAAAGTATGCAGTGAAGACCAAGTCGCTGCCTTACAAATCTGTTCAACAGAAGCCTCATTTTTGAAAGCCCATGTGGAAGCCACTGCTCTGGTAGAATGAGCAGTAATTCTTTCAGGAGGCTGCTGGCCAGTAGTCTCATAGGCCAAACGGATGATGCTTTTCAGCCAAAAGGAAAGAGAGATAGCAGTCGCTTTCTGACCTCTCCTCTTACCAGAATAGATAACAAACAAGGAAGATGTTTGTCTGAAATCCTTAGTTGCTTGTAAATAGAACTTTAAAGCACGAACTACATCAAGATTGTGTAGTAGACGTTCCTTCTTTGAAGATGGATTAGGACACAGAGAAGGAACAACTATTTCCTGGTTATATTCTTGTTAGAAACAACTTTAGGAAGAAAACCAGGTTTAGTACGCAAAACTACCTTATCTGCATGGAACACCAGGTAAGGTGAATCACATTGTAAGGCAGATAATTCGGAGACTCTTCGAGCAGAAGAGATAGCTATCAAAAACAAAACTTTCCAAGATAACAACTTAATGTCTATGGAATGTAAAGGTTCAAACGGAACCCCTTGAAGAACTGAAATAACTAGATTCAAACTCCATGGCGGAGCCACAGGTTTATAGACAGGCTTGATTCTGACTAAAGCCTGAGCAAACGCTTGAACGTCTCGTACCTCTGCCAGATGCTTGTGTAACAGGATAGACAAAGCAGATATTTGTCCTTTTAAGGAACTAGCTGACAATCCTTTCTCCAGTCCTTCTTGGAGAAAGGACAATATCCTGGGAATCCTAATCTTACTCCATGAGTAACCCTTGGATTCACACCAACAAAGATATTTCCGCCATATCTTATGGTAGATTTTCCTGGTGACAGGCTTTCTAGCCTGAATCAGAGTATCTATAACTGACTCCGAGAACCCACGCTTTGATAGAATTAAGCGTTCAATCTCCAAGCAGTCAGACGTAGAGAAACTAAATTTGGATGCTTGAACGGACCCTGTATTAGAAGATCCTGCCTCATTGGCAGTGTCCATGGTGGGACAGATGACATGTCCACTAGGTCTGCATACCAAGTCCTGCGTGGCCACGCAGGCGCTATCAGAATCACCGAAGCCTTCTCCTGCTTGATTCTGGCAACCAGACGCGGGAGGAGAGGAAACGGTGGAAAAACATAAGCCAGATTGAAGGACCAAGGCGCTGCTAGAGCATCTATCAATACCGCCTTGGGATCCCGGGACCTGGACCCGTAGAGAGGAAGTTTGGTGTTCTGACGGGACGCCATCAGATCCAACTCTGGGGTGCCCCATAGCTGAGTCAGCTGGGCAAATACCTCCGGGTGGAGTTCCCACTCCCCCGGGTGAAAAGTCTGATGACTTAGAAAATCCGCCTCCCAGTTGTACTCCTGGGATGTGAATTGCTGAGAGATGGCAGGAGTGATCCTCCGCCCACCTGATTATTTTGGTTACTTCCGTCATCGCTAGGGAACTCTTTGTTCCCCCCTGATGATTGACGTAAGCTACAGTCGTGATGTTGTCCGACTGAAATCTGATGATGTTGTCTGACTGAAATCTGATGAATTTGGCCGCCGCTAGTTGAGGCCATGCCTGAAGAGCGTTGAATATCGCCCTCAGTTCCAGAATGTTTATCGGGAGAAGAGTTTCTTCCCGAGACCATAAGCCCTGAGCTTTCAGGGAGTCCCAGACCGCACCCCAGCCTAACAGACTGGCGTCGGTCGTTACGATGATCCACTCTGGCCTGCGGAAACATATTCCTTGAGACAGGTGATCCTGAGACAACCACCAGAGAAGAGAATCTCTGGTCTTCTGGTCCAACTGAATTTGAGGATACAAATCTGCATAATCCCCATTCCACTGTTTGAGCATGCATAGTTGCAGTGGTCTGAGGTGTATCCGAGCAAAAGGGACTATGTCCATTGCCGCAACCATTAGTCCGATTGTCTCCATGCACTGAGCCACAGATGGCCGAGGAATGGAATAAAGAGCTTGGCAAATAGTTAAGAGTTTTAGCTTTCTGACCTCCGTCAGAAATATTTTCATTTCTACCGAGTCTATCAGGGTTCCTAGGAATGGAACTCTTGTGAGGGGGGAGAGAGAACTCTTTTTGATGTTCACCTTCCACCCATGAGACCTCAGAAAGGCCAATACAATCTCCGTGTGAGACTTGGTTCTTTGGAAAGTTGACGCCTGAATTAAGATGTCGTCTAGGTAAGGCGCCACTGCTATGCCCCGCGGTCTTAGAACCGCCAGGAGGAACCCTAGCACCTTTGTGAAAATTCTGGGAGCAATGGCCAACCCGAAAGGAAGAGCCACAAACTGAAAATGCTTGTCCAGAAAGGCGAACCTGAGAAACTGGTGATGATCTTTGTGGATAGGAATGTGCAGATACGCATCCTTTAGATCCACGGTAGTCATATATTGACCCTCCTGGATCATTGGTAAGATTGTCCGAATGGTCTCCATCTTGAATGATGGGACTCTGAGGAATTTGTTTAGAATTTTGAGATCCAGGATTGGTCTGAAAGTTCCTTCTTTTTTTGGGAACCACAAACAGGTTTGAGTAAAACCCCAGTCCTTGTTCTGCAATTGGAACTGGGTGGATCACTCCCATTGTATGTAGATCTTCTACACAGCGTAAAAACGCCTCTTTCTTTGTCTGATCTGTAGACAGACGAGAAATGTGGAACCTTCCCCTTGGAGGAGAGTCCTTGAATTCTAGAAGGTATCCCTGGGCTACAATCTCTAATGCCCAAGGATCGTGTACATCTCTTGCCCAGGCCTGAGCGAAGAGAGTCTGCCCCCTACTAGATCCGGTCCCGGATCGGGGGCTACCCCTTCATGCTGTCTTGGTGGCAGCTGCAGGCTTTTTGGCCTGTTTACCCTTATTCCAGCCCTGGTAAGGTTTCCAGTTTGCCTTGGGCTGTGAAGCGTTATCCTCTTGCTTTGCAGCCGGAGAGGATGAAGCGGGGCCATTCCTGAAATTGCGAAAGGAATGAAAATTAGCTTTGTTCTTTGTTTTAAAGGCTTTGTCTTGAGGGAGAGCATGGCCTTTTCCCCCGGTGATATCTGAAATAATCTCTTTCTATTCAGGCCAGGACTTTAGCCATAGCGCCCTGCGCGCCAAAATGGCGAAACCTGAATTTTTCGCCGCTAACTTAGCTATTTGAAAAGCGGCGTCAGTGATAAAAGAATTAGCTAGCTTTAGAACCTTAATTCTATCCATAATTTCCTCATATGAGGTCTCCGTCTGGAGCGAGTCTTCCAGCGCCTCAAGCCAGAAAGCAGCTGCAGTAGTTACAGGAATAATGCAGGCAATAGGTTGGAGAAGAAAACCTTGTTGAACAAAAATTTTCTTAAGTAAACCCTCTAATTTTTTATCCATAGGGTCTTTAAAAGCACAACTGTCTTCAATTGGTATGGTTGTGCGTTTAGCTAGTGTAGAAACAGCCCCCTCCACCTTAGGGACCGTCTGCCACGAGTCCTGCATGGGGTCAGATATGGGGAACATTTTCTTAAAAACAGGAGGGGGGACAAAAGGGACACCTGGCCTATCCCACTCCCTAGTAACGATATCCGCAATCCTCTTAGGGACCGGAAACGCATCCGTGTAAACAGGGACCTCTAGGTACTTGTCCATTTTACACAATTTCTCTGGGATCACCAAAGGGTCACAGTCATCCAGAGTAGCTAATACCTCCCTAAGTAAAACACGGAGGTGTTCTAGTTTAAATTTAAAAGCCAATGTATCTGAATCTGTCTGGGGAGGAACCCTTCCTGAATCAGAGACTTCTCCCTCAGACATCAAATCCCTCGCTCCCACTTCAGAGCGTTGTGAGGGTATATCGGATACGGCTACCAAAGCGTCAGAATGCTCATAATCTGTTCTTAAAACGGAGCTATCACGCTTTGCAGGTAACACGGGCAGTTTAGATAAGAAGGCTGTAAGAGAATTATCCATGACTGCCGCTAAGTCTTGTAATGTAAAAGGGTTAGACGCACTAGAGGTACTAGGCGTCGCTTGCGCGGGCGTAACTGGTTGTGACACTTGGGGAGAGGCAGACGGGCTACCCTCGTTACCTTCAGTCTGAGAATTATCTTGGGCCACATTCTTAAGTGCAACAATATGATCTTTAAAGTGTATAGACATATCAGTACAAGTGGGACACATTCTGAGAGGGGGTTCCACCATGGCTTCTAAACACAATGAACAAGGATTTTCCTTAGTGTCAGACATGTTTAACAGACTAGTATAGTACACAAACAGGCTTGGAATCACTTTAATCAAATAAAAAACACAATTTGAAAAAAACGTTACTGTGCCTTTAAGAGATAAAAAGAGCACACAATTTTACAAAACGGTGAAAAATGCAGCAATCTTTCTACAGTATGTAGCTAAAGCCTTAATAAGATTGCACCCCAAGTTTCAAAACGATTAACCCCTTAATGCCCAAACCGGAGCAGCCTAAAGCCAACACCTGGTTAAATCACTACAGCACCTTGCCACAGCCTTGCTGTGGCCCTACCTTCCCTTAGGGATCAGATTTGGGGGAATATAGCTTCTTTTAGGCCCTCAAACATCAGCAGGACCCTCCATGTGAAACAGCATGAACTTCTCTGCAATTCTAAGTGCGCATCTGAGGCAATTAGGCCCCTCCCACTCTACTCCAGAGCTGTGAGGCCTAGTAAATCACTCCTAAGTGACTAAAAAACAGCCATGTGGTAATAACCCCAGAAAAAAACCAAAAGGGCTTTCAAAGTGTCTTGCAAAATGATTTTTCCTTAGCCAAACAATCGATTGCCCTGAATAAGTGTCAACCAGTATATTAGCCCTATTATGTAAGCATTCAATTCCTTACTAAGTCTGTGAACATAGCTTACCCTCCCCTCATGGGGATATTGTCAGTCTCTTCTAGCATTATCTCAGTCTTGTCTAGAAATAAATGACTGAACATACCTTATTGCAGATCACCCTGCAAACTGTTCCCCCCAACTGAAGTTTTCTGGTACTCCTCAGTCCTGTGTGGGAACAGCAGTGGATTTTAGTTACAACATGCTAAAATCATTTTCCTCTCAGCAGAAATCTTCATCACTTTTCTGCTAGAGAGTAAATAGTACAAACCGGTACCATTTAAAATAACAAACTTTTGATTGAAGATAATAAAACTACAATTCTAACACCACATTCACTTTACACTTCCGAGAGAGACCCTAGTGCTTAGAGCCAGCAAAGAGAATGACTGGGGGGTGGAGCTAGAGGGGGAGCTATATGGACAGCCGTGCTGTGTGCTCTCTTTGCTACTTCCTGTAGGGAATGAGAATATCCCACAAGTAAAGGATGAATCCGTGGACTGGATACACCTTGCAAGAGAAAACACCTGTTCCAACCTCCTGCTAACAGGACAGGACAACAACCCTCCAGAAAGAGGAAAACCCCCCTCCATAAGGAGGACAAACTACCCTCCAAAGGGAAGAGCATATATAAGAACAGCGCACATGCTCATGACAAGACATGAGCCATAGTCTGATGAAAAAAAAAATTGAATGAAAATAATCCAGACATCCTGATGAACACAGAAAGAATTACCCCTGAAGGGGAGCATACATCGTTCAAAGGACAAGGCAAGCCCTAAGGAGCGTATCCAAAGGCGCACAGAAAACCTGGCCAAGCTGCTAGCAGGCTCAACAAGCCAGTCCTTAGGCCATAGCCTACGTTCCCTGGAAAAACGGGATCGCCCCGAACCAGCCACAGGATCTAAGTCTCCGGACATCCAGAAAGATCCCAAACAAAAACTATAAGCCCGAGCCCCAGAATTGTTTAAAACAAACAACACCCCAGGGAACAAAAATACCCCGTCTGAAAGAATCAGACCTCACAGGGGAATAACCGGAATAACCCCGAGAACAGGGACAAGACTCACTCATAAATCCCAACCCAAAAGGAAGAGAACACCCCTTGCAGGAGTCCAACACTCCAAAAAAGGGCTAGGGCACCACAGAGGCGCGCCAAGACTCTAGAGACCAAGGGAAAACATCGAGGACAAAGTCACCCGAAGAGCGAGTAGAACAAAGGCTAGTCTCCATATCTCCTCAGAGTGCGTAACCAGAGGATCACACCCAAGGAAAAAGAATGCAGAGCATCCCAAACCCTGGTAGAAAAAACCCCTAAGCGAAGCTCGGAGGAGACAACACAGCCTAACGTCCCTGATAGGGAAACAACAAACTCCAGAAAGTAGGAAAAAGCCACATGGCCCTCCCCATAAGGCGGTCAAAACCGCTAAGGAGAAAACTGACAAAGTCTAGAAATCTCGACCCGAAGAAAGAGAACTTCAAAAGGAACAAGACCAAAAAAGGACAATTCCAAAAAGCCCCTGAAAGGCAAAACCACCAAGAACCGGCGGCAAGGAGGCCCTAAGTCCTCCAAAACATGTGGGGAAGGAAACACTAAGTCCTGACGAAATATCGGAAAAACTGAGTGTGTCACAGCGGAACTTCACCGAGTCCCAGTCGACCAGCCTGAAAGGCAAATAAGGACTGAACCAATCCACCATGCCTCACTGACCCTCAGGTCCTCTCAGAATGCTTAGCTGAAACTTGTAAAATAAAAACAAGAAATAATATAAATAATCAAGTGAAGCACTCGGTCCCCTAACCGGACCAGTCAGGCAGAACAGGTGCCATTTGTCTGAAAACAGCTGCAAGACAGAAGGATCTGAACCCAATCAGGACCAGCCTGAATCCAAGGGTCATCACCGTCAAGGTAGCATATAATCACCCCCAGAGATGGAGAAATAAACAACAGACAAACATAGGACTAAACATGTCCTCACACTAGAACAATCTTCCATAGTATCGATTGCAGAAAAAAATTCCCGAAGGAAATATATAATAAACCTGAGCGCAAACCAAATAAAAAATCATCCTAATCGGATTAAAATAAAAGGCAACCCATAGGTAATCACCCAAGAAGAACAGACACACCCGCAGGACCAGCCCAACAGGGATCCTGTTCTTCCAAGCTCAGAACTGGAAAAGGATACTCAAACAAGACTATAAGAAGATTACTTCATCCTCATATCTAATTCTGCAAGCCATTCGAAGAAGACTGAGAATTCCCAGATCCATTAAGGATGGGATCCTTCAACAACGCCAAAACGTGCCTCAGTAGGATACGAAGGCGCGCCAGTCTATAACAAAATGCACAGCATACCTTTGCCAGAGCAAAAGACGACCCGGCCCGAAGGTTCACCCCCTGAAGCCTCAGGGACAGTCGTTCACCCGAAGAGCTGAACAGGACCAGTCCATCCTACGCCTGAGGTGCCCCGGTTAACGGAACACGTACAATATCGTAAGCACACTTCTGGAAGTTGCAGATGCGCCAGCACCATAATTATGAACATGCGGAACCGCGCCATAACCTCCGGAGGGAACAAGCCACCTTCCAGAGAAGGATAAGCAAAATCTGGGTTACCTGCATGCGTAGTTAGAGATGGCTGTAGGGAACTCGCCGCTCGAGGAACAGAACCCCCAGAGGCAGACGGCTCAGCGGCCCCTTGATTCCCTGATCCCGAGGAATTGAGCACTCTAAAACGGCATTCGGAACATAACAAATAACATAACAAATAGGCATGTATCATCCGGGCCAATTTGTATTCGTCACAAGAATCAGAATCTGAACTAGAGACGTCTGTCTCCACAATATCAGAATCCTCCATAACCGGGATATTGAATACAAAAAAACGGACCAAATAAAATGTAAACGGCACCTGACACCCACAATGGCTGGGGCACTCACCACCTCCTATGAACCAGACACCAGCCGACCAGAAATGTATCCGTCGCAAGAAGGTCAGGAATGAGGAAATGGAGAGCCAAAACGTAACCACGCCTGGTCACCAGGTGAACAGTACAGCCCAGAAAAAGCACGCCCAATCGTAAAGGCTGCGTCACTTCCAAAGGCTGTTATGTTCCACGAGCCATGAGCCTAAGTAACACTACACATAAGCAGGTCGAATCACATAACAAACATGATTAAACCCCCCTGTTCAATAACGCCACTCAGGAGATATTAACCCTTGATTCCAAGATACAAAAGGAGCCTCACTGAGACCCTGAGATATAGTTAGTGGTAGCCTCTCGGGAAAACATTTGTATTACAATACAATTATGCCGAAAGTAAAATTAAACGATCTTACCGGAATCTACGCTGTGGTACAGGAACACGGCCCTTCAAGTGCGACAGATCGTAGCATCGCATCTGCTATGGACTTGAGAGAAGAAAGCAGGCAGCAAAACTCGTCAACGCTGATTGCTTGTGGAACTGTTAATATGAGTCGGGATGGTTTCACAGAAAGACTCTCCCTGCATCTCCGGACTCTAACTTTCACCCATGCTCTCACTGAGAGACTGACAGGATTACTTAAAACTTCAGTCCCATGCCGAAGAGTAATACCCTCCATAAGAGACTATCAAAAACTTCTGACACTTCTCTGCCAACCTCCTTGGACGAAAGGCAAAGAATGACTGGGGGATGAGAGAAGTGGGAGGGGTATTTAAGATTTTGGCTGGCGTGTCTTTGCCTCCTCCTGGTGGCCAGGTTCTGAATTCCCAAAAGTAATGAATGCAGCTGTGGACTCTTTCAATTTATGAAGAAAATTATTTCTATTCTAATACCCTTTAAAAAAAAAACAACCCACCTCGAAATAAAAAAGCCTAATCTAGAATAAACTACCTAGGGCCCTTAAAAGGGCCTTTTGTAGGGCATTGCCCTAAGTTAAACAGCTCTTTTGCTACAAAAACAAACAAACACTCCCTAATGGTATACAAACCCCCACCCCCAAAACTACCAAGGGCCCTTAAAAGGGCCTTTTGTAGGGCATTGCCTTAAAGATAATAGCTCTTTTCCTACAAAAGAAAAACAAACACCCCCTAAAAAATACATTACACAAAATAAACTATCAAAAATAATAAAAATTATTCCTATTCTAATACCTATATATGAAGAAAAAAAAAACACCCCAAAATAAAAAACCTAATCTAGAATAAAACTACCAATGGCCCTTAAAAGGGCCTTTTGTAGGGCATTGCCCTAAAGATATCAGCTCTTCTTGTGAAAAAAAATTACAAACACCCACTAACATTACAAACACCCACCCCACAAAAAAACCTAAGCTACTCATTGCCCTTAAAAGGGCATTTAGCTCTTTTACTGCCCAAAACCTAATCTAAAAATAAAACCCACCCAAAAAACCTAACACTAACCCCCGATGATCCACTTACAGTTTTTGAAGTCCCGCTTGAACGTTCTTCATCCCGGCGGAGAAGTCCTCATCCAGGCGGCGAGAAGTCTACATCCAGGCGGCCTCTTCAATCTTCATCCCGGCGGAGAAGTCCTCATCAAAGCGGCGAGAAGTCTTCATCCAGGCGGCATCTTCTATCTTGATCCCGGCGCTGCGGAGTGGGTCCATCCTGAAGACATCCGGCGTAGAGCATCCTCTTCATACGGTTGCCACCGTACACTGAATCTTCAATGCAAGGTACGCAATTCAAAATGGCGTCCCTTGTATTCCTATTGGCTGAAAGATTTGAATTGGCCAATAGGAATTAGAGCTGCTAAAATCCTATTGGCTGTTCAAATCAGCCAATAGGATTTAAGCAGCTCTAATTCTATTGGATGATGAATCAGCCAATATAATGAGAGCTGCTTAAATCCTATTGGCTGATTTGAACAGCCAGGCAAATCAAACTCCTCAACCAAAAAGACAAAGAAGTAGCAGAGGCCCCTTGCGCTTCCCAGAATACACCACAAAGAGAGCTGTAGACTGCCTGAAATCCTTTGTAGCCTGAAGATAAAACTTCAAGGCAAGAACCACATCCAGGTTATGAAGTAACTTCTCCTTTTAAGAAGAAGGAACAATTATTTCCTGATTGATGTTACGGTTAGACAACACCTTGGGGAGAAACCCCAACCCAGTGCGAAGTGCAGCCTTATCCGCATGAAACACCAGATAAGGAGGATCATTTTGCAAGGCAGCTAGTTCAGATACTCTGCGGGCCGACAGGAAGAGAACCTTCCAGGACAGAATCTTAATGTCTATGAAATGCATAGATTCAAACGGAACCCTCTGCAAAACCTTAAGGACTAAGTTTAAGCTCCAAGGCGGAACCAACTGTCTAAAGACAGGCCTGATTCTAGACAGAACCTGAACAAAAGATTGGATGTCAGGGAGCTCAACGAGTCTCCTATGCAACAAGACTGATAATGCCGAAATCTGTCCCTTTTAGGAACTAGCAGCAAGACCCTTTACCAAACCACCTTGGAGAAAGGACAGAATCCTGGATACCTTCACCTTATGCCAGGGATATTCATGCTTCTCACACCAGGACAAGTAAGTCCTACACACCTTATGGTAGATGCGTCAACTGACTGTCTTCCTTGCCTGAATTAGAGTATCAATCACACTTTCAGAAAACCCTCTCTTGGCTAAGACTAGGCATTCAATCTCCACGCAGTCAGCCTAGATTTCGATGTTGAAAGGGGCCCTGTGTCAGCAGATCCCTGCAACAGGGTAACCTCCACGGCAGAGAGGATGACATCCCCACCAGATTTGCAAACCACGTCCTCCGCGGCCACGAAGGAGCAATCAGAATGGCCAAGGCCCGCTCCTGTTTGATGCGTGCCACTACACGAGGTAGAAGTGGCAACGGTGGAAAAATGTAAGCTAGGCTGAATCCCCAAGGAACCACTAAAGCATCTATTAGCTCTGCCTGGGGATCCCTGGACCTCGACCCGTATCGAGGTAGCTTGCAATCGAGTCTGGACGCCATGAGATCTATCTCCGGCGTTCCCCATCTGAGACAAATCTCCGCAAACACCTCGGGGTGGAGAGATCATTCCCTCGGATGAAAGGATTGTCTGCTGAGAAAGTCCGCTTCCCAGTTGTCCACACCTGGAATGTGAATCACCAAAAGCGAACAGTCGGACTGCGCCCACTCCAGAATCTGAGACACCTCCCTCATTGCGAGGAAGCTCCTCGTACCCCCATGATGGTTGATGTAAGCCACCGAGGTAATGTTGTCAGTCTGGAATCTGATGAAACTGACCGACCCCAGAGAAGGCCATGCCTTCAGAGCATTGTAAATTGCTCGTAGTTCCAGGATGTTGATCGGAAGGAGACACTCCTTCCTGGACCACTTTTCTTGTGCCATCCTGGCACCCCAAACAGCTCCCCATCCTGTCAGACTGGCGTCAGTTGTCACAATCTCCTAGGACGGTCTCAAGAAGGATGTCCCCATGGACAGTTGCTCCGGACGAATCCACCAAGAGAGGGAGTTGCGAGTCTGAGCATCCATTGATATCAGCTGTGATGGATCTGAATGATCGCCTTTCCACTGTCTCAACATGCCCAATTGAAGAGGTCTGAGATAAAACCTTGCGAAAGGGATTACATCTATTCTTGAAACCATGAGACCTATCACTTTGATACATTGAGCCACCGACGGGCTTGTGGAGGACTGAAGGGCAAGACAGGTAGACGCAAGCTTCCTACGTCACTGATCTATGAGAAATATCTTCATGGACATAGAGTCTATTATCGTGCCCAGGAACGCCACCCTGTTGCTGGGAACCAGGGAACTCTTTCCTGAGTTGATCTTCCAACCGTGAGATTGGAGCAAAAGAAGAAAAGCCCTCGAATGATCCTCTGCGAGGTTGAGCGACAGCGTCTGAACTAGGATGTAGTCCAAATAAGGTGCCACCACAATGCCCCTGGATCTGGCCACTGCAAGCAGCACCCCCAGAACCTTCGTGAAGACTCTCGGGGCCATCGACAGACCAAAAGGAAGGGCCACAAACTGGAAGTGTTAGTCTAGAATCGCAAATCTTAGGAACCTGAAGTGGTCCCTGTGAATTGGCACATGAAGGTAAGCATCCTTCAAGTCTACAGTTGTCATGAACTGTCCCTCTTGAACTAGGGGCAGAATAGATTGTTTCCATTTTGAAGGATGAAACACTCAGAAACTTGTTTAAACACTTTAGGTCCAGAATCGGGTGCAACGTGCCCTCCTCCTTTGGGACCACAAAAAGGTTGGAATAGTACCCTAGACCCCTCTCTGCTAGGGGTACTGGTACTATAGGCCCGAGAGAGGCGAGCTCTCTCACACATTCTAGAATGGCCTCTCTCTTCTCTGGTCTTGAAGACAGGCTTGACAGGAGGAATCTGCCCTCGGGCGGATGGGATCTGAACCCTATCCTGTAACCCTGGGAGACAACTTCTAGAACCCAAGGGTCCTGAACGTCCTGCAACCATGCGTCTGATAATAGAGATAATCTGCCCCCTACGTGATCTGGAGACCGGTCGGGGGCCGGCCCTTCATGCTGATTTCGTGTCGGCGGGCTTCTTGCTCTGCTTAGACTTGTTCCAAGATTGAGCCAGCTTCCAAGATCCCTTGGACTGGTCTTCTTTCGCAGCGGATTGCTGGCGCTGGGCCTTGTCCGCACAAAAGGGATGGACGGCCAACAAATCTCTCCTGAAGGAGTAACGGTTGGACCCCGGGGCACTGCATGTGCAATCGGAGATGAATGTAGGGAACGCACCTCACAGGGCGAAAGAACCCTCAGAGGTGGACGGCTCAGTAGTACTAGACATTCGTTTACATTTAGATGTTGTAACTTTATTAAGGCATGTGGAACATAGTTGAGCAGGCTGATCTACCAGAACCTCCTCACAATAAACAAAGAAATGAGACTTTATTAAAGAGAGAGCCCACTAATGCGTCAGAGTCCTCCATAGCTTGCGCTTTTGTTCAGACTAACTAATTTACAAAAAACAGAATTTATGTTTACCTGATAAATTACTTTCTCCAACGGTGTGTCCGGTCCACGGCGTCATCCTTACTTGTGGGATATTCTCTTCCCCAACAGGAAATGGCAAAGAGCCCAGCAAAGCTGGTCACATGATCCCTCCTAGGCTCCGCCTACCCCAGTCATTCGACCGACGTTAAGGAGGAATATTTGCATAGGAGAAACCATATGGTACCGTGGTGACTGTAGTTAAAGAAAATAAATTATCAGACCTGATTAAAAAAACCAGGGCGGGCCGTGGGCCGGACACACCCTTGGAGAAAGTAATTTATCAGGTAAACATAAATTCTGTTTTCTCCAACATAGGTGTGTCCGGTCCACGGCGTCATCCTTACTTGTGGGAACCAATACCAAAGCTTTAGGACACGGATGAAGGGAGGGAGCAAATCAGGTCACCTAAATGGAAGGCACCACGGCTTGCAAAACCTTTCTCCCAAAAATAGCCTCAGAAGAAGCAAAAGTATCAAACTTGTAAAATTTGGTAAAAGTGTGCAGTGAAGACCAAGTCGCTGCCCTACATATCTGATCAACAGAAGCCTCGTTCTTGAAGGCCCATGTGGAAGCCACAGCCCTAGTGGAATGAGCTGTGATTCTTTCGGGAGGCTGCCGTCCGGCAGTCTCGTAAGCCAATCTGATGATGCTTTTAATCCAAAAAGAGAGAGAGGTAGAAGTTGCTTTTTGACCTCTCCTTTTACCGGAATAAACAACAAACAAGGAAGATGTTTGTCTAAAATCCTTTGTAGCATCTAAATAGAATTTTAGAGCGCGAACAACATCCAAATTGTGCAACAAACGTTCCTTCTTCGAAACTGGTTTCGGACACAGAGAAGGTACGATAATCTCCTGGTTAATGTTTTTGTTAGAAACAACCTTTGGAAGAAAACCAGGTTTAGTACGTAAAACCACCTTATCTGCATGGAACACCAGATAAGGAGGAGAACACTGCAGAGCAGATAATTCTGAAACTCTTCTAGCAGAAGAAATTGCAACTAAAAACAAAACTTTCCAAGATAATAACTTAATATCAACGGAATGCAAGGGTTCAAACGGAACCCCCTGAAGAACTGAAAGAACTAAATTGAGACTCCAAGGAGGAGTCAAAGGTTTGTAAACAGGCTTAATTCTAACCAGAGCCTGAACAAAAGCTTGAACATCTGGCACAGCGGCCAGCTTTTTGTGAAGTAACACAGACAAGGCAGAAATCTGTCCCTTCAGGGAACTTGCAGATAAACCTTTTTCAAATCCTTCTTGAAGGAAGGATAGAATCCTAGGAATCTTAACCTTGTCCCAAGGGAATCCTTTAGATTCACACCAACAGATATATTTTTTCCAAATTTTGTGGTAAATCTTTCTAGTTACAGGCTTTCTGGCCTGAACAAGAGTATCGATAACAGGATCTGAGAACCCTCGCTTCGATAAGATCAAGCGTTCAATCTCCAAGCAGTCAGCTGGAGTGAAACCAGATTCGGGTGTTCGAACGGACCCTGAACAAGAAGGTCTCGTCTCAAAGGTAGCTTCGAAGGTGGAGCCGATGACATATTCACCAGATCTGCATACCAAGTCCTGCGTGGCCACGCAGGAGCTATCAAGATCACCGATGCCCTCTCCTGATTGATCCTGGCTACCAGCCTGGGGATGAGAGGAAACGGCGGGAACACATAAGCTAGTTTGAAGGTCCAAGGTGCTACTAGTGCATCCACTAGAGCCGCCTTGGGATCCCTGGATCTGGACCCGTAGCAAGGAACTTTGAAGTTCTGACGAGAGGCCATCAGATCCATGTCTGGAATGCCCCACAGCTGAGTGACTTGGGCAAAGATTTCCGGATGGAGTTCCCACTCCCCCGGATGTAATGTCTGACGACTCAGAAAATCCGCTTCCCAATTTTCCACTCCTGGGATGTGGATAGCAGACAGGTGGCAGGAGTGAAACTCCGCCCATAGAATGATTTTGGTCACTTCTTCCATCGCCAGGGAACTCCTTGTTCCCCCCTGATGGTTGATGTACGCAACAGTTGTCATGTTGTCTGATTGAAACCGTATGAACTTGGCCCTCGCTAGCTGAGGCCAAGCCTTGAGAGCATTGAATATCGCTCTCAGTTCCAGAATATTTATCGGTAGAAGAGATTCTTCCCGAGACCAAAGACCCTGAGCTTTCAGGGATCCCCAGACCGCGCCCCAGCCCATCAGACTGGCGTCGGTCGTGACAATGACCCACTCTGGTCTGCGGAATGTCATCCCTCGTGACAGGTTGTCCAGGGACAGCCACCAACGGAGTGAGTCTCTGGTCCTCTGATTTACTTGTATCTTCGGAGACAAGTCTGTATAGTCCCCATTCCACTGACTGAGCATGCACAGTTGTAATGGTCTTAGATGAATGCGTGCAAAAGGAACTATGTCCATTGCCGCTACCATCAACCCGATCACTTCCATGCACTGAGCTATGGAAGGAAGAGGAACGGAATGAAGTATCCGACAAGAGTCTAGAAGTTTTGTTTTTCTGGCCTCTGTCAGAAAAATCCTCATTTCTAAGGAGTCTATTATGGTTCCCAAGAAGGGAACCCTTGTTGA
Source organism: Bombina bombina (assembly GCF_027579735.1). Lineage (NCBI taxonomy): Eukaryota > Metazoa > Chordata > Amphibia > Anura > Bombinatoridae > Bombina > Bombina bombina. The sequence continues at coordinate 143,691,169 of NC_069499.1, read as the reverse complement.
CGGAGATAGAGAACTCTTTTCCACGTTCACTTTCCATCCGTGAGATCTGAGAAAGGCCAGGACAATGTCCGTGTGAGCCTTTGCTTGAGGAAGGGACGACGCTTGAATCAGAATGTCGTCCAAGTAAGGTACTACAGCAATGCCCCTTGGTCTTAGCACAGCTAGAAGGGACCCTAGTACCTTTGTGAAAATCCTTGGAGCAGTGGCTAATCCGAAAGGAAGCGCCACGAACTGGTAATGTTTGTCCAGGAATGCGAACCTCAGGAACCGATGATGTTCCTTGTGGATAGGAATATGTAGATACGCATCCTTTAAATCCACCGTGGTCATGAATTGACCTTCCTGGATGGAAGGAAGAATTGTTCGAATGGTTTCCATCTTGAACGATGGAACCTTGAGAAACTTGTTTAAGATCTTGAGATCTAAGATTGGTCTGAACGTTCCCTCTTTCTTGGGAACTATAAACAGATTGGAGTAGAACCCCATCCCTTGTTCTCTTAATGGAACAGGATGAATCACTCCCATTTTTAACAGGTCTTCTACACAATGTAAGAATGCCTGTCTTTTTATGTGGTCTGAAGACAACTGAGACCTGTGGAACCTCCCCCTTGGGGGAAGTCCCTTGAATTCCAGGAGATAACCTTGGGAGACTATTTCTAGCGCCCAAGGATCCAGAACATCTCTTGCCCAAGCCTGAGCGAAGAGAGAGAGTCTGCCCCCCACCAGATCCGGTCCCGGATCGGGGGCCAACATTTCATGCTGTCTTGGTAGCAGTGGCAGGTTTCTTGGCCTGCTTTCCCTTGTTCCAGCCTTGCATTGGTCTCCAAGCTGGCTTGGCTTGAGAAGAATTACCCTCTTGCTTAGAGGACGTAGCACTTTGGGCTGGTCCGTTTCTACGAAAGGGACGAAAATTAGGTTTATTTTTAGCCTTGAAAGGCCGATCCTGAGGAAGGGCGTGGCCCTTACCCCCAGTGATATCAGAGATAATCTCTTTCAAGTCAGGGCCAAACAGCGTTTTCCCCTTGAAAGGAATGTTAAGTAGCTTGTTCTTGGAAGACGCATCAGCCGACCAAGATTTCAACCAAAGCGCTCTGCGCGCCACAATAGCAAACCCAGAATTCTTAGCCGCTAACCTAGCCAATTGCAAAGTGGCGTCTAGGGTGAAAGAATTAGCCAATTTGAGAGCATTGATTCTGTCCATAATCTCCTCAAAAGGAGGAGAATCACTATCGACCGCCTTTATCAGCTCATCGAACCAGAAACATGCGGCTGTAGCGACAGGGACAATGCATGAAATTGGTTGTAGAAGGTAACCCTGCTGAACAAACATCTTTTTAAGCAAACCTTCTAATTTTTTATCCATAGGATCTTTGAAAGCACAACTATCCTGCGTTTGTTTAAAGTGGAAACCGCTCCCTCGACCTTAGGGACTGTCTGCCATAAGTCCTTTCTGGGGTCGACCATAGGAAACAATTTTTTAAATATGGGGGGAGGGACGAAAGGAATACCGGGCCTTTCCCATTCTTTATTAACAATGTCCGCCACCCGCTTGGGTATAGGAAAAGCTTCTGGGAGCCCCGGCACCTCTAGGAACTTGTCCATTTTACATAGTTTCTCTGGGATGGCCAACTTGTCACAATCATCCAGAGTGGATAATACCTCCTTAAGCAGAATGCGGAGATGTTCCAACTTAAATTTAAATGCAATCACATCAGGTTCAGCTTGTTGAGAAATGTTCCCTGAATCAGTAATTTCTCCCTCAGACAAAACCTCCCTGGCCCCATCAGACTGGGTTAGGGGCCCTTCAGAAATATTATTATCAGCGTCGTCATGCTCTTCAGTATCTAAAACAGAGCAGTCGCGCTTACGCTGATAAGTGTTCATTTTGGCTAAAATGTTTTTGACAGAATTATCCATTACAGCCGTTAATTGTTGCATAGTAAGGAGTATTGGCGCGCTAGATGTACTAGGGGCCTCCTGAGTGGGCAAGACTCGTGTAGACGAAGGAGGGAATGATGCAGTACCATGCTTACTCCCCTCACTTGAGGAATCATCTTGGGCATCATTGTCATTGTCACATAAATCACATTTATTTAAATGAATAGGAATTCTGGCTTCCCCACATTCAGAACACAGTCTATCTGGTAGTTCAGACATGTTAAACAGGCATAAACTTGATAACAAAGTACAAAAAACGTTTTAAAATAAAACCGTTACTGTCACTTTAAATTTTAAACTGAACACACTTTATTACTGCAATTGCGAAAAAACATGAAGGAATTGTTCAAAATTCACCAAATTTTCACCACAGTGTCTTAAAGCCTTAAAAGTATTGCACACCAAATTTGGAAGCTTTAACCCTTAAAATAACGGAACCGGAGCCGTTTTGAACTTTAACCCCTTTACAGTCCCTGGTATCTGCTTTGCTGAGACCCAACCAAGCCCCAAGGGGAATACGATACCAAATGACGCCTTCAGAAAGTCTTTTCTAAGTATCAGAGCTCCTCTCACATGCGACTGCATGCCATGCCTCTCAAAAACAAGTGCGCAACACCGGCGCGAAAATGAGGCTCTGCCTATGCTTTGGGAAAGCCCCTAAAGAATAAGGTGTCTAAAACAGTGCCTGCCGATATTATTATATCAAAATACCCAGATAAAATGATTCCTCAAGGCTAAATATGTGTTAATAATCAATCGATTTAGCCCAGAAAAAGTCTACAGTCTTAATAAGCCCTTTTTGAAGCCCTTATTTACGATCGTAATAAACATGGCTTACCGGATCCCCTAGGGAAAATGACAGCTTCCAGCATTACATCGTCTTGTTAGAATGTGTCATACCTCAAGCAGCAAGAGACTGCTCACTGTTCCCCCAACTGAAGTTAATTGCTCTCAACAGTCCTGTGTGGAACAGCCATGGATTTTAGTGACGGTTGCTAAAATCATTTTCCTCATACAAACAGAAATCTTCATCTCTTTTCTGTTTCTGAGTAAATAGTACATACCAGCACTATTTCAAAATAACAAACTCTTGATTGAATAATAAAAACTACAGTTAAACACTAAAAAACTCTAAGCCATCTCCGTGGAGATGTTGCCTGTACAACGGCAAAGAGAATGACTGGGGTAGGCGGAGCCTAGGAGGGATCATGTGACCAGCTTTGCTGGGCTCTTTGCCATTTCCTGTTGGGGAAGAGAATATCCCACAAGTAAGGATGACGCCGTGGACCGGACACACCTATGTTGGAGAAAAGGCACCTTTGTACTGCCAATAGCCGTGGCACTCACCACCTCCTAGGACCCGGACCACAGAAACCGCTTTATCCTGCGGCACAGATCAACAGAGGAGAGATAGGCACACCCAGTCACATGGAGTGCCTGGCAGGACCGCCCCTGCACTAGGGAGAAACACGCCAAAAATGGCAGTGCAAGATCCCTGCAAATAAACTAAAAGTTTCACATATTGCCAGAGCCTCATCTGATGGGCGTGGATTACCCAGGCCATTTCATACTCTTTGCAATAAGTAGAATGAGAATCAGAGACATCCATCTCCAAAAAATCTGAATCCCCCAATACTTAAAGCAACTCATATGTTAACTGTCCACATATATTCATTATACAGTTCGTATTAACCAAAGCCTGAGTCCAAGCTGTTAATAGACACAGTTAGTGGGTAAGATTTTTAGTAACCACTCCCAACGCTTCCTGCACTTGTTACGTAAAATAGCTCAGCTGGAATCAAGATACTGCTTAAGTGTTGGGTTAGACGGAATCCGTATATCATCCGTAAATGTAGAGCGGTTCTTCAAAAAAGCACTTTTCCTCGAAGACAAGACCAAAGTTGTTGGTCCTTAGACCGTTATGTTCCGATAGCCACGAGCCCAAGATACACTACACATTAGCAGACAGAATCACATAAACATGATTAAAGTCCCCCTGTTCAACAACCCCCCTCAGGAGATATTAACCCTCAATTCCATAAGATAAAGGAGTCCCACTGAGACCCTGCTTCTTTGTTTACATTACACTTCACATATTGGAGTAAAATGAAACGATCTTACCGGAATCCACGCCGTGGAACAGGAACACGGCCTTTCAAGTGTGACATATGGTAGCCTCGCTTCTGACATGGACTCGAGTGAACAAAGCAGGCAGCGAAACTCGTCAACGCTGATTGCTAAGGAACTGTTACAGAGTCGGGATGGTTTCGCAGAAAGACTAACTTTCATCCATGCTCTCACTGAGAGGCTGACAGGACTACTTAAAACTCCAGTCCCATTTCAAAGAGTACTACCCTCCATAAGAGACTATCTTTAATCTTCCGACACTTCTCTGCCAACCTCCAGTGACGAAAGGCAAAGAATGACTGGGGGATTTGGGAAGTGGGGGAGGTATTTATGCCTTTGGCTGGGGTGTCTTTGCCTCCTCCTGGTGGCCAAGTTCTGAATTCCCACAAGTAATGAATGAAGCAGTGGACTCTCCTCCCATTAAGATGGAAATAGATAAATGCAAAAACGGAGTCGTCGTTTAATCTATTCGACAGGCAATCATTAAAGGATGACAAACCAGAGGAGTAGTATTGTCATCTGATTCTAGCAATATAATGTCCTATATTTTCCTCTTTTTTTTTTTTAAGAATTACAACATAACTTAAATCCAAGTATAATACCTATCTTTAGAAACTAAAACGGTGATACCATGAACAGATCCAATATTATAAGAGTCTTCTAAGCCAGTGTTTTTCAACCAGTGTGCCGTGAGAGATCCTCAGGTGTGCCACGGCAGACTGACAACAGTGTGACATTTTTTAAACTTTGCTTGTTTTTTACTCCCAGTGCAGGGGTAGTTTGTAGGAGGCATGGCATAACAGCACAATACATACAGTATGTGTGTGTTTGTGTGTATGTGTATATATATATGCTGTATTAGGCTACAATGTGTGATTTTTTTTTAAATTTTGGGATGGTGGTGTGCCACAGGATTTTTTTAATGTAAAAAAGTGTGCCACGGCAAAAAAAAGGTTAAAAATCACTGTTCTAAGCCATTCCTGTGAATAGTGTTTATAAACAAAGAAGAAAAAAAAAAGGGATTAATCATCCCTCGCTCTCCAGATGACAACTCAACCAACTTTCAAAAAGAATAATATCTATCCTCGGGACTAGGAGTGTCTACTATCTGTTCATATAGTATATTACATTCACCTCTTAAAGAAGCAGAGAGCATGATTTCAGTTTGTGAAAAGCAAAATCCGTTTTTGTAAAGTGGGTTTGAGTGTTTTAATGTATCCCCCCTCATTTATTCAAAAACAGAGATAAACGCTGTGAGCTATCCAGTTTAACGTAAATTGTTTTATAAATATTTGGGTGAGAAGTTTTTCTTTAAAAAGGGTAATGGTGGGGGCCCTTGCATCAGTCCAATGAGATAGTATACATTGTCTAGCAATTTAAATTATCATGGCAAGGATTAGATGCACTTTATGTTTGTCCCTTTGTAGAAAACAGATCACCAACAAATCAAGTGTAATATGAAATTTAAATATTTTCTGTATCCAAAATTGTATATGATGCCAAAATAGCTTTACCTTAGGGCAGTCTATGAAATAGTGGTACAAATCTGGTGCAGCTAAGTGGCATGTAAAACAATGATCATCAATCTATTTCAATCGGAGATGCGTTTTGGAGTAAGATAGTCTTGATAAAGGATGCAAATTTGAGCCTCTCTATAATGGGTAGACAACTTAGCTTTCCTAACCCTCTCCAAGCTATGTTTAATAATTTGAGAAGAATTGTTACCTATTCTTGACTTGTCCAAAAGTGTTTCATGTACCCCTAATATCCTCCTGCTGGCCAGTTGATTTTTATTATTGTCCTGATACGTAAAACCATAGAATTCAAAGAGGGTGTGTACTTTCTTCTTCACCTGACTTTAAGTAGATCTGGTGAAACGATGTATTTTTCGCCAAGACTGTAGCATATCATACAAGACATAGGCATATTTTTGTCACAGAATGATAGTTCACGCTTCATCAAGCATGAAGAAAAATCTTTACTCCCAGTAGAGGTAGTGTCAAATTAGTTTAAGGGTAAGAAAAAACATAATTTATGTAAGAACTTACCTGATAAATTCATTTCTTTCATATTAACAAGAGTCCATGAGCTAGTGACGTATGGGATATACATTCCTACCAGGAGGGGCAAAGTTTCCCAAACCTTAAAATGCCTATAAATACACCCCTCACCACACCCACAAATCAGTTTAACGAATAGCCAAGAAGTGGGGTGATAAGAAAAAGTGCGAAGCATATAAAATAAGGAATTGGAATAATTGTGCTTTATACAAAAAAATCATAACCACCACAAAAAAGGGTGGGCCTCATGGACTCTTGTTAATATGAAAGAAATGAATTTATCAGGTAAGTTCTTACATAAATTATGTTTTCTTTCATGTAATTAACAAGAGTCCATGAGCTAGTGACGTATGGGATAATGACTACCCAAGATGTGGATCTTTCCACACAAGAGTCACTAGAGAGGGAGGGATAAAATAAAGACAGCCAATTCCTGCTGAAAATAATCCACACCCAAAATAAAGTTTAACAAAAAACATAAGCAGAAGATTCAAACTGAAACCGCTGCCTGAAGAACTTTTCTACCAAAAACTGCTTCAGAAGAAGAAAATACATCAAAATGGTAGAATTTAGTAAAAGTATGCAAAGAAGACCAAGTTGCTGCTTTGCAGATCTGGTCAACCGAAGCTTCATTCCTAAACGCCCAGGAAGTAGATACTGACCTAGTAGAATGAGCTGTAATTCTTTGAGGCGGAGTTTTACCCGACTCAACATAGGCAAGATGAATTAAAGATTTCAACCAAGATGCCAAAGAAATGGCAGAAGCTTTCTGGCCTTTCCTAGAACCAGAAAAGATAACAAATAGACTAGAAGTCTTACGGAAAGATTTCGTAGCTTCAACATAATATTTCAAAGCTCTAACAACATCCAAAGAATGCAATGATTTCTCCTTAGAATTCTTAGGATTAGGACATAATGAAGGAACCACAATTTCTCTACTAATGTTGTTGGAATTCACAACTTTAGGTAAAAATTCAAAAGAAGTTCGCAACACCGCCTTATCCTGATGAAAAATCAGAAAAGGAGACTCACACGAAAGAGCAGATAATTCAGAAACTCTTCTAGCAGAAGAGATGGCCAAAAGGAACAAAACTTTCCAAGAAAGTAATTTAATGTCCAATGAATGCATAGGTTCAAACGGAGGAGCTTGAAGAGCTCCCAGAACCAAATTCAAACTCCAAGGAGGAGAAATTGACTTAATGACAGGTTTTATACGAACCAAAGCTTGTACAAAACAATGAATATCAGGAAGAATAGCAATCTTTCTGTGAAAAAGAACAGAAAGAGCAGAGATTTGTCCTTTCAAAGAACTTGCGGACAAACCCTTATCCAAACCATCCTGAAGAAATTGTAAAATTCTCGGTATTCTAAAAGAATGCCAAGAAAAATGATGAGAAAGACACCATGAAATATAAGTCTTCCAGACTCTATAATATATCTCTCGAGATACAGATTTACGAGCCTGTAACATAGTATTAATCACGGAGTCAGAGAAACCTCTATGACCAAGAATCAAGCGTTCAATCTCCATACCTTTAAATTTAAGGATTTCAGATCCGGATGGAAAAAAGGACCTTGTGACAGAAGGTCTGGTCTTAACGGAAGAGTCCATGGCTGGCAAGATGCCATCCGGACAAGATCCGCATACCAAAACCTGTGAGGCCATGCCGGAGCTATTAGCAGAACAAACGAGCATTCCCTCAGAATCTTGGAGATTACTCTTGGAAGAAGAACTAGAGGCGGAAAGATATAGGCAGGATGATACTTCCAAGGAAGTGATAATGCATCCACTGCCTCCGCCTGAGGATCCCGGGATCTGGACAGATACCTGGGAAGTTTCTTGTTTAGATGAGAGGCCATCAGATCTATCTCTGGGAGCCCCCACAATTGAACAATCTGAAGAAATACCTCTGGGTGAAGAGACCATTCGCCCGGATGCAACGTTTGGCGACTGAGATAATCCGCTTCCCAATTGTCTACACCTGGGATATGAACCGCAGAGATTAGACAGGAGCTGGATTCCGCCCAAACCAAAATTCGAGATACTTCTTTCATAGCCAGAGGACTGTGAGTCCCTCCTTGATGATTGATGTATGCCACAGTTGTGACATTGTCTGTCTGAAAACAAATGAACGATTCTCTCTTCAGAAGAGGCCAAAACTGAAGAGCTCTGAAAATTGCACGGAGTTCCAAAATATTGATCGGTAATCTCACCTCCTGAGATTCCCAAACTCCTTGTGCCGTCAGAGATCCCCACACAGCTCCCCAACCTGTGAGACTTGCATCTGTTGAAATTACAGTCCAGGTCGGAAGAACAAAAGAAGCCCCCTGAATTAAACGATGGTGATTTGTCCACCACGTTAGAGAGTGTCGAACAATCGGTTTTAAAGATATTAATTGAGATATCTTCGTGTAATCCCTGCACCATTGGTTCAGCATACAGAGCTGAAGAGGTCGCATGTGAAAACGAGCAAAGGGGATCGCGTCCGATGCAGCAGTCATAAGACCTAGAATTTCCATGCATAAGGCTACCGAAGGGAATGATTGTGACTGAAGGTTTCGACAAGCTGTAATCAATTTTAGACGTCTCTTGTCTGTTAAAGACAGAGTCATGGACACTGAATCTATCTGGAAACCCAGAAAGGTTACCCTTGTTTGAGGAATCAAAGAACTTTTTGGTAAATTGATCCTCCAACCATGATCTTGAAGAAACAACACAAGTCGATTCGTATGAGACTCTGCTAAATGTAAAGACGGAGCAAGTACCAAGATATCGTCCAAATAAGGAAATACCACAATACCCTGTTCTCTGATTACAGACAGAAGGGCACCGAGAATCTTTGTGAAAATTCTTGGAGCTGTAGCAAGGCCAAACGGTAGAGCCACAAATTGGTAATGCTTGTCTAGAAAAGAGAATCTCAGGAACTGATAATGATCTGGATGAATCGGAATATGCAGATATGCATCCTGTAAATCTATTGTGGACATATAATTCCCTTGCTGAACAAAAGGCAATATAGTCCTTACAGTTACCATCTTGAACGTTGGTATCCTTACATAACGATTCAATAATTTTAGATCCAGAACTGGTCTGAAGGAATTCTCCTTCTTTGGTACAATGAAGAGATTTGAATAAAACCCCATCCCCTGTTCCGGAACTGGAACTGGCATAATTACTCCAGCCAACTCTAGATCTGAAACACAATTCAGAAATGCTTGAGCTTTCACTGGATTTACTGGGACATGGGAAAGAAAAAATCTCTTTGCAGGAGGTCTCAACTTGAAACCAATTCTGTACCCTTCTGAAACAATGTTCTGAATCCAAAGATTGTGAACAGATTTGATCCAAATTTCTTTGAAAAAACGTAACCTGCCCCCTACCAGCTGAACTGGAATGAGGGCCGTACCTTCATGTGAACTTAGAAGCAGGCTTTGCCTTTCTAGCAGGCTTGGATTTATTCCAGACTGGAGATGGTTTCCAAACTGAAACTGCTCCTGAGGACGAAGGATCAGGCTTTTGTTCTTTGTTGAAACGAAAGGAACGAAAACGATTGTTAGCCCTGTTTTTACCTTTAGATTTTTTATCCTGTGGTAAAAAAGTTCCTTTCCCACCAGTAACAGTTGAAATAATAGAATCCAACTGAGAACCAAATAATTTGTTTCCCTGGAAAGAAATGGAAAGTAGAGTTGATTTAGAAGCCATATCAGCATTCCAAGTCTTAAGCCATAAAGCTCTTCTGGCTAAGATAGCCAGAGACATAAATCTAACATCAACTCTAATAATATCAAAAATGGCATCACAGATGAAATTATTAGCATGCTGGAGAAGAATAATAATATCATGAGAATCACGATTTGTTACTTGTTGCGCTAGAGTTTCCAACCAAAAAGTTGAAGCTGCAGCAACATCAGCCAATGATATAGCAGGTCTAAGAAGATTACCTGAACATAGATAAGCTTTTCTTAGAAAAGATTCAATTTTTCTATCTAAAGGATCCTTAAACGAGGTACCATCTGACGTAGGAATGGTAGTACGTTTAGCAAGGGTAGAAATAGCCCCATCAATTTTAGGGATTTTGTCCCAAAATTCTAACCTGTCAGGCGGAACAGGATATAATTGCTTAAAACGTTTAGAAGGAGTAAATGAATTACCCAATTTATCCCATTCCTTAGCAATTACTGCAGAAATAGCATTAGGAACAGGAAAGACTTCTGGAATAACCGCAGGAGCTTTAAAAACCTTATCCAAACGTATAGAATTAGTATCAAGAGGACTAGAATCCTCTATTTCTAAAGCAATTAGTACTTCTTTAAGTAAAGAGCGAATAAATTCCATCTTAAATAAATATGAAGATTTATCAGCATCAATCTCTGAGACAGAATCCTCTGAACTAGAAGAGTCCAAAGAATCAGAATGATGGTGTTCATTTAAAAATTCATCTGTAGAGAGAGAAGATTTAAAAGACTTTTTACGTTTACTAGAAGGAGAAATAACAGACAAAGCCTTCTTTATGGATTCAGAAACAAAATCTCTTATGTTATCAGGAACATTCTGCACCTTAGATGTTGAGGGAACTGCAACAGGCAATGGTACATCACTAAAGGAAATATTATCTGCTTTAACAAGTTTGTCATGACAATTAATACAAACAACAGCTGGAGAAATAGCTACCAAAAGTTTACAGCAGATACACTTAGCTTTGGTAGATCCAGCAGGCAGTGGTTTTTCTGTAGTATCTTCTGGCTCAGATGCAACGTGAGACATCTTGCAATATGTAAGAGAAAAAACAACATATAAAGCAAAATAAATCAAATTCCTTATAAGACAGTTTCAGGAATGGGAAAAAAATGCCAAACATCAAGCTTCTAGCAACCAGAAGCAAATGAAAATGAGACTGAAATAATGTGGAGACAAAAGCGACGCCCATATTTTTTGGCGCCAAATAAGACGCCCACATTATTTGGCGCCTAAATGCTTTTGGCGCCAAAAATGACGCCACATCCGGAACGCCGACATTTTTGGCGCAAAATAACGTCAAAAAAATGACGCAACTTCCGGCGACACGTATGACGCCGGAAACGGAAATGAATTTTTGCGCCAAAAAAATCCGCGCCAAAAATGACGCAATAAAATGAAGCATTTTCAGCCCCCGCGAGCCTAACAGCCCACAGGGAAAAAAGTCAAATTTTTGAGGTAAGACAAAATATGAAAATTTAAAGTATAATCCCAAATATGAAACTGACTGTCTGGAAATAAGGAAAGTTGAACATTCTGAGTCAAGGCAAATAAATGTTTGAATACATATATTTAGAACTTTATAAATAAAGTGCCCAACCATAGCTTAGAGTGTCACAGAAAATAAGACTTACTTACCCCAGGACACTCATCTACATGTTTGTAGAAAGCTAAACCAGTACTGAAACGAGAATCAGTAGAGGAAATGGTAAATATAAGAGTATATCGTCGATCTGAAAAGGGAGGTAAGAGATGAATCTCTACGACCGATAACAGAGAACCTTATGAAATAGACCCCGTAGAAGGAGATCACTGCATTCAATAGGCAATACTCTCCTCACATCCCTCTGACATTCACTGCACGCTGAGAGGAAAACCGGGCTCCAACTTGCTGCGGAGCGCATATCAACGTAGAATCTAGCACAAACTTACTTCACCACCTCCCTTGGAGGCAAAGTTTGTAAAACTGATTTGTGGGTGTGGTGAGGGGTGTATTTATAGGCATTTTAAGGTTTGGGAAACTTTGCCCCTCCTGGTAGGAATGTATATCCCATACGTCACTAGCTCATGGACTCTTGTTAATTACATGAAAGAAATTTACTCCATTCTTTCAAGCAGTCTGTCAGAGATGAAGACTACTCAAACACTTGTACTAAATGCCATTTCGACTTGCAGAATATTTAGGTACTCTCAGTAATAGATAAGTGGGTTTTTTTTTCCTCTTCATAATTATTATAGTTCACTTTCCTTCTAGACATCAAGTTAGTTTTATTTTCCTTCTCAATGCATCATGTCAGCCATAAAGCCAAATCACAAAATGCATATACTGTATGTAAATCTGTGAAAATTAAACATGCTCAGTAGGAGAGTGCATATAAGAATTATGCATATTTAGATAATATATGTAAAATTATTAAAGTTGTTTGATATGGTGTGCCCATTTAATTAATGGAAGTTTAATTTTGACTTTAGAGGTCCTTTAAGTTAGGGGTCATTTTAGGTACTTGGTCTTAGGTTAGGGGTTTTATTAAAAAAGACATGCAACATATTTTCAAGCATGTTTGCTTTATTCCGGGTCATAATTCCATGTTTTTTTTGATAAATATTTTTTTATTGATTTTCTGAACATGTGATACAGTTGATAGTGATGGTTTCTCATTGGGAGACATAACATTCAGTCTTCGTTTATAGTGAAATCCATCAATATCAGTCTTTAATTTGTTTCCTCATTTGAGGCGACCTTAAGAAAACTTCTTTGTAGAACTGAAGTGGGGTCTCACTGTATAAAATATGTTGCATTTGTTCATTTATAGCAGGAAACTTAAATCAATAATCTTAACAACCACATTTTTGAAACAAGTATATTACATTATAACAAGTAAAACAATTTAACCGGTATCTTCTTCCTGAAGGTGATCTAGGTAAGTAAATGAGGGAGGGGTAAGAGGGTATCACTTCCCTAGCCAGACTGGTCAAATGCCCTAATGTAAGGGGGCTGTCTGTTAAAGCTCTGTTCATATTGGTGTTTTATGGTCTATAAGTCAAGGTGTTCTTTCTAGTGATTTCGCTAATGTCTCCCACCCGGTATCAGATGACCACTTCACTCGGGGATTCTCACTTCAACACTGTGAGAATCCCCGAGTGAAGTGATCATCTGATACCGGCTTCTATATCGAAGGAATACCCGGTTCCACTGTTATCTCCAAAGGGGTTTATCGCTGCTGCAGAGACCAAAATACCTGGTGTAATTAAAATTGAGCACCTTAATTTTGGTTCTCTGCTGTTCTTTTGATTTGGATTCATTTTCATTTCAGCTCTTCTCTCGCTACAATTTGGCGATTACCATCTCAGCTGTTGAAGGAGATTCTGATTTCATTACGCTCTGGACCTAACCCACAACATTAACTTTTGAGGGCTTATGAACTCCGTTGGATCAAGTTTCATTGTTATATTTTTTGTGTTTATTTATTTTATTGATACTGCACTTATTCATTTATGTTTTTATTTTTCGTTCATATCTGCTGATCAGCAATTTTAAATCATTTTTTTTATTCTATGTTTAATAAATATATGCTCTTATACACGTTTATTATTGAGACCAAAGTATTTTTGGATTTTCTTGTATAAAATAGGTTATATCACAATTCTCTACATATCAATTTTAGCAGCAAAAATTGTTTTGCAGCGCCAGAGGTTGCAAATATCTTATCTCTCTTTTGAGTAAGTTATTTTTTAGTTGTCTGTATATTTGTGGAGAAAGGGGTTCTCCATTACCTACTGGTATATTGATATCTGAGAAAATCTTGCGCAGGGTAACACATTATTCATTCTAACTTTTAGGAGATAGAATGAAACCTGGGTTGGATATGGATTGTAGTGTCTGTTCTATCGTTTTCCAAAAAGGAGTGATTTTGGGGCACTGCCACCATATGTGTGCCATGGTTCCTTTTCCACCACACCCTCTCCAACAATTGGCTGAGGAAGCAGGGATCCTATGGAGTCTGTGTGGGGTCAAATACCAGCAGGTGAGGATTTTAACATTAATTTCTATCATGCGCGTGGAGGTAGATTTGCGTGTATCGTTAAATATTCTCCTCCACTCAGCTTCATCTAGTTGTATACCTAGGTTGTGTTGCCAGTGCGTAGAGTATTCTGGGAGGGAGGGAGAATTTGCATTTTCAAATGCGCTTTTTGCAAGAAAGGGTACCTCTAAGGGGCAATGTTGATAAGCATATTTGTTCAAATGGTGTAGGAGACCTCACCAGGTCCTTTCTGTAGTGGCATAATTTAATGTTTTTATTCAAAAAGAAATGCAGGGAAAATACACAGCCCAACACTAGCATTGATGTCAGCAAGTTTCCAAGCAGCAAAATAGGAGGCGTTTTTGAATTGGGTGACTGATATTTAGACTACAGTCAAGCAATAATTCCATCTTAGTAGTATTTGGCATTTATTTGTTAAAAGTAACTTGAAAAACCTAGGCATATGAGGTATTTCTAAAATCTGAGCAACATAATTTATTGGGAGGTAATTTTCTTTAGCTAGGACTTTTAATTTTAATCAACTTTCCAATTTACTTTTATCATCAAATTTGCTTTTTTCTCTTGGTATTCTTAGTTTAAACTAAACATAGGTAGGCTCATATGCTAATTTCTAAGCCTTTGAGGACTGCCTCTTATCACATGCTTTTTAAATCTCTTTCCAACACAAAGAGACAGAAAGTACACGTGGGCTATATAGATAATACTGTGTTCAGGCACAGAAAGTTATTTAAGATATAGCACAATACAATGCTAAATTTAAGACAATAGATAATAAACAGTCACAGTCATGTGATCAGGGGGCTGGAAGAAGGTTCCTAGATACAAGGTAATCACAAAGGTTAAAAGTACATTAATATAACTGTGTTGGTTATGCAAAACTGGAGAATGAGGGATTATCTATCTTTTAAAACAATAACAATTCTATGGTTAACTGTCCCTTTAAATTCCTTTTTTGTGTGTGGTTATTTTATATACCAATATAGGGTATCACTAGAAAGGCCCGTTTGTCAATTAAAAAAGGGTGTATAATAATAATATGTGTGGGTGCACTTAACAAGACACCAATAGCAAGCAAAAACTTAAAAACATTGTTGAAAGACACTACTATATAATCCTTAAAACCTGTTGAGCTATTTTAATTTAAGAACCATTTTATTCTGTGAGCAGTTATGAATAAAAATATTTTTCTACTCAGCCCCTTAACGACAGCCAACATACCCTGTATGTCGGCTGTGGTTTTCACTGCAAGGGGAATAGTGTTGGTCTCGCAAACAGTGGTGAGAGATAGCGCTATTGCCAAATACCTCCTGGAGGGAGGCATGTAGTAATAGAATGTCTCACCAAATCTGGTGAGACCTGTGCTATTACAGTGCTAAAACTCCTGTAAGTTGCATATCCATAAGGGGTTAAAATATCACAGTGAGTAGGATTCATTTAATGGGTGTTGTATCCTTACTTATTACACTATCTTAGGTCTACATTTTCCTCGAGATTTAATTTGGGAGGAGTACAAAGAAAAAAAAATTAAATTTATGCTTACCTGATAAATTAATTTCTTCTACGATATGACGAGTCCACAGATTTAATCCTTACTTGTGGGATTTATCCTCCTGCTAACAGGAAGTGGCAAAGAGCACCACAGCAGAGCTGTGTATATATATATATATATATATATATATATATATATAGCTCCTCCCTTCCCTCCACCTCCAGTCATTCGACCGAAGTTAGGAAGAGAAAGGAAAAGCCAAAGGTGCAGAGGTGACTGAAGTTTATAAAAAATATAAATAAAAAAACCTGTCTTAAAAACAACAGGGTGGGCCGTGGACTCGTCATATCGTAGAAGAAATTAATCAGGTAAGCATAAATTTACTTTTCTTCTACAAGATATGACGAGTCCACGGATTTCATCCTTACTTGTGGGATACAATACCAAAGCTACAGGACACGGATGAAAGGGAGGGACAAGACAGGAACCTAAACAGAAGGCACCACTGCTTGAAGAACCTCTCTCCCAAAACCAGCCTCAGAAGAAGCAAAAGTATCAAATTTGGAAAATTTGGAAAAAGTGTGAAGAGACGACCAAGTTGCAGCCTTGCAAATCTGTTCAACAGAAGCATCGTTTTTAAAAGCCCATGAGGAAGCCACAGCCCTAGTAGAATGAGCAGTAATTCTTTCAGGAGTAACGCTGAAAGCTCAGAAACTCTGCGAGCCGAAGAAATAGCAACCAAAAACAAAAAACTTTTCAAGATAACTTAATATCTATGGAATGCATGGGTTCAAACAGAGCCCCTTGAAGAACATTAAGAACTAAATTCAAACTCCAGTGTGGAGCAATTGGTCTAAACACAAGCTTAATTCTGGTTAAAGCCTGACAAAAAGACTGAACGTCTGGAACATCTGCCAAACGTTTATGAAGCAAAATTGACAAAGCAGAAATTTGTCCCTTTAAAGAACTCGGTGATAACCCTTTCTCCAATCCTTCTTGGAGAAAAGACAGAATCCTGGGAATCCTAACCTTACTTCATGAATAACCCTTGGATTCACACCAAAAAAGATATTTACGCCATATCTTATGATAGATCTTTCTAGTAACAGGCTTACGTGCCTGAATCAAAGTATCAATGACCGCATCAGAGAATCCCCGCTTAGATAAAATCAAGCGTTCAATCTCCAAGCAGTCAGCTGCAGAGAAATTAGATTTGGATGTTGGAAAGGACCTTGAATGAGAAGGTCATGTCTCATTGGAAGTTTCCACGGAGGCAGAGAGGACATGTCCACTAGATCTGCATACCAAGTCCTGCGTGGCCACGCAGGCGTGATTAGAATTACTGAAGCGCTCTCCTGTTTGATCCAAGCAATCACCCGGGGAAGGAGAGGAAACGGTGGAAACACATAAGCTAGGTTGAACGACCAAGGCATCTATTAGTTTGGCCTGAGGATCCCTCGACCTGGATCCATATCGTGAGAGCTTGGCATTCTGACGAGACGCCATCAGATCCAATTCCGGGTCTGCCCCATCGGAGAATGGGAGGATGAAAAACCTGTCTGCTTAAAAAGTCCGCTTCCCAGTTGTCCACTCCTGGGATGTAGATTGCTGACAGATGACACGAGTGGGCCTCCACCCATCGAATTATCCTGGATACCTCTGTCATCGCTAAGGAACTCCTCGTTCCTCCCTGATGATTGAGGTAAGTCACAGTCGTGATGTTGTCCGACTGGAATCTAATGAATTTGGCCGAAGCCAACTGAGGCCATGCCTGAAGCGCATTGAATATTGCTCTCAATTCCAGAATATTGATTGGAAGTAGAGACTCCAACTGAGTCCAGACACCCTGAGCCTTCAGGGAATTCCAGACTGCACCCCAGCCTAGAAGACTGGTGTCCGTTGTCACTATCACCCATGAGGGTCTGCGGAAACACGTCCCCTGGGACAGATGATCCGGCGACAACCACCAAAGAATAGAGTTTCTGGTCTCTTAATCCAGAGTTATCGGAGGAGATAAATTTGTATAGTCCCCATTCCACTGTCCGAGCATGCACAGTTACAGTGGTCTGAGATGAAACCGAGCAAACGGAATGATGTCCATTGCCGCCACCATCAATCCAATTACCTCCATACACTGAGCCACTGATGGCCGAGGAGTGGACTGAAGGGCTCGACAAGTATTTAGAATTTTTGACTTACTGACCTCCGTCAGAAAAATCATTGCTATAGAATCTATCAGAGTTCCCAAGAAGGGAACCCTTGTCTGTGGAATTAGTGAACTCTTTTTTTAGATTCACCTTCCAACCGTGAGTTCTCAAAAAGGACAACACTGTGTCTGTGTGAGACTTTGTTAGATAAGTCGACGCCTGAATCAAGATATCGTCCAGATAAGGCGCCACTACTATACCCCGCGGCCTGAGAACCGCCAGAAGTGACCCTAGGACCTTTGTGAAGATCCTGGGTGCTATGGCCAACCCGAAGGGAAGAGCCACGAACTGAAAATGTTTGTCCAGGAAGGCAAACCTTAGGTACTGATGATGTTATTTGTGAATAGGAATATGAAGGTATGCATCCTTCAAATCCACGGTAGTCATATATTGACCCGACTGGATCATTGGTAAAATTGTTCGGATAGTCTCCATCAGTCATTCGACCAAAGGTTAGGAGAAAAAGGAGAAACCATAGGGTGCAGTGGTGACTGTAGTTTAAACAAGAAATTTTAACCTGACTTAATTGCCAGGGCGGGCCGTGGACTGGATACACCGCAAGAGAAAGTAATTTATCAGGTAAGCATAAATTCTGTTTTCTCTTGCAAGGTGTATCCAGTCCACGGATTCATCCTTACTTGTGGGATACCAATACCAAAGCTTTAGGACACGGATGAAGGGAGGGAACAAGACAGGTAACCTAAACTGAAGGCACCACTGCTTGCAAAACCGTTCTCCCAAAAATAGCCTCCGAAGAAGCAAAAGTATCGAATTTGTAAAATTTGGAAAAAGTATGCAGTGAAGACCAAGTCGCTGCCTTACAACTCTGTTCAACAGAAACCTCATTCTTGAAAGCCCATGTGGAAGCCACAGCTCTGGTAGAATGAGCGGTAATTCGTTCAGGAGGCTGCTGTCCAGCAGTCTCATAAGCCAATCGGATAATGCTTTTTAGCCAGAAGGAAAGAGAGGTAGCAGTCGCTTTTTGACCTCTCCTCTTACCAGAATAGACAAACAAGGATGATGTTTGTCTGAAATCTTTAGTTGCTTTTAAATAGAATTTCAAAGCACGAACCACATCAAGATTGTGTAATAGCCATTCCTTCTTAGAAGCTGGATTAGGACACAGAGAAGGAACAATGATTTCCTGGTTAATATTCTTATTAGAAACCACTTTAGGAAGAAAACCAGGTTTGGTACGCAAAACTACCTTATCTGCATGGAACACCAGATAGGGTGAATTACACTGCAAAGCAGACCATTCTGAAACTCTTCGAGCAGAAGATATAGCTACCAAAAACAAAACTTTCCAAGATAATAACTTAATATCTATTGAATGTAAAGGTTAAAACGGAACCCCTTGAAGAACTGAAAGAACTAAATTTAGACTCCATGGAGGAGCCACAGGCTTATAGACAGGCTTGATTCTGACTAAAGCCTGTGCAAACACTTGAACGTCTGGTACTTCTGCCAGACGCTTGTTTAACAGGATAGACAGAGCAGATATCTGTCCCTTTAAGGAACTAGCTGACAAACCTTTCTCCAATCCTTCTTGGAGAAAAGACAATATCCTTGGAATCCTAATCTTACTCCACGAGTAACCCTTGGATTCACACCAACAAAGATATTTCCGCCATATCTTATGGTAAATTTTCCTGGTGACAGGCTTTCTAGCATGGATCAGAGTATCTATAACTGATTCAGAGAACCCACGCTTAGATAGAATTAAGCGTTCAATCTCCAGGCAGTCAGTTGCAGAGAAACTAGATTTGGATGCTTGAATGGACCCTGTATTAGAAGATCCTGCCTCGATGGCAGTGTCCATGGTGGAACAGATGACATGTCCACTAGGTCTGCATACCAAGTCCTGCGTGGCCACGCAGGCGCTATCAGAATTACCGAAGCCTTCTCCTGTTTGATTCTGGCTACCAGCCGAGGGAGAAGGGGAAACGGTGGAAAGACATAAGCCAGATTTAAGGACCAAGGCGCTACTAGAGCATCTATCAATGCCGCCTTGGGATCCCTGGACCTGGATCCGTAAAGAGGAAGTTTTGGTATTCTGACGGGACGCCATCAGATCCAATTCTGGAATGCCCCATAGCTGGGTCAGCTGAGCAAAAACCTCCGGGTGGAGTTCCCACTCCCCCGGGTGAAAAGTCTGACGACTTAGAAAATCCGCCTCCCAGTTGTCTACTCCTGGGATGTGAATTGCAGATAGATGGCAGGAGTGATCCTCCGCCCACCTGATAATTTTGGTTACTTCATCGCTAGGGAACTCTTTGTTCCTCCCTGATGATTGATGTACGCTACAGTCGTGATGTTATCCGACTGAAATCTGATGAATTTGGCCGCCGTTAGTTGAGGCCATGCCTGGAGCGTGTTGAATATCGCTCTCAGTTCCAAAATGTTTATCGGGAGAAGAGACTCTTCCCGAGACCATAGGCCCTGAGCTTTCAGGGAGTCCCAGACCGCGCCCCAGCCTAACAGACTGGCGTCGGTCGTTACAATGATCCACTCTGGTCTGCGGAAGCACATTCCCTGAGACAGGTGATCCTGAGACAACCACCAGAGAAGAGAATCTCTGGTTTTCTGGTCCAGTTGTATTTGAGGAGACAAATCTGCATAATCCCCATTCCACTGAGCATGCACAGTTGCAGTGGTCTGAGATGTATTCGGGCAAAAGGGACTACGTTCATTGCCGCAACCATTAATCCGATTACCTCCATACACTGAGCTACAGAAGGCCGAGGAATGGAATGAAGAACTCGGCAAGTAGTTAAAAGCTTTAACTTCCTGACCTCCGTCAGAAATATTTTCATTTCTACCGAGTCTATTAGTGTTCCCAGGAAGGGAACCCTTGTGAGCGGGGACAGAGAACTTTTTTCGACGTTCACCTTCCACCCGTAAGACCTTAGAAAGGCCAGAACAATCTCTGTATGAGCCTTGGCTCTGTGAAAAGACGACACCTGTATTAAGATGTCGTCTAGATAAGGTGCTACTGCAATGCCCCGCGGTCTTAGTACCGCTAGAAGGGACCCTAGCACCTTTGTGAAAATTCTGGGAGCGGTGGCCAACCCGAAGGGAAGGGCCACGAACTGGTAATGCTTGTCCAGAAAGGCGAACCTTAGGAACTGATGGTGATCCTTGTGGATAGGAATATGAAGGTACGCATCCTTTAGATCCACGGTAGTCATATATTGACCTTCCTGGATCATCAGTAAGATTGTCCGAATGGTCTCCATTTTGAATGATGGAACTCTGAGGAATTTGTTTAGAATTTTTAGATCCAGGATTGGTCTGAAAGTTCCTTCCTTTTTGGGAACCACAAACAGGTTTGAGTAAAATCCCAGTCCTTGTTCTGTAAGTGGAACTGGATATATCACTCCCATTTTGAGTAGATCTTCTACACAGCGTAAGAACGCCTCTTTCTTTGTCTGGTCTGTAGACAGACGAGAAATGTGGAACCTTCCCCTTGGAGGAGAGTCCTTGAATTCTAGAAGATATCCCTGAGCAACGATCTCTAATGCCCAGGGATCTGGAACATCTCTTGCCCAAGCCTGAGCAAAGAGAGAGAGTCTGCCCCCTACTAGATCCAGTCCTGGATCGGGGGCTACCCCTTCATGCTGTCTTAGTAGCAGCCGCAGGCTTTTTGGCCTGCTTACCTTTGTTCCAGCCCTGCAAAGGTTTCCAGGTTGCTTTGGGCTGTGAAGCGTTACCCTCTTGCTTTGCGGTTGCAGAGGTTGAAGCAGGACCGCTCCTGAAGTTGCAAAAGGAGCGAATATTAGCCTTGTTTTTGGCCTTAAAAGGTCTATCTTGCGGGAGGGCATGGCCCTTTCCCCCAGTGATATCCGAAATAATCTCTTTCAACTCGGGACCGAAAAGGGTCTTTCCCTTTTTAGTAATTTTGTTTTGGACGACACGTCGGCCGACCATGATTTGAGCCAAAGCGCTCTGCGCGCCATGATGGCAAAACCAGAATTTTTCGCCGCTAGCTTAGCTAATAGGTTGGAGAAGGAAACCTTGTTGAACAAATATTTTCTTTAGTAAACCTAATTTTTTATCCATAGGATCTTTGAAAGCACAACTGTCTTCAATTGGTATGGTTGTGCGCTTGGCTAGTGTTGAAACTGCCCCCTCTACCTTAGGGACCGTCTGCCACGCGTCCCGCCTGGGATCAGTTATGGGGAACATTTTCTTAAAGATAGGGGGGGGGGGGGAACAAAAGGTACACCTGGTCTCTCCCACTCCCTAGCCACAATATCCGCCACCCTCTTCGGTATCGGAAACGCATCAGTGTATACAGGGACTTCTAGATATTTGTCCATTTTACACAATTTCTCTGGGACCACCATGGGGTCGCAATCATCCAGCGTGGCTAATACCTCCTTAAGCAGCACGCGGAGGTGTTCCAGCTTAAATTTAAACGCTAAGGAATCTGATTCTGCCCGCTGAGAAACCTTTCCTGTGTCAGAAATTTCTCCCTCGGACAGCACATCCCTCACCGCCACATCAGTGTGTTGTGAGGGTACAACAGATAAACCCTCCAAATCTTCTGATTGCTCATCCTCTGTTCTTAAAACCGAGCTATCACACTTTTTAGGAAAAACTGGCAGCTTGGATAGAAATGCCGCAAGGGAATTATCCATGACTGCTGCTAATTGTTGTAATGTAATAGGGGCCAATGCGCTAGAGGTACTAGGCATTGCTTGCGTGGGCGTAACTGGTGTCGACACATGGGGAGAGGAAGGTGGGCTATCCTCGTTACCTTCTGTCAAAGAATCATCTTGGGCTACATTTTTAAGTGACACAACATGATCTTTAAAATGCATAGATACATTAGCACACTTAAAACACAAATGTAATGGGGGTTCCACCATGGCTACTAAACACATAGAGCAACGTCTATCTGTAGGCTCAGACATGTTAAACAGACTTAGGCAGCACTCAAATACTGAAATATACAATTTGAGAAAAAACGGTACTGTGCCTTTAAATAATAAAAAGCGTACTTTTTTACTAAATCTTAAAAAATGATCCGATCTTTCTGAAATTTTTACCACATGATCTTAATGCTTTGGAATGATTGCACAGCGAATTTCAAGTCAATTAACCCCTTAATGCCCAAACCGGAGCAACCTAAAGCTGACAACCGGTTAGCAAACTACAGCACCGTGCCACAGCAATCTGCTGTGGCCCTACCTGCCCCTGGGGATTAGTTTGATGGAAAATAAGCCTCTATGAAGTCCTCAAGTAGTCCTTGGACCCTCCACGTGAAGCTGCATGAAGCTGTCTGCAATATCAACTGCGCAACTGAGGCGCAAATTTTAGGCCCCCTCCCTCTCCACTCCGGAGTTGTAGGGCCTTCAAAATCCTAAATAGGTGTCTAAAAATATGCCATGTGGAACCAAACCCCATAAAACACTACAAAAGTAATAATAACAGAATTTATGCTTACCTGATAAATTACTTTCTCCAACGGTGTGTCCGGTCCACGGCGTCATCCTTACTTGTGGGATATTCTCTTCCCCAACAGGAAATGGCAAAGAGTCCCAGCAAAGCTGGTCACATGATCCCTCCTAGGCTCCGCCCACCCCAGTCATTCGACCGACGGACAGGAGGAAATATATATAGGAGAAACCATATGATACCGTGGTGACTGTAGTTAGAGAAAATAATTCATCAGACCTGATTAAAAAACCAGGGCGGGCCGTGGACCGGACACACCGTTGGAGAAAGTAATTTATCAGGTAAGCATAAATTCTGTTTTCTCCAACATTGGTGTGTCCGGTCCACGGCGTCATCCTTACTTGTGGGAACCAATACCAAAGCTTTAGGACACGGATGAAGGGAGGGAGCAAATCAGGTCACCTAAATGGAAGGCACCACGGCTTGCAAAACCTTTCTCCCAAAAATAGCCTCCGAAGAAGCAAAAGTATCAAATTTGTAAAATTTGGCAAAAGTGTGCAGTGAAGACCAAGTCGCTGCCTTACATATCTGGTCAACAGAAGCCTCGTTCTTGAAGGCCCATGTGGAAGCCACAGCCCTAGTGGAGTGAGCTGTGATTCTTTCAGGAGGCTGCCGTCCGGCAGTCTCATAAGCCAATCGGATAATGCTTTTAAGCCAAAAGGAAAGAGAGGTAGAAGTCGCTTTTTGACCTCTCCTTTTACCAGAATAAACAACAAACAAGGAAGATGTTTGTCTGAAATCTTTAGTAGCCTCTAAATAGAATTTTAGAGCACGGACTACGTCCAAATTGTGTAACAAACGTTCCTTCTTTGAAACTGGATTCGGACACAAAGAAGGTACAACTATCTCCTGGTTAATATTTTTGTTGGAAACAACTTTCGGAAGAAAACCAGGCTTAGTACGCAAAACCACCTTATCTGCATGGAACACCAGATAGGGTGGAGAACACTGCAGAGCAGATAACTCTGAAACTCTTCTAGCAGAAGAAATTGCAACTAAAAACAAAACTTTCCAAAATAGTAACTTAATATCTATGGAATGTAAAGGTTCAAACGGAACCCCTTGAAGAACTGAAAGAACTAGATTTAGACTCCAGGGAGGAGTCAAAGGTCTGTAAACAGGCTTGATCCTAACCAGAGCCTGAACAAATGCTTGAATATCTGGCACGGCTGCCAGTCTTTTGTGAAGTAAAACAGATAAAGCAGAGATCTGTCCCTTTAGAGAACTTGCAGATAATCCTTTCTCCAAACCTTCTTGTAGAAAGGATAGAATCTTAGGAATTTTTATCTTGTTCCATGGGAATCCTTTAGATTCACACCAACAGATATATTTTTTCCATATTTTATGGTAAATTTTTCTAGTTACAGGCTTTCTAGCCTGAATCAGAGTATCTATTACAGAATCTGAAAACCCACGCTTTGATAAAAACAGAATTTATGTTTACCTGATAAATTACTTTCTCCAACAGTGTGTCCGGTCCACGGCGTCATCCTTACTTGTGGGATATTCTCTTCCCCAACAGGAAATGGCAAAGAGCCCAGCAAAGCTGGTCACATGATCCCTCCTAGGCTCCGCCTACCCCAGTCATTCGACCGACGTTAAGGAGGAATATTTGCATAGGAGAAACCATATGATACCGTGGTGACTGTAGTTAAAGAAAATAAATTATCAGACCTGATTAAAAAACCAGGGCGGGCCGTGGACCGGACACACCGTTGGAGAAAGTAATTTATCAGGTAAACATAAATTCTGTTTTCTCCAACATAGGTGTGTCCGGTCCACGGCGTCATCCTTACTTGTGGGAACCAATACCAAAGCTTTAGGACACGGATGAAGGGAGGGAGCAAATCAGGTCACCTAAATGGAAGGCACCACGGCTTGCAAAACCTTTCTCCCAAAAATAGCCTCAGAAGAAGCAAAAGTATCAAACTTGTAAAATTTGGTAAAAGTGTGCAGTGAAGACCAAGTCGCTGCCCTACATATCTGATCAACAGAAGCCTCGTTCTTGAAGGCCCATGTGGAAGCCACAGCCCTAGTGGAATGAGCTGTGATTCTTTCAGGAGGCTGCCGTCCGGCAGTCACATAAGCCAATCTGATGATGCTTTTAATCCAAAAAGAGAGAGAGGTAGAAGTTGCTTTTTGACCTCTCCTTTTACCAGAATAAACAACAAACAAGGAAGATGTTTGTCTAAAATCCTTTGTAGCATCTAAATAGAATTTTAGAGCGCGAACAACATCCAAATTGTGCAACAAACGTTCCTTCTTCGAAACTGGTTTCGGACACAAAGAAGGTACGACTATCTCCTGGTTAATGTTTTTGTTAGAAACAACTTTTGGAAGAAAACCAGGTTTAGTACGTAAAACCACCTTATCTGCATGGAACACCAGATAAGGAGGAGAACACTGCAGAGCAGATAATTCTGAAACTCTTCTAGCAGAAGAAATTGCAACCAAAAAACAAAACTTTCCAAGATAATAACTTAATATCAACGGAATGTAAGGGTTCAAACGGAACCCCCTGAAGAACTGAAAGAACTAAGTTGAGACTCCAAGGAGGAGTCAAAGGTTTGTAAACAGGCTTGATTCTAACCAGAGCCTGAACAAAGGCTTGAACATCTGGCACAGCTGCCAGCTTTTTGTGAAGTAACACAGACAAGGCAGAAATCTGTCCCTTCAAGGAACTTGCAGATAATCCTTTCTCCAATCCTTCTTGAAGAAAGGATAGAATCTTAGGAATCTTTACCTTGTCCCAAGGGAATCCTTTAGATTCACACCAACAGATATATTTTTTCCATATTTTGTGGTAAATTTTTCTAGTTACAGGCTTTCTGGCCTGAACAAGAGTATCAATAACAGAATCTGAGAACCCTCGTTTTGATAAGATCAAGCGTTCAATCTCCAAGCAGTCAGCTGGAGTGAGATCAGATTCGGATGTTCGAACGGACCTTGAACAAGAAGGTCTCGTCTCAAAGGTAGCTTCCATGGTGGAGCCGATGACATATTCACCAGATCTGCATACCAAGTCCTGCGTGGCCACGCAGGAGCTATCAAGATCACCGACGCCCTCTCTTGATTGATCCTGGCTACCAGCCTGGGGATGAGAGGAAACGGCGGGAATACATAAGCTAGTTTGAAGGTCCAAGGTGCTACTAGTGCATCTACTAGAGTCGCCTTGGGATCCCTGGATCTGGACCCGTAGCAAGGAACCTTGAAGTTCTGACGAGAGGCCATCAGATCCATGTCTGGAATGCCCCACAGTTGAGTAATTTGGGCAAAGATTTCCGGATGGAGTTCCCACTCCCCCGGATGTAATGTCTGACGACTCAGAAAATCCGCTTCCCAATTTTCCACTCCTGGGATGTGGATTGCAGATAGGTGGCAGGAGTGAGTCTCCGCCCATTGAATGATTTTGGTCACTTCTTCCATCGCCAGGGAACTCCTTGTTCCCCCCTGATGGTTGATGTACGCAACAGTCGTCATGTTGTCTGATTGAAACCGTATGAACTTGGCCTTTGCTAGCTGAGGCCAAGTCTTGAGAGCATTGAATATCGCTCTCAGTTCCAGAATATTTATCGGTAGAAGAGATTCTTCCCGAGACCAAAGACCCTGAGCTTTCAGGGGTCCCCAGACCGCGCCCCAGCCCATCAGACTGGCGTCGGTCGTGACAATGACCCACTCTGGTCTGCGGAAGGTCATCCCTTGTGACAGGTTGTCCAGGGACAGCCACCAACGGAGTGAGTCTCTGGTCCTCTGATTTACTTGTATCTTCGGAGACAAGTCTGTATAGTCCCCATTCCACTGACTGAGCATGCACAGTTGTAATGGTCTTAGATGAATGCGCGCAAAAGGAACTATGTCCATTGCCGCTACCATCAAACCTATTACTTCCATGCACTGCGCTATGGAAGGAAGAGGAACGGAATGAAGTGTTTGACAAGAGTTTAGAAGTTTTGTTTTTCTGGCCTCTGTCAGAAAAATCCTCATTTCTAAGGAGTCTATTATTGTTCCCAAGAAGGGAACCCTTGTCGACGGAGATAGAGAACTCTTTTCCACGTTCACTTTCCATCCGTGAGATCTGAGAAAGGCCAGGACTATGTCCGTGTGAGCCTTTGCTTGAGGAAGGGACGACGCTTGAATCAGAATGTCGTCCAAGTAAGGAACTACTGCAATGCCCCTTGGTCTTAGTACCGCTAGAAGGGACCCTAGTACCTTTGTGAAAATCCTTGGAGCAGTGGCTAATCCGAAAGGAAGCGCCACGAACTGGTAATGCTTGTCCAGGAATGCGAACCTTAGGAACCGATGATGTTCCTTGTGGATAGGAATATGTAGATACGCATCCTTTAAATCCACCGTGGTCATGAATTGACCTTCCTGGATGGAAGGAAGAATTGTTCGAATGGTTTCCATTTTGAACGATGGAACCTTGAGAAACTTGTTTAAGATCTTGAGATCTAAGATTGGTCTGAACGTTCCCTCTTTTTTGGGAACTATGAACAGATTGGAGTAGAACCCCATCCCTTGTTCTCCTAATGGAACAGGATGAATCACTCCCATTTTTAACAGGTCTTCTACACAATGTAAGAATGCCTGTCTCTTTATATGGTCTGAAGACAATTGAGACCTGTGGAACCTCCCCCTTGGGGGAAGCCCCTTGAATTCCAGAAGATAACCTTGGGAGACTATTTCTAGTGCCCAAGGATCCAGAACATCTCTTGCCCAAGCCTGAGCAAATAGAGAGAGTCTGCCCCCCACCAGATCCGGTCCCGGATCGGGGGCCAACATTTCATGCTGTCTTGGTAGCAGGTTTCTTGGCCTGCTTTCCCTTGTTCCAGCCTTGCATTGGTCTCCAGGCTGGCTTGGCTTGAGAAGTATTACCCTCTTGCTTAGAGGACGTAGCACTTGGGGCTGGTCCGTTTCTACGAAAGGGACGAAAATTAGGTTTATTTTTGGCCTTGAAAGACCTATCCTGAGGAAGGGCGTGGCCCTTACCCCCAGTGATATCAGAGATAATCTCTTTCAAGTCAGGGCCAAACAGCGTTTTCCCCTTGAAAGGAATGTTAAGTAGTTTGTTCTTGGAAGACGCATCCGCTGACCAAGATTTCAACCAAAGCGCTCTGCGCGCCACAATAGCAAACCCAGAATTTTTCGCCGCTAACCTAGCCAATTGCAAAGTGGCGTCTAGGGTGAAAGAATTGGCCAATTTGAGAGCACGGATTCTGTCCATAATCTCCTCATAAGGAGGAGAATCACTATCGATCGCCTTTACTAGCTCATCGAACCAGAAACACGCGGCTGTAGTGACAGGGACAATGCATGAAATTGGTTGTAGAAGGTAACCTTGCTGAACAAACATCTTTTTAAGCAAACCTTCTATTTTTTTATCCATAGGATCTTTGAAAGCACAACTATCTTCTATGGGTATAGTGGTGCGTTTGTTTAAAGTAGAAACCGCTCCCTCGACCTTGGGGACTGTCTGCCATAAGTCCTTTCTGGGGTCGACCATAGGAAACAATTTTTTAAATATGGGGGGAGGGACGAAAGGTATACCGGGCCTTTCCCATTCTTTATTTACAATGTCCACCACCCGCTTGGGTATAGGAAAAGCTTCTGGGAGCCCCGGGACCTCTAGGAACTTGTCCATTTTACATAGTTTCTCTGGGATGATCAAATTCTCACAATCATCCAGAGTGGATAATACCTCCTTAAGCAGAGCGCGGAGATGTTCCAACTTAAATTTAAATGTAATCACATCGGGTTCAGCTTGTTGAGAAATTTTCCCTGAATCTGAAATTTCTCCCTCAGACAAAACCTCCCTGGCCCCCTCAGACTGGTGTAGGGGCATTTCAGAACCATTATCATCAGCGTCCCCATGCTCTTCAGTATCTAAAACAGAGCAGTCGCGCTTGCGCTGATAAGTGGGCATTTTGGCTAAAATGTTTTTGATAGAATTATCCATTACAGCCGTTAATTGTTGCATAGTAAGGAGTATTGGCGCGCTAGATGTACTAGGGGCCTCCTGAGTGGGCAAGACTGGTGTAGACGAAGGAGGGAATGATGCAGTACCATGCTTACTCCCCTCACTTGAGGAATCATCTTGGGCATCATTTTCAGTGTCACATAAATCACATCTATTTAAATGAGAAGGAACCTTGGCTTCCCCACATTCAGAACACAGTCTATCTGGTAGTTCAGACATGTTAAACAGGCATAAACTTGATAACAAAGTACAAAAAACGTTTTAAAATAAAACCGTTACTGTCACTTTAAATTTTAAACTGAACACACTTTATTACTGCAATTGCGAAAAAGTATGAAGGAATTGTTCAAAATTCACCAAAATTTCACCACAGTGTCTTAAAGCCTTAAAAGTATTGCACACCAAATTTGGAAGCTTTAACCCTTAAAATAACGGAACCGGAGCCGTTTTTATCTTTAACCCCTTTACAGTCCCTGGTATCTGCTTTGCCGAGACCCAACCAAGCCCAAAGGGGAATACGATACCAAATGACGCCTTCAGAAAGTCTTTTCTATGTATCAGAGCTCCTCACACATGCGACTGCATGTCATGCTTCTCAAAAACAAGTGCGCAATACCGGCGCGAAAATGAGGCTCTGCCTATGATTAGGGAAAGCCCCTAGAGAATAAGGTGTCTAAAACAGTGCCTGCCGATATTATTTTACAAAAATACCCAGATTAAATGATTCCTCAAGGCTAAATATGTGTATATATGAATCGATTTAGCCCAGAAAATGTCTACAGTCTTAATAAGCCCTTGTGAAGCCCTTATTTACTGTCTGAATAAAAATGGCTTACCGGATCCCATAGGGAAAATGACAGCTTCCAGCATTACATCGTCTTGTTAGAATGTGTCATACCTCAAGCAGCAAAAGACTGCTCACTGTTCCCCCAACTGAAGTTAATTCCTCTCAACAGTCCTGTGTGGAACAGCCATGGATTTTAGTAACGGTTGCTAAAATCATTTTCCTCTTACAAACAGAAATCTTCATCTCTTTTCTGTTTCAGAGTAAATAGTACATACCAGCACTATTTTAAAATAACAAACTCTTGATTGAATAAAAAAACTACAGTTAAACACTAAAAAACTCTAAGCCATCTCCGTGGAGATGTTGCCTGTACAACGGCAAAGAGAATGACTGGGGTAGGCGGAGCCTAGGAGGGATCATGTGACCAGCTTTGCTGGGCTCTTTGCCATTTCCTGTTGGGGAAGAGAATATCCCACAAGTAAGGATGACGCCGTGGACCGGACACACCTATGTTGGAGAAATCAAGCGTTCAATCTCCAAGCCGTCAGTTAGAGGGAAACCAGATTCGGATGTTCGAATGGACCCTGAACAAGAAGGTCCTGTCTCAAAGGTAGCTTCCATGGTGGAGCCGATGACATATTCACCAGGTCTGCATACCAAGTCCTGCGTGGCCACGCAGGAGCTATCAAGATCACCGAGGCCCTCTCCTGATTGATCCTGGCTACCAGCCTGGGAATGAGAGGAAACGGTGGGAATACATAAGCTAGGTTGAAGGTCCAAGGTGCTACTAGTGCATCTACTAGAGTCGCCTTGGGATCCCTGGATCTGGACCCGTAGCAAGGAACCTTGAAGTTCTGACGAGACGCCATCAGATCCATGTCTGGAATGCCCCATAATTGAGTTATTTGGGCAAAGATTTCCGGATGGAGTTCCCACTCCCCCGGATGGAATGTCTGACGACTCAGAAAATCCGCTTCCCAATTTTCCACTCCTGGGATGTGGATCGCAGACAAGTGGCAGGAGTGATCCTCCGCCCATTGAATTATCTTG
Organism: Bombina bombina; assembly: GCF_027579735.1. Lineage (NCBI taxonomy): Eukaryota > Metazoa > Chordata > Amphibia > Anura > Bombinatoridae > Bombina > Bombina bombina. The sequence goes on along the minus strand of NC_069499.1, from coordinate 143,660,292 downwards.
GTCACTTCTTTCATCGCCAGGGAACTCCTTGTTCCCCCCTGAGGATTGATATATGCAACGGTCGTCATGTTGTCTGACTGAAACCTTATGAATTTGGCCTTTGCTAGTTGAGGCCAAGCTCTGAGAGCATTGAATATCGCTCTCAGTTCCAGAATGTTTATCGGGAGAAGAGACTCTTCCCGAGACCATAGACCCTGAGCTTTCAGGGATTCCCAGACCGCGCCCCAGCCCACTAGGCTGGCGTCGGTCGTGACAATGACCCACTCTGGTCTGCGGAAGCTCATTCCCTGTGACAGATTGTCCAGGGTCAGCCACCAACGGAGTGAATCTCTGGTCTTTTGATCTACTTGAATCATCGGAGACAAGTCTGTATAATCCCCATTCCACTGTCTGAGCATGCACAGTTGTAATGGTCTTAGATGAATTCGTGCAAAAGGAACTATGTCCATTGTTGCAACCATCAATCCTATTACTTCCATGCACTGCGCTATGGAAGGACGAGGAACAGAATGAAGTACTTGACAAGAGCTTAGAAGTTTTGATTTTCTGACCTCTGTCAGAAAAATCCTAATTTCTAAGGAATCTATTATTGTTTCCAAGAAGGGAACTCTTGTTGACGGGGACAGAGAACTTTTTTCTTTGTTCACCTTCCATCCGTGAGATCTGAGAAAGGCTAGGACGATGTCCGTATGAGCCTTTGCTTTTGACAGGGACGACGCTTGAATCAGGATGTCGTCCAAGTAAGGTACTACTGCAATGCCCCTTGGTCTTAGAACCGCTAGAAGGGACCCTAGTACCTTTGTGAAAATCCTTAGAGCAGTGGCTAATCCGAATGGAAGTGCCACAAACTGGTAATGCTTGTCCAGAAAAGCGAACCTTAGGAACTGATGATGTTCCTTGTGGATAGGAATATGTAGGTACGCATCCTTTAAATCCACGGTAGTCATAAATTGATTTTCCTGGATAGTAGGTAGGATCGTTTGAATAGTTTCCATTTTGAACGATGGTACCCTGAGAAATTTGTTTAGGATCTTTAGATCCAAAATTGGTCTGAATGTTCCCTCTTTTTTGGGAACTATGAACAGATTGGAATAAAATCCCATTCCTTGTTCTCTTATTGGAACTGGATGTATCACTCCCATCTTTAACAGGTCTTCTACACAATGTAAGAATGCCTGTCTCTTTATTTGGTTTGAAGATAATTGAGACCTGTGGAACCTTCCCCTTGGGGGTAGTTCCTTGAATTCCAGGATATAACCTTGAGAAACTATTTCTAGCGCCCAAGGATCCTGAACATCTCTTGCCCAAGCCTGAGCAAAGAGAGAAAGTCTGCCCCCCACTAGATCCGGTCCCGGATCGGGGGCTATCCCTTCATGCTGTTTTGGTAGCAGTGGTAGGCTTCTTGGCCTGCTTACCCTTGTTCCAGCCTTGCATTGGTTTCCAGGCTGGTTTGGGTTGTGAAGTATTACCCTCTTGCGTAGAGGATGCAGAATTAGAGGCTGGTCCGTTTCTGCGAAAGGGACGAAAATTAGGCTTATTTTTAGCCTTAAAAGACCTATCCTGTGGGAGGGCATGGCCCTTTCCCCCAGTGATGTCTGAAATAATCTCTTTCAAATCAGGTCCAAATAATGTTTTACCTTTGAAAGGAATGTTAAGCAATTTTGTCTTGGAAGACACATCCGCTGACCAAGACTTTAGCCAAAGCGCTCTGCGCGCCACGATAGCAAACCCTGAATTTTTCGCCGCTAATCTAGCTAATTGCAAAGCGGCATCTAAAACAAAAGAGTTAGCCAATTTAAGTGCTTGAACTCTGTCCATAACCTCCTCATACGAAGATTCTTTACTGAGCGACTTTTCTAGTTCCTCGAACCAGAAACACGCTGCCGTAGTGACAGGAACAATGCATGAAATTGGTTGTAGAAGGTAACCTTGCTGTACAAAAATCTTTTTAAGCAAACCTAATTTTTTATCCATAGGATCTTTTAAAGCACAACTATCTTCGATAGGAATAGTAGTGCGTTTGTTTAGAGTAGAAACCGCCCCCTCGACCTTGGGGACTGTCTGCCATAAGTCCTTTCTGGGGTCGACTATAGGAAATAATTTCTTAAATATAGGGGGGGGGGGGGGGGGGAGACAAAAGGTATGCCGGGCCTTTCCCACTCTTTATTTACTAAGTCCGCCACCCGCTTGGGTATAGGAAAAGCGTCGGGGGGCACCGGAACCTCAAGGAACTTGTCCATCTTACATAATTTCTCTGGAATGACCAAATTGTCACAATCATCCAGAGTAGATAACACCTCCTTAAGCAGTGCGCGGAGATATTCTAATTTAAATTTAAATGTCACAACATCAGGTTCAGCTTGATGAGAAATTTTTCCTGAATCTGAGATTTCTCCATCAGACAAAACCTCCCTCATGGCCCCTTGAGATTGGTGTGAGGGTATGTCAGAACAGTTATCATCAGCGTCCTCTTGCTCTTCAGTGTTTAAAACAGAGCAATCGCGCTCTCTCTGATAAGTAGGCATTTTGGATAAAAGATTTGCTATGGAGTTATCCATTACAGCCGTTAATTGTTGCATGGTAATAAGTATTGGCGCACTAGATGTACTAGGGGCCTCCTGTGTGGGCATAACTGGTGTAGACACAGTAGGGGATGATGTAGTATCATGTTTACTCCCCTCATTTGAGGAATCATCTTGGGCAATATCATTATTTGTGGCATTACTGTGCTTACTTTGTTTGGACACTATGGCACAATTATCACATAAATTTAAATGGGGAGACACATTGGCTTTCATACATATAGAACATAGCTTATCTGATGGCACAGACATGTTAAACAGGCTTAAACTTGTCAACAAAGCACAAAAAACGTTTTAAAATAAAACCGTTACTGTCACTTTAAATTTCAAACTGAAAACACTTTATTACTGAATATGTGAAAAAGTATGAAGGAATTGTTCAAAAATCACCAAAATTTCACCACAGTGTCTTAAAGCATTAAAAGTATTGCACACCAAATTTCAGAGCTTTAACCCTTAAATTAATTAACAAATTTAACCCCTATACAGTCCCATCTATATGCTTTGCTGAGACCCAACCAAGCCCAGAGGGGAATACGATACCAAATGACGCCTTCTAGAAGCTTTTTTAGTGATTCTTAGATCATCACACATGCATCTGCATGCCTTGCTCTCCAAAAACAACTGCGCAGTAATGGCGCGAAAATGAGGCTCAGTCTATAACTAGAAAGGCCCCCAGACTAAAAAAGGTGTCCAACACAGTGCCTGCCGTTTTTTAAACGTTCCCCAAGATTATAATGCCAATTATTAGCTAGAATCTGCATAATATGCCCCAATAAAGTAATCATTTTAGCCCATAAAAATGTCTACCAGTTTTTAAGCCCTTTTTTAAGCCCTTTATTCTTTTATGTTTGACTAAGAAAATGGCTTACCGGTCCCCATGAGGGGAAATGACAGCCTTCCAGCATTACATGGTCTTGTTAGAAATATGGCTAGTCATACCTTAAGCAGAAAAGTCTGCTAACTGTTTCCCCCAACTGAAGTTACTTCATCTCAACAGTCCTGTGTGGAAACAGCAATCTATTTTAGTTACTGTCTGCTAAAATCATCTTCCTCTTACAAACAGAAATCTTCATCCTTTTCTGTTTCAGAGTAAATAGTACATACCAGCACCATTTTAAAATAACAAACACTTGATAGAAGAATAAAAACTACATTTAAACACCAAAAAACTCTTAACCATCTCCGTGGAGATGTTGCCTGTGCAACGGCAAAGAGAATGACTGGGGTGGGCGGAGCCTAGGAGGGATCATGTGACCAGCTTTGCTGGGACTCATTGCCATTTCCTGTTGGGGAAGAGAATATCCCACAAGTAAGGATGACGCCGTGGACCGGACACACCAATGTTGGAGAAAACTTGTATAATGATTATATTTCACTATAAAATAATCGATTGCCCTTTAACAGTGTCCACCAGTCTTTGAGCCCTGTTAACCCCTTAATGACCACAATGTACCCTGTATGTCACTGGTCGTTAAGGGTTTTTTCAGGACATAATAGCACAAGTCTAGCAAGAACACGCTATTAATGCCCTCCCTCCAGCAGGCTTTGTGGAATAGAGCAGTCTCAACGCTGGTGGCAAGACCACGCAATAAAACAATCAAGTCCCAAAAAAAAGCCAGCGACATACAGGGTACGTCGCTGGTCCTTAAGGGGTTAATTAAGCCTTCCTTCCATACTGAGTCTCAGAATATGGCTTACCTTCCCCACATGGGGATTCTGGTCAGTCTTCTAGCATTACTAAGTCTTGACTAGAAAAAGATGACTGAACATACCTTATAGCAGTTAAGCCTGCAAACTGTTCCCCCCCCAACTGAAATTTTCTGGTACTCCTCAGTCCTGTGTGGGAACAGCAGTGGATTTTAGTTACAACATGCTAAAATCATTGTCCTCTCAGCAGAATTCTTCATCACTTTCTGCCAGAGAGTAAATAGTACAAACCGGTACTATTTAAAAATAAACTTTTGATTGAAGATATAAAAACTACAAATCTAACACCACATTCACTTTACCCTCCCGTGGAGATGCTACTTGTTAGAGCGGCAAAGAGAATGACTGGGGGGGCGGAGCCAGAGGGGGAGCTATATGGACAGCTCTGCTGTGTGCTCTCTTTGCCACTTCCTGTAGGGAATGAGAATATCCCACAAGTAAGGATGAATCCGTGGACTGGATACACCTTGCAAGAGAAAAGGATCTCTTCATTCCTCTTAGAATCCCTGAGGAAAAATAGTACACACCGGTACCATTTTAAAACAAAAAATATCTTGATTGAAGAAACTAAAACTAACACCTCACTTTACCTCTTCCTATTACTAACACAGGCAAAGAGAATGACTGGAGGTGGAGGGATGGGAGGAGCTATATATACAGCTCTGCTGTGGTGCTCTTTGCCACTTCCTGTTAGCAGGAGGATAAATCCCACAAGTAAGGATGAAATCCATGGACTAGTCATATCTTGTAGAAGAAAAGGAAAAAGCCTTAAAACGACAGTTTATACTGTATATGTAAGCCAGATATAACTGATCTTAATAATGGGATTCAAATTATTTTACCGCTATAAATGAGATCAAAAGAATATATATTGGGGGGGGGAGAGATTTATTACTTAGACCAATTAGTTCACTCAACAGTTACAGACTTAAAGAAACAAACATTAAAAAAAAAATAATAATGACAAGAAACAGTACTTCTGTACAGTTTTATTACAAATTCTTGTCTTAAACGGCTTAAAATACATTTACATTTATAAAACTTTTTTTTTTGCATTTAAATAAAATCTTGATAGAAGCTTGACACCATCAAAAGAACTCAAACATTCTGAAGTTTACTGAAAGAGAAAAGCACAGTACAATTGGATAAAAAGAAAAAAATGTCTTGTTCTTGTATAAAAAAAAGAAAATTTGGGGTGCAATAATGTTTTCAAGAACAAAGTACTGACAGACTTAAACCATAGGTATAGTTTGTAAGCTGTAAAGCATGCATGACGTAGAAAGTTTTTTATTATATATACACAGTATATACATATATACACACACACACACACACACACACATATATACAGTTGGAAGAAAAAGTATGTGAACCTTTTGGAATGATATGGATTTCTGCACAAATTGCTCATAAAAACATAATTTATGTAAGAACTTACCTGATAAATTCATTTCTTTCATATTAGCAAGAGTCCATGAGCTAGTGACGTATGGGATATACATTCCTACCAGGAGGGGCAAAGTTTCCCAAACCTCAAAATGCCTACAAATACACCCCTCACCACACCCACAAATCAGTTTAACGAATAGCCAAGAAGTGGGGTGATAAGAAAAAAGTGCGAAAGCATAAAAAATAAGGAATTGGAATAATTGTGCTTTATACAAAAAAATCATAACCACCACAAAAAAAGGGTGGGCCTCATGGACTCTTGCTAATATGAAAGAAATGAATTTATCAGGTAAGTTCTTACATAAATTATGTTTTCTTTCATGTAATTAGCAAGAGTCCATGAGCTAGTGACGTATGGGATAATAAATACCCAAGATGTGGAACTTCCACACAAGAGTCACTAGAGAGGGAGGGATAAAATAAAGACAGCCAATTCCGCTGAAAAAATAATCCACAACCCAAAATAAAGTTTTAATCTTATAATGAAAATATAAGCAGAAGAATCAAACTGAAACCGCTGCCTGAAGTACTTTTCTACCAAAAACTGCTTCAGAAGAAGAAAACACATCAAAATGGTAGAATTTAGTAAAAGTATGCAAAGAAGACCAAGTGGCTGCTTTGCAAATCTGATCAACCGAAGCTTCATTCCTAAACGCCCAGGAAGTAGAAACTGACCAAGTAGAATGAGCTGTAATCCTTTGAGGCGGAGTTTTACCCGACTCGACATAAGCATGATGAATCAAAGATTTTAACCAAGATG